>NC_091293.1:50827751-50855251 GCF_038502225.1 Cherax quadricarinatus
AAAAGATAAAGAATCACACATAAAGTGGGAGTTGTCACAGTTGCTCTTTGCTGATGACACTGTGCTCTTGGGAGATTCTGAAGAGAAGTTGCAGAGATTGGTGGATGAATTTGGTAGGGTGTGCAAAAGAAGAAAATTGAAAGTGAATACAGGAAAGAGTAAGGTTATGAGGATAACAAAAAGATTAGGTGATGAAAGATTGGATATCAGGTTGGAGGGAGAGAGTACGGAGGAAGTGAATGTATTCAGATATTTGGGAGTGGACGTGTCAGCGGATGGGTCTATGAAAGATGAGGTGAATCATAGAATTGATGAGGGGAAAAGGGTGAGTGGTGCACTTAGGAGTCTGTGGAGACAAAGAACTTTGTCCTTGGAGGCAAAGAGGGGAATGTATGAGAGTATAGTTTTACCAACGCTCTTATATGGGTGTGAAGCATGGGTGATGAATGTTGCAGCGAGGAGAAGGCTGGAGGCAGTGGAGATGTCATGTCTGAGAGCAATGTGTGGTGTGAATATAATGCAGAGAATTCGTAGTTTGGAAGTTAGGAGGAGGTGCGGGATTACCAAAACTGTTGTCCAGAGGGCTGAGGAAGGGTTGTTGAGGTGGTTCGGACATGTGAAGAGAATGGAGCGAAACAGAATAACTTCAAGAGTGTATCAGTCTGTAGTGGAAGGAAGGCGGGGTAGGGGTCGGCCTAGGAAAGGTTGGAGGGAGGGGGTAAAGGAGGTTTTGTGTGCGAGGGGCTTGGACTTCCAGCAGGCATGCGTGAGCGTGTTTGATAGGAGTGAATGGAGACAAATGGTTTTTAATACTTGACGTGCTGTTGGAGTGTGAGCAAAGTAACATTTATGAAGGGGTTCAGGGAAACCGGCAGGCCGGACTTGAGTCCTGGAGATGGGAAGTACAGTGCCTGCACTCTGAGGGAGGGGTGTTAATGTTGCAGTTTGGGAACTGTAGTGTAAAGCACCCTTCTGGCAAGACGGTGATGGAGTGAATGATGGTGAAAGTTTTTCTTTTTCGGGCCACCCTGCCTTGGTGGGAATCGGCCAGTGTGATAATAATATATATATATATATATATAGATATATATATATATATATATATATATATATATATATATATATATATATATATATATATATATATATATATATACAGTGGACCCCCGCATAGCGAACGCCTTATATATATATATATATATATATATATATATATATATATATATATATATATATATATATATATATATATATATATATATATATATATATATATATTTATAAAGGACGTGTATGTACGAACGTATGGATGTATGTATTTATGTACAGTGGTCCCTCAATAATCGACAGGCCTGAAAGTCGACCATTTCGGAAATCAACCGGTTTTTTCGACAAAATATTGACTCGGAAATTGACCGAAATTCGTTTATCGACCCGTCTCGACCCGTCGTCCCAGACGCGTATGCACGAGGTAAGCGGGCCTCGACCCGCCTCAGCCTTCCTTCCCAGCCAGTTTGGGGCTGACCCTGATGAGCCTATGTCAGTTTTGAACTCTATTGTGGCACTGGGGAGTTCCATGGGGTTGGATGTGAGTTTGGAGGATGTGGAAGAGTTGGTGGAGGACCACAACGAAGAGCTAACCACTGAGGAGCTGAAAGAGCTTCAGCAGGAAGAGCAACAGATCGCAGCTCAGAATCTTGCTGCAGAGGAGGAGGAAGAGAGATGGAAGAAGGTGCCTTCTTCAGAAATTAAGGAGATTTTTACTATGTGGGGTAAGATGGAAAGATTTATGGAGAAACATCACCCAGAGAAGGATGTTGCAAGCCATATCGGCAACTTGTACAGTGACAGAGTCTTGGCCCATTTGAGGGAAGTTTTAAAGAGACGCCAGAAACTGAGCTCTCTGCACAGTTATTTTGCGAGACAGGACTCCAGTGACTCTCAAGCTGGTCCTAGTGGCATTAAGAAACAGAGAAAAGAAGCAACCCCAGAAAAGCAAATGGTACCTGAGGTGTTGCTGGAAGGGGATTCCCCTTCCAAACTATAAACAATCCACTCTCTCCTCCTCCTCCAGTCTCCCATACACTAAGAAGAATCTCCAGTAAAGGTGTTATGCTGTTAATGTTTCATTTTATTTCCCATTGTATTGTTTATGTACTACATGAATATTTCATGTAAAAAATTTTTTTGTTTTAATACTTCTGGGTGTCAGGAACGGATTAATTGAATTTGAGTTCATTACAAATTCTTCTGAGTTTATTATAGCAATGATCCAACATACTGAAATAACTAAAATACAGGAGAAGGAAGCATTCAAAATATTGAGAAACAAAAAATACTCTTTTAATCAGGCCATTCCATCAGAATGGAAACACAGTATGTTGGATCATTGCTATAATAAACTCAGAAGAATTTGTAATGAACTCAAGAGCAAACTACAAAGAAAATTAGACATTTTAATTGAAAATAGTGATTGGACAAAGCATGCTAATAACAATTTTGTAATTAACTTATCAGATGAAATTTTAGACAAACATACAACTGCTGCTCTAGGTTTTGGCTTAAGTTTTGCAACTTCAAAAAAACTTAATAATAATGTTGAAATTGCAAAAGCCTTTTGTAACTTTGAAAAATTTTCTGATTTATCCTCTGATGAAATTAATATTAGTAAAGGAATGGTATATAGCTCTATGTTAAAACCAAACATTCCCAATTGCCCTCAAAGATTCTTTAAGTCTTATGATACACTTAATAACAATAAAAATTTGCGCCTTACTAAAGCAGACAAAATAAATGCAATAGTAATTATGAAAGAAAATGATTACCAAGAAAAAATGAATAATCTCTTAGATGATACTGAAACCTATTCTAAACTTAGGAAAAATCCCCTAGAAACCGTTAACAGCAATTTCAATAAAACAATAAAACTTCTACTGAAAGGCAAAGATGAATTAGTCAAACAATTTACTTCCACTAATCCATCTTTCCCTTACATGTATGGACTAATAAAAACACACAAACCAGGGAATCCAGTCAGACCAATTATTAGCTCCATAGGGTCAGTTTCATATAAATTATCCAAATGGCTTGTTGATATTTTGAGCCCTATTGTTGGCAAAATTTCTAACTTTAATGTTAAAAACAACATAGACTTGGTTGATAAATTAAGCTCCTTGACTGACCTAAATGATTTTAACATGGTTAGTTTTGATGTTACTTCCTTGTTTACGAAAGTTCCTGTTGATGATTTATTAAGTTTCTTATCTGAAGAACTCGTTAACTATGATTTACCATTGCCAGTTCCTACTATCATTAAACTTATTAAACTTTGCATTGTTGATGCAAAATTTGTATTTAATGATAAATTTTACACTCAGAAGTTTGGTATGGCAATGGGAAATCCTCTTTCACCTGTTCTTAGTAACCTATACATGGAATTTTTTGAAACAAGGTTACTTAACACAATCCTCCCTAATAGAGCTAAATGGTTCAGATATGTTGATGATATTTTGTGTCTTATGCCCAAAAATGTAGATATACACCATTTCCTTGGAAAATTAAATAGCTTAGCCCATTCAATAAACTTCACTGTTGAGTTTGAAGAAAATAACTCATTGCCTTTTCTAGATGTTTTAATTATTAAGGGTAATAATGAATTCAAATTTAAAATTTACAGAAAACCTACTAATAACTGTTCCTATGTCCACTATTATTCCTCGCATCAAGATAGAGTCAAACTGTCTGTTTTCTCATCAATGTTTCTGAGAGCTTTACGAATTTGTAGTCCTGAGTTCATAGATGAGGAAATATCCAAAATTTATGAAATAGGTAATGATTTAAAATACCCAAGAAATGTAATTGATAAATCTTTTAAAGTTGCCAGAAATACTTTTTACAATCCAAAAAGGGACAACCAGCCTTATTCAAATAAAAATATGTTGGTTCTCCCTTACCATGAAAACTTGGTTGATATGCCTTCTCTTCTTAAGACTTTTAATATTAAAGTTGTATTCAAAAATCTCGATACAGTAAAAAAACTTTTGATAAAGAATTCCCCCCAAAATGCTGATGGATGTGTCTATAAGATTCCTTGTAAAATTTGCGATAAAGTTTATTACGGTCAAACTGGTAAAAATCTCGAACTAAGATTAAAACAACATAAATATAGCATTAGAACTGGACAAGATTCCAATGCTCTATTTATTCATGTAAGAGATTTTAACCATCCAATTGATTTTCAAAAAGTTGAGAAAGTAGTATCAAGCAAGTCCATGGTCGACAGGAATATAATTGAATCTTGTTTCATAAAAAGCAGTTTTGACAATAATATGAATATTTCCTTTGGTTTATATAAATTAGATCCATTTATAATTAATAGAATTTGGGAAGAATTTAATAATACACTGGACAAATAATCTTTAAAATTTCTTATTTCTTGGGTAGAATAGTTTGTGGGGTGAGTTGTGCCAAGGACCTTTCCAAGTTGGCTCGCCGCGCGTCACGTGTTTAAACCGTTGTGGGATCTGATAGTGAGGTGCCGACCAGACCCCTTATATAGCTTCCTTGGATGCTTTACTTTCATAGTTCCTTGATAATGTGAGTAGTCACGAAAGCGCTTGGAATTTCTCTATTCTTTCAGAGTGGTTGTTTTGCATATATATATATATATATATATATATATATATATATATATATATATATATATATATATATATATATATATATATATATATATATATATATATATATATATATATATATATATATATATATATATATATATATATACATATATAATGGGTCCAGCTCTAGTGCAAATCATGTGACCCATAGCCTCGGAGAAGTGGATAAAAAGGCTTCGAGGAAATATTTGAATTTCTTCCTGAGGCCATTTGAATATTGCACTTCACCTACCACCCTATCTTTTAACTTTTTTTTTACAAACAGGTATATTTTATTATATAATATGGTGCATAAGACTTAAAAGATACATTGCTGGTACAAAGATGGCTTATACAGTACATGAGGTTTGAGGGATACATTTCAAGTACGTGTTGCTACGTGCAGGGCCCTAGGCTATTCACATTGGCGGGGCCCCTTTGAGTTACGGGTAAGCGAAGCGACCCCTTCCGGCTTGGGGTTGGGGGTGGGGGGGTCGGTGTGAGCCTGTTTAATGTCTAATTAAATACATTCTGGCTATTTAGATTAAATTTAATAGGGAAAGTACATCAAGACAACCAAAACCATTTACCAACAGCCATTATAACTATCTTGTTAAATCATGTATTTTGAAGAGAATAAACTCAAGACAGTATAGTATTACTAGATTAGGCTATTAAAGTAGTGACATCATGTACCTATTATATTCAGCATAACCACTACAGCACTATTATTCCCTTTATAAATCACTGACCATTATTGTTATCATTGCATCATGCATAAGACTATCAAATCATATAAACTCAAGAAAGTAAAGAATTGTTTATATTCACAGGCACTTATTAAATAAACTTTTTTCTGGATTTCATATTGGCAAAATCATCAATTATATTCTGAAAATCAATATTTCTTGTTAGATCAGACTCAATGGTCAACAAGGCTAGGTTACACAATTTGTCTTGGCTCATTGTTGAACGGAGCTGGTTTTTCACTCTTTTCAAAACAGAAAATGAACGTTCTCCTTCACAGTTAGTAGCTGGAAGTGTTAGGTAAAGGCGATACACTATGTCAACATTAGGGAAGGTTTCTGAGATATCTGCATTTCTTAAATGTTTCAAAGCAGCTGAGGGCGCACATTTTTCAGGTGGAGCTTTAATCTGATTCATATACCCAGAAAAATTAAATATTTCTTCAACAAATGTGTCCTGAACATCTGCTGAAAGGCGTTGTTGCAACTTTAATGCAGCTTCTCTCAATTTTGCATCTGGCATAGTAGTAATTTTGAACAGAAATCCAAACTTATCATTGAGATTCTGGTAGATTTCTTTTCTTTTCACCAATTCTGTAATCAGTGAATCCAGAATGACGAAGTATGTAGCTGTCTTACATTTCTGCCTTGGTAGCAACACAATTTCATTGTCTGGCTCTTCAAAATTGCGTTTCCTTTTCCTTGACCGCTGATGATCAGCCCGGTAACTGTAGTCTTTCACCAGCAGTTTAGCTTTCTCTTCAAACATTTCAAAAGCTTCATCATTGCGAAGTGAGCTTACAAATCCCACTAAGCCTGCATAGAGGTTAGCACAAGGAGCCATTTCAATTTCAATTTTCTGAAGTGTCTTGTTAGTGGCATTTAACCGTTCCAGTATACAGTCCCAAAGCACACAGAGTAAGGCTAATTCAAAATCTTCCAATTTTGATGCTAAGCTGGCTGCTTCGCTTCTTGTAGTTGCTGTCTGGTCTTCATCCTCTGCTATTTGGATCAAAGCAGAACGTATTTCAGCAAAGCTGTCTTTCAAAGCATGTGTTGCATCATGCTGCACTGACCACCTTGTTGTTGATAATGATTTGATGACATCTCCATGAATAGTTGACCTGAGTATACTCCACCGATGCGTTGAAGCAGAGAAAAAATTAAAGAGTGTTTGTAAAAGTCCAAAAAATGAAATTGCAGCGACACAACACTCCGCAGCACATGACCCAACAAGATTAAGAGAATTTGCTGAGCAGGGCATATATTCAGCAAGTGGGTTGATTTGCTTGATACGGGCTTGCAATCCATTATATTTACCCGACATGTTACTTGCATTGTCGTAGCTCTGGCCACGGTAATCCATAATAGAGAGATCATGTTCAAGCAGAGTATCCAGTACTACATTCATCATTGTTTCTCCATCATGGCCTGAAAGAGGAATGAATTTTATAAAGCGCTCTACAGGCTTACCACTGGAGTCGACAAAGCGAACAATGAATGTCAATTGATCTGTATGTGAAATATCTGGTGTTGAATCTACACTTATTGCAAAGTATTTTGCAGTTTTCACAGCTGCTATGATGTTATTGAGGACCTTCTTAGTCATCAGTTCAATAAATTCATTGCATATAGCAGATGACATGTAAGATACAGTGCCTCTTCCTGCATTCCCAAGGCGTGACACATGATTTGCTAAGAATGGATCGAATTGTGCTAACAGTTCTATGATCCCTAGGAAATTGCCATTGTTTTCCGAACCAAAAACCTCATTTTCTCCACGGAAAGCAAGTCCTCTTAGAGCTAAGAATTTTACAACAGCAACAACTCTTTCTAGAACTTTTCTCCAATAAGTGCGCTCTTTTTCAGTTTGATTTTCCAAATGAGAATCCAATAAGCCTTTTTTCTGTGCACGAAATACACTGGCTAAAATGCAGCTCCTGTGAGTGGTGCTGTTTTCATGTTCCTCGAAACGCTTGGAATTTTTCCAGTCATTGAACCCCTGTGTGAAGGTATTTTCTTTGGTAGAAAATAGCTTGCATGCTGAACAGTACACTTTTCCTGAGCTTTCAGAGTATATCATCCATGATCTTTTCACAGTTTCTGAATTTGCAAGCTTCCTATAAAACATAGATGACTTTAAACAACGACGACTTCCATCATCATAAATCCTTGCTGATTTCCTAAAGTCAATGTTCAGAGTTTGACTGAAGTTTTCTGCAATGAAAGCATTACGTAGAGAATCTGGGATTACATTTGGCCATGAGGCAGGATCTTTTAAGACAAATCCTGTGGATGAAATGTCCGTTGAGACATTGAGAGGAGACACAAGAGAAGTAGATGCTGGCTGAGAAATAATGGAGGGAGGGCTTCCTGTATGATCTGACGTATCTGCAGATTCAACTGTACTGGTAACATCAGAAACTGTTTTCGTGAGCATGTCTGTGATCTTTCTGCAGCTTCCTACATCTTTCTTTTTCTATTCTTCTTCTTGAATTTTCTTCTTTCTTTTCTGTGACCCACTCGCATAAGAACGTCCAACATCACGTTCACGAGATGCCATAATGAGGATGTATCACTGTCTGTAATCATGCAAATACAAATTTTTCATTATCAATTATTATTAATTTTTTAATTATTATTAAAAAAATGTTTCTGTCAATTGGGAGGATATGGCCCTTGTAGTCCCCTTTCCTCTGGCTGCGCATCTAAAAATTCAAAACGTTACCAGAAAGGAGTCATATACAGAACTTTTACCATAGATTAGGTTAGTGATTTGGGCTACGAATATTTTACTAATTCATCCTCCTTGATTTCCAATTTACTTAAACAGAAATCATACCGAGTCCAAGAACAATGCACAATGGTATTTATATTACCATTTTCATAACTAAACTAATCATTATGTTTTGCATGATATATGGCCTACCACCATAGATAAGGACATGAGAATTAAAGAATTCAGGGACAATTTTCAGTTTCACCCAACCAACGATTTTCTGATGTGGCTTATGTGTTTCTGGGGAAATATGTAGTAAATTAATTGATGTTCTACATCACTTTCGTCGCAACTTGAAAACTAAGCATTTGCGACGGAAGTGATGTAGAACATAAATCAATTGAGATCTGTTATTGAAATGATAAAGACTTAAAGACAGGACAAAGTGCTTTTAAAACCTACAAACGGAAGTCAGTTTGCGTTTTTAGGTTTTTCTTTATAGTATTTTTACCAAAAATGCGTCTTTACTGGTCCATGCGTCTTTACTGGTCAAGTAACCCTACCAGGTACCTCCCTTAACATTTAGAGGCGAAAACAAACATTTATTCATACACATCATGTCTATCAACAACACTTCAGTTAATTTGTCACAGTACAAGTCTAGATAACGTGTAATTACTACAGAAAATTGGAGAGGAATCTCCCATACTCACCCATTAGCGGGAAAACACAGCTGTTCTGATGTAAACAAAGGCGTGTTGAGTGTTGCCATCTATGGTTAGGTTTATTTATTTTTATTTTATTTTATTTCATTATTTATTTTTGTTTCGATTAATTTTTAAAAATCAATTTTACTCTCCAAACACTTGAACTTTTTAGATAGGGACCCCTTTGCACTTGCACCATGTGCGCAGTCTTGGATGAGCCCCTGAACCCCTTGGACCGTGGGGCCCCCAAATGCGCGGGGCCCTAGGCAAATGCCTAGTTTGCCTATGCGGTAATCCAGCCCTACATGTTAATCACAGATTAAAATGCAAAAATCTCATCCAACTCCTCAGCTTGGGTGCGTACCCTGGATATAGCAGGCATTACCCCTCTGAACTGCAGTGCTGAGTCACTGGAACAGAAAACTAGGTGCCCAGGGATCCCTAACTACCCTGATGAGTCCTTTCCCTAGCTCCTTGACGAACTTAGATGCAATCTTTCCCCATGAGCCAAGGGTCTCTGAGCCTGTGGGAACAAACATATAATGATGGACATGTTTACTGTATTTTCTAGACTTCTGGGACTTCCTGAACCTGGCAGCTGCCCCTCCTTCCTACCTGCTATATTGGAGATAGGTATCATCTAGCGTGGATGCACATGTGTAGTTTCGCACCACCTGCTTGTTGTCTGTCCAGACTTGAAGGGTAATACCATCTGGATACTCTTGGTTACCATCAGATCGGCATAGTTGGGGGGCTACCTTATTGCTTTGGCATCCATCTGTTGCGAAGCTCCTCTTGATAATTCTATTAACCTCTTCATGCCTTGCAATCTTTCCCTCGGATCTGCAGCACACAAGATCGTGGTATCAGAATCGGTCTGCCGATTCACTGCTGCAAATACACCCGTGTTCAGCGAGAATAGGGGTGGCAAGGCGAAGGGCAATACCAATACGGATGATCCGTGAGACGAGACGTGTGCCAAGGGAGGAGATGGAAACAGCCAACAGGAAACTGCCTGCATGAGGAGCTCTCACTGCTAGGAGGCAAGCACAAACCTTCCCCGACACACTCTGAAGCATTGTTTAAGTTTTGTTCTCCACTGTTGAGCCATCCCAGTGTAACTGTGTGTAGTTGCTGAGGGGGGGGGTTCAAATCGCTTACCCCTGCTTTCCTAATTTCATTCTATTCCTTAACCTACATACCACTTATTTATCTTCCCAACTTCCACTTATCTTCATCTTACTTTATTTTCTTCCTCCGAATATGCTACCTGTCGGAAATCGCTCGATATTAATTATTATTTCGCATTATTCGCTTCCAAAATGACACGAAACTGCAACTCACCGTTTCTTACACATCTACTCCTCAAGTGTGTGTGTGTGTGTTTGTTTGTACTCTCCTATATGTACTCACCTATATGTCGTTGCAGGTGTCTTGTCTCATCTCCTGCCCCTCCTCTTCGCTGGTCGTTACTAGGTCCACTCTCGCCTGGATTCAAGAGGTTTATCGTACCTCTTCTTACAGCTATACACGGTTTCCGCCTCTACTGCTTCACTCTCCAGGTCGTTTCACTTCTCGACTATTCTGAGGTTGATAAATTAGACACATGTGCAACTCTTGGGTATCTTTATTGAGGAAACGTTTCGCCACACAGTGGCTTCATCAGTCCATACATAGGAGAAACTTGAAGAACAGGAGGAGAATGAGGTAATTAGTCCCTCAACCTTGAGTTGATGTGTTCAGTCCATCAATCTTGAGTAGAATACGCATTCTACTTCCTAACTTCATTATGACTCATCTAAGTTATCAGCTTCCAGCTGTGCCCTCTTGTTTCTAATTTCCATTTCTGATACAATCTCTCCCTGTTCACCCTGTGTATTCCTGTAAGCTTTTTTACGTTGCAATTTCACCCCTCCCCCCCTGTCCTCCAGTGTCATAAGGATTAGTTCCGTTAACCTCTCTTCATTAGACATGCCCTTTACCTCCGGGCCTAATCTCGTTGCAGACCTATGCGCTTTCTCTAATTTCCTGAAATGTTCAACCAAGTGTGGGTTCCATACTGGTGCTGCATATTCCAGTATGGGCCTGATATAGACGGTATAGTGTCGTGTATGACTCCTTAGTTAGATGTCTAAAAGCTAGTTTTATATTTGCCAAACGTGCATTTACTGCAGGAGTCTTTCGGTGGACGCGCGCCTCATGCGCACATCAACCAATACTCACCTTATAGGTCTTCTCCTTTAGTGAAGTTTGCAATCTTTGTACACTGAGCCTACACTCTGTATGTGTGAATATATTTGCATACTCGCCTAATTGTACTCACCTAATTGCGGTTTCAGGAGTCGATTCAAAGCTCCTGGCCCCGGCTATTCACTGGTTGCCACTTGGTCCACTCTCTCCATGCTCCATAAGCTTTATCATACCTCTTCTTAAAGCCATGTATGGTACCTGCCTCCACTACCTCACTTTCTAGACTATTCCACTTCCAGACAACTCTAAGATTGAAGAAATACTTTTTAGCATCCCTGTGACTCATCTCAGTCTTCAACTTCTAACTGTAACTCCTTGGTGCTGTGTCCCATCTATGGAACATCCTGACTCTGTATATCTGGTCGATTCCTCTCATTATTATGTATGTTGTGATCATGTCCCCCCCGTCTCTCCTGTCCTCCAGTGACGTCAGGTCGAGTTCCCTTACCCCCTCCTCGTAGGACATGCCCCTTAGCTCAAGGACTAGTCGCGATGCAAACCTTTGCACTTTCTCTAGTTTTCTGATGTGTTTGGCTAGGTGTGGGTTGCAAACTAGTCGCCCATATGATGCAGCAATTGTTTGGCTGATGTGCGCCTCAGGAGATGAGTTCGGTATTATACACACTCCAAGATACTTTTCCTTGAGTGAGGTTTGTAGTCTTTGTCGCCTTAGACTGTAATCTGCAGTCTTTTTTGCCCTTCCTCGATCTTCATGACTCTTCACTTGGTGGTTTGATCTCCAGGAGCCACTTGCTGGACCCGACCTGCAACCTGTCCAGGTCCCTCTGTAGTCCTGCCTTGTCGTCCTTCAACAGAATTCTTCTCATTAGCTTCACATCGTCTCTTAGGACTGACCCCTATGGAACCCTGCTAGTCAAAGGCGCCCATTCTGACACTTCATCACGGACCATGACTCGCTGATGCCTTCCCATCAGATATTCTCTGATCCACTGTAGTGCCTTCCTTGTTATACCTGCCTGGTCCTCCAGCTTCTGCACTAATCTCTTGTGTGGAACTGTCTCAAAAGCCTTCTTGCAGTCCAAGAAAACGCAGTCTTCCCACTCTTCTCTCTCTTGTCTTACTGCTGTCGCCTTGTCATAAAACTGTAGCAGGTTCATGACACAGGATTTACCGTCTTTGAATCCGTGCTGGTTTTCGTTTATCAGCTCATTCCTTTCATTCCATTCCATTCCATTCACTCTTCTCCTGATAATCTTCTCCATGGCGTTGCATACATATCCCATTCACTCTTCTCCTGATAATCTTCTCCATGGCGTTGCATACATGTCTGTGACACAGATCTGTAGTTTAATGCTGTGTCTACTTATCTAAAAAATTGGGACTTCATTTCTTGTCTTCTACACCTCAGGTAGCCGCCCTGTTTCGATAGACGTGTTGAAGATAGTTGTTAGTGGTACACAGATAGCCTGTGCTCCCTTTCTCAGGACTCATGGATAAAAGTTATCTGGCCCCATCGCCTTTGAGATATCTAGTTCGCTTAGCAGCCTCTTCACCTCCTCATCGGGTGCATGTATCATGTCCAGCACTTGTTGGTGTATCCCATCTCTCCATCTTTCCAGAATCCTTTCTGCTTTCTTTCCTAGCCTGATTACCTGGTTTTTAACTGTTGTTTCCTTCCTGATGTGACTGTACAACAGCTTCACATTAGACTTAGATTTCGCTGCTATGCCATTTTCGTATTCTCACTGGGCCTCCCTCCTTACCTCTGCATATTCATTTCTTGCTCTTCGGCTACTCTCCTTGTTCTCCTGGGTCCTTTGCCTTCTATACTTCTTTGATTCTCTAGCACACTTGATTTTAGCCTCTTTACACTTTTGGGTGAAACAAGCTCTCGCCCTTGCCTACTCTTTATATCTGTTGCCGTTGGGTACAAACCTCTCCTCCGCTTCCTTGCTTAGTGTTGTTATATATTCCATCATCTCATTTTCTGTTTTCCCTGCCAGTTCTCTGTCCTACTAAACCTCGCACAGGAAATTCCTCATGTCTGCTTAGTCCCATCTCTTGTAGTTTGGCTTCATTTCTCTTGCCTTTCCTGCCTCCCTCTCTATTGTAACTCTACTACATATTCGAAGCTTAGAACCACGTGGTCACTAGATCCGAAGGGCCTTTCGTATGTGATGTCCTTAATATCTGCACTGCTCTAGTCTTGCTGGTTCATTCTCTCCCCTCCTTTTGGTAGTATCCCTAACATGTTGATGCATGAGGTTTTCCAGTACCATCTCCATTATCTTAGCTCTCCACGTTTCTGGGCCCCCATGTGGTTCCAGGTTTTCTCTGTCTATTTCTTTGTGACTGAAATCACCCACAACCAGTAGCTTCGCCCTGCCCACATGGGCCCTTCTGGCGACTTCAGCCAGTGTGTCAACCATCTCTCTGTTACTCTCATCATATTCTTGTCTTGGCCTCCTGCTATTCTGTGATGGGTTATACATCACTGCAATTACCAACTTGAGACCTGCACTCTGAAGTGTTCCTAATATGAAGTCACATGCTTCTCCTCTGTCCCCTCTCTGCAACTCCTCAAAATCCCATTGGTTTTTGATGAGCAGTGTCACTCTTCCACCCTCCACCCCCCTGGTCCCTTTGTCTTTCCTCAGGATCTGATATCTAGTTGGAAAGATGGCATTTGTTATCATTCCTGAAAGCTTGGATTCGGTGAGGGCTATGATGTCCGGTGATGCCTATGTGATTCTTTCGTACCACTACTCCCACTTATTCGTCATACCCTTGGCGTTGGTGTACCATACATTCAGTTTCCTTTCCAGAACTGTATTCTGCGGGGTATATGGAGGTCCTGGCAAGGGGCTATGAGATTCTACTGCTTATTGCGGGGTTAAGTTTGTTAGTGTAGGGTGTGTGTGTTTGGCTGTGGGGTTCTGAGGTTGGTTCTGAGGGTGTTCTCCACTCGGCTCTGGTTGTTCTCAACTGACTCCAGCCTTGTCTCTCTTTCTTACCCATTTCATCTCCGTCTCCTCTTTTTCAAGTGTTGTCGTTCTGTCTCATTCTGTCTCGGTCTTGGAACACCCTCTGGTATGCTGTAGATTTCTTTAACAGTGGTTACTCCTGCAGAATCCTATCCTACATTGTTTCTGTCTGTTAAAATCAGTTTGACTGGTTGATTTCTCTCCTTCAAGTACCCTCCTAACCTCTGAAAATTTATTAGCTCAGACATGTCCTCCTCTTCGGTTTGCTTGATGACTTTTTCAATGTGCTGTTTTTCTTTATGCCATCTTTCATCATACATCTTTCCTTTGCTCTCCTGAAGCCCATAGATGAAGATGGACCTCTCTCTCTCCTTCTCCTATTGGCTTTCCGTCTACGTCTCTGCATCCGGTTTATAGACAACTATCACCTCCTTTAATAGATCCTGTACCTCATGTGAGGTACAGGAACTATTAAAAGCATATGTGAGGGGGCACAGGCCTCGTCGTGCCTCTGCCTGTGCCTCCCTTACATATTCCTGCTGTCACTGTGCCAAACAGCATGCCCCCTTCATTCATTGACCTTTCCTGGTGACCTGTTAGGGCCTCAATGTAAGTTTTGTCTTCTTTCCTTTGGACCCTTTGTTTAACATTGGGGTACCAGCCCCAGACACCAAGGCTCCTCTGGTTGTTGGCCCTATATCACGCTTTGGCATACTTCATCTTCTAGGGCCTGTATCTTGGCTTCTGCAGCTTCAGCTTGTAACTTCCACTTCTTCTCTGCCTCCATCCTCTTCTCCATTCTCGGGATAAGCTCGTCTACTTTGCTTTCCTAAGCATGGTCCACCTTTTCCCATAGCTCCTCCCTCCACTCTTCCTTCCCAGGCCCATCTTCCTCTCATCCCCTGAGTCTCCAACTTTCCTTCTGAGGCTTCATTTTCTACTTATATATACTCACCTAGTTGTGGTTGCAGGGGTCGAGTCACAGTTCCTGGCCCTGCCTCTTCACTGGTCACTACTAGTTCAATCTTCCTGCTCCATGAGCTTTATCATACCTCTTCTTAAAGCTATGTATGGATCCTGCCTCCAGTACATCACTTCAACTTCCAACTGTGACCCCTTGTTGCTGTGTCCCATCTCTGGAACATCCTGTCTCTGTCCACCTTGTCGATTCCTCTCAGCATTATATATGTTGTCATCATATCTCTCCTATATCCAGTGTCGTCAGGTCGATTTCCTTTACCCTCTCCTCATAGGACATATCTTATGAAAATAGGACATGTCCTATTTGCAAACCTTTGCACTTTCTCTAGTTTCCTTACATGCTTGGCTAGGTGTGGGTTCCATACTGGTGCTGCATATTCTAATATAGGCCTAATGTATAAGGTGTACAGGGTTCTGAACGATTCCTTATTAAGATGTTTTTAGGTTTGCTGGAAACCAGAATGCTGCAGCAGTTATTTGGGAGATGTGCCCAATGTTATGCTCACCCCAAGATCCTTTTCCTTGAGTGAGGTTCACAGTCTCTGGCCCCCTAGACTCTACTCCATCTGCAGTCCCCATTGAACTCCAGGAGCCAGTTGCTGGATCAAGCCTGCAGCCTGTCCAGATCCCTTTGTAGTTATGCCTTGTAATCGTCCGATTGAATTCTTCTCATCAACTTCACATCATCTGCAAACAGGGACATTTCTGAGTCTATTCCTTCCGTCATGTCGTTCACAAATCGCAGAAAAGCACTGGTCCTAGGACTGACCCCTATAGAACAGGCGCCCACTCTGACACTATGCCACATACCATGACTCGCTGTTGTCTTCCTGACAGGTATTCCCTGATCCATTGCAGTACCCTCCCTGTTATCCCTGCCTGATCTTCCAGTTTTTACACTAATCTCTTGTGTGGAACTGTGTCAAACGCCTTCTTACAGTCCAAGAAAATGCAGTCTACCCAACTCGCTCTCTCTTTTGCCTTAATTCTTTCACCCTGTCATAGAACTCCAGTAGGTTTGTGGCACAGGATTTCCCGTCCCTGAAACCCTGCTGGTTGTCGTTGATAAGCTCATTCCTTTCTAGGTGCTCCACCAATCTTCTCCTGATAATCTTCTCCATAACTTTGCATACTATACATGTCAGAGACACTGGCCTGAAGTTTAGTGCTTCGTGTCTGACTCCTCTTTTAAAAACTGGTACTACATATGCTGTCTTCCATTTCTCAGGTAGTCGCACTGTTTTGATAAATGTGTTGAAAATTGTTGTTAGTGGTACACAAAGTGCCTCTGCTCCCTCTCTCACTTGATTGTGTACCCCACCTGGAGTCCCTTCTGTCTCCTCTGTGAACGCTTTGAATCTCATGTTTAGCTCCTCACATACTTCACAGTGTTTTCTTTTTATCTCCCCTTCTTCCTTTCCTCAGCGTGCTTACCTGGTTCTTCACTGCTATTTTCCTCGTGTTGAGGCTGTACAACAGCTTCTGGTCAGATTTGGCTTTTGCTGGTAAGTCATTTTCGTATTGTCGTTGGACCTCCCTTCAAACCTGTGCATATTCATTTCTGGCTCTATGACTGCTCTCCTTATTCTCCTAGGCCCTTTGCCTTCTATACTTCTTCCATTCTCTAGTACACTTAGTGTTGGCCTCTCTACACCTTTGGGTGAGCTAAGGGCTCATCCTGGTATTCTCGTTATTTCTGTTACCCCCGAGAAGAAAATTCCACTCATCTTCCTTGCACATAGTTTTCACATATTCCATCATCTCATTTACTGACTTCTCTGCCAGTTCTCTGTCCCACTTAACCCCTTGCAGGAAATTCTTCATACCTATGTGGTCCCCTCTCTCGTAGTTTGGTTTCATTCATCATGCCCTTCTTGCTCCCCTCTCCACTTGTAACTGTATTATGAATTTGAAGCTCAGAACCATGTGGTCACTGGCTCCAATTCGTCTTTCTTATGAGATGTCCTCAATATCTGCACTACTGAAGGTGAATACTAGGTCCAGTCTTGCGGGTTCATCTTCTCCTCTTTCTCTCGTAGTGTCCCTTACATGTTGGTACATGAGGTTTTCCAGTGCCACCTCCATCATCTTAGCCCTCCACGTTTCTGGGCTCCCATGTGGCTCCGGTTCTCTCAATTTCCTTGCAATTGGCCCTTCTGGCCACTTCAGCCAGTATGTCTACCATCACTCTATTACTCTCATCATACTCTTGCCTTGGCCTCCTGCTGTTCTGTGGTGGATTATACATCACTGCAATTACCACCATAGGACCACAAGACTGAAGTGTTCCTATTATGTAGTCTCTTGTTTCTCCTATGTTTCCTCCCTCTAGCTCATCAAAATCCCATTGTTTTTTGATGAGCACCCCTCCACCCCTTATAATCCCTCTGTCTTTCCTCAAGATCTGATTTCCCATTGGAAAGATAGCATCTATTATTCCTGTGAGCTTGGTTTCTATTAGAGCTGTGATCTCCGGTGAAGAATCTTTGATTCTTTCGTGCCACTTCTCCCACTTATTCATTATTCCATTAGTGCTGGCGTACAATACCTTCAGTTTCCTCTCCAACACTGTGTTGTGGGGGAGGGGGGTCTGTGGGGGTTTGGGGACCTGGCAGTATGCTCTGGGATTCTACAGCATAGTGTGGTGATGGAGCTGTAAGTGTGGATTGCAGGTTTTGTTGGGATAGCACGTCAGGCTGTGAGGTTCTGAGAGTGGTTCTTTGTGTGCTTGTGCTTGTTGCTCTGCCCTCCTCTGGTTGCCCTCTGCTGACTCTCTCCTTGTCTGTCTTCCTAGCCCCTTTCATTTCTATGTCCTGTCCCTCAGCTGCTGTTGTTCTGTTCTTGTTCTGTTGCAGTCTAGGAACACCCTCTTGCATGTTGATGATTCCTTAAGCCATTGTTTCTCTTGCAGGATCCTGTCCCACGCAATTTCCGTCTTGAAAATTAGTCTGACCAGTCGATTTCTCTCCTTCAATTACCCCCATATTCTCTCAAAAATTTACTATCTCACTCATGTCCTCCTCGCCTATTTCTTTGATGATGTTTTCAATCTCCTGTTTTAGTTTCTGCCAACGTTCATTGTGTGCCCTCTCTTCACTCTCCTGAAGCCCATGAATAAACACTCACTTGTCCCTTTCCTCCTCCCATTGCCTTTCCCTCTGTGTTTCTGGGTCCTGTTTGTTCATGGCCATTGTCTCCTTTATTTTTTTCTATAACTCTTGGTGGCATGGTCATGTCTCTACTTGGGTCCTGTCACATTCCCTACCTTCTCTCCCCCCTCACTTACTGCTATCCCTGCTCCCATCAGCTCTGCCCCTTCATTCCTCAGCCCTGCTTGGTGGACTGATAGAGCCTTAGAGCATGTCTCCTCTGTGCAACAACCCTGTAACTCGCTTCAGCCTATTTACCTCATGGAAATAAATGGTATAAAATACCGACACAATGGAAATATAAACACAAATGCAGTATAATGTGATCCTTTATTGACAACGTTTCACCCACACAGTGGGCTTTTTCAAGTCACACACGGATCTACCTGGGGTTGGAAGGTACGAGAGTATTTATGTTGAGGTCAGGTGAAGAATGCTGCATCTGATGATCTACCGGGTGGGGTTATAGAGTCTTGGGTAGCTTGGCAGGGGTATTGGACAAGTTGTAGACCTTCTGCAGTGTTCTTATGTGGGATAGCGATGAAGAAGTTTCTTGGCGAGTGGTTCAGCTATGTTATAGAAGCCATTGTTCTGGTTGAAATTGTTGGTTACAGAGATAAGCGATGATTCCAGGATTCTTCTGTATTGAGTGTTGTCTTCTGTGGCTATAAGTCTTGAGTTTCTGTAGTTAATTAAATGGTTGTGTGAATTGCGATGTTGTACACAGGCATTCCTTGTATCGTCAGTCCTGCTTGCATATTGGTGTTCTGAAATGCGTGTTTGGAGGTCTCTTGATGTTTCGCCCACATATAATTTGTTGCAGTCATTACAAGGGATTATGTATACCCCTGCAGAGGATGGAGGCTTGTCCTGTCTACTACTGGTGATGTCCTTGATGGTCGTGGTTGTGGAGGTAGATACTTGGAACGATGTTTTGGCAAAGATGTTGGAAACATGTTTGGCAATGGAGTTGTTGGGGAGGACTATGTATCTCTTCTCGGCAGTGTCTTCTCTGGGTGTGTTGAAGATGTTTAATGCCCGCCGTCTGCAGTCTCTGATGAAGTGACGAGGATAGTGGAGTTTAGAAAATACTTGTTCAATTATAGTGCATTCTTCCTCAAGGAACTCATTGCTGCAGATTCTGAGTGCACGTAGGAAGAAGCCTATAATCACACCACGTTTGGTTTTGGTGTCGTGGTGAGAGTAGAAGTGGAGAAGATCGTTTTGGTTGGTGGGTTTTCGATACACTTTAAAACGAAGTTCGTGGTCAGCTTTGCAGAGCAGAACATCAAGGAAAGGAAGAGTGTTGTCGACTTCTTCTTCAAGTGTGAACTGGATTGAAGGCTCGACCTGGTTGAGCTTGTCTTGGAGAGCTTGAACGTTGAAGCGTTTAGGAGTTATGAGGAGAATGTCGTCAACATAACGGAGCCAGGTGACAGACGAAGGAATAATGGTGGAGAAACGTTCGGCTTCTAGATGTTCCATGTATAGGTTCGC
The DNA here is from genome assembly GCF_038502225.1 of Cherax quadricarinatus. NCBI lineage: Eukaryota > Metazoa > Arthropoda > Malacostraca > Decapoda > Parastacidae > Cherax > Cherax quadricarinatus. Next base: position 50,847,407 of record NC_091293.1, read on the forward strand.
CAGGACTGCACTGAGTGGCGAACCCATGGGTAATCCAAAAGTCTGCTGAAAGAGGTGATTTTCGAAGGAGAAACACGTAAAGCCAACACATAGTTCAACAAGGTCGATGAAATCGCTGGCTGGAATGGGAAGATCAAGTGAATCGTCAATTTTCCTGCGCAAGAGATCGATGGCTTGTGTAGTAGGTACTTTGGCGAATGTTCAACAGAAGATCAGACTTACTAGAAAACTACAAACACTCTGCGATAATAGTAATTGGAAAAGTTTAGGAAGACCTGAAATTATTCAAAACCTTTCATCTCGTCCACTGTCAACCACAGAAACTGAAGCCCTCAGCTTAGGCCTCAAATTCGCAACAGGAATTACGAAACCAAAACAAGACCTCAATTTCATCGCCAAAAACTACAGACACAAGGACTCCGACTTCCAAAAAGGCTATCTTCAAGGCATCATCTCAGCAGCCATCTCAACACGCAGCTCCCCAGTCATACCTCGACGTTACATCAATGCACTCAAAGGTTTAGCAGAAGACACGGCCATTAGGGTCACCACCGCTGATAAAGGAGGTGGTGTTGTTATCATGAACACTGACGATTACAGGAACAAAATGCTCAATCTACTTAATGACCCAGATACCTACAAACCTCTCACAACTAACCAAGTGGACAACCTTACTAAAACTTTTCTTCAAAGGACTCGCCGCATTCTGAGGGGCTCAGAACAAGGGAAGAAACTTCTGCACACCATGCCCAGCAACCCCAGACCTGCCAGAATGTACGGCCTGCCAAAGACTCACAAGCCTGGTATCCCACTGAGGCCCATATCCTCGGGAATAGGCAGTGCTCCCCACCAGCTCTCAGGAATTCTCGCCAAACACCTCTCCAAACTCTTGGGCACTATCAGTCCAGCACATCTCAAACACTCGGGTGATCTCCTCAATCGCATTCGCAACATCAACATCAGGAACAAGAAACTTTCCAGCCTTGACGTGACTTCCCTATTCACCAAAGTACCTACTACACAAGCCATCGATCTCTTGCGCAGGAAAATTGACGATTCACTTGATCTTCCCATTCCAGCCAGCGATTTCATCGACCTTGTTGAACTATGTGTTGGCTTTACGTGTTTCTCCTTCGAAAATCACCTCTTTCAGCAGACTTTTGGACTACCCATGGGTTCGCCACTCAGTGCAGTCCTGGCGAACCTATACATGGAACATCTAGAAGCCGAACGTTTCTCCACCATTATTCCTTCGTCTGTCACCTGGCTCCGTTATGTTGACGACATTCTCCTCATAACTCCTAAACGCTTCAACGTTCAAGCTCTCCAAGACAAGCTCAACCAGGTCGAGCCTTCAATCCAGTTCACACTTGAAGAAGAAGTCGACAACACTCTTCCTTTCCTTGATGTTCTGCTCTGCAAAGCTGACCACGAACTTCGTTTTAAAGTGTATCGAAAACCCACCAACCAAAACGATCTTCTCCACTTCTACTCTCACCACGACACCAAAACCAAACGTGGTGTGATTATAGGCTTCTTCCTACGTGCACTCAGAATCTGCAGCAATGAGTTCCTTGAGGAAGAATGCACTATAATTGAACAAGTATTTTCTAAACTCCACTATCCTCGTCACTTCATCAGAGACTGCAGACGGCGGGCATTAAACATCTTCAACACACCCAGAGAAGACACTGCCGAGAAGAGATACATAGTCCTCCCCAACAACTCCATTGCCAAACATGTTTCCAACATCTTTGCCAAAACATCGTTCCAAGTATCTACCTCCACAACCACGACCATCAAGGACATCACCAGTAGTAGACAGGACAAGCCTCCATCCTCTGCAGGGGTATACATAATCCCTTGTAATGACTGCAACAAATTATATGTGGGCGAAACATCAAGAGACCTCCAAACACGCATTTCAGAACACCAATATGCAAGCAGGACTGACGATACAAGGAATGCCTGTGTACAACATCGCAATTCACACAACCATTTAATTAACTACAGAAACTCAAGACTTATAGCCACAGAAGACAACACTCAATACAGAAGAATCCTGGAATCATCGCTTATCTCTGTAACCAACAATTTCAACCAGAACAATGGCTTCTATAACATAGCTGAACCACTCGCCAAGAAACTTCTTCATCGCTATCCCACATAAGAACACTGCAGAAGGTCTACAACTTGTCCAATACCCCTGCCAAGCTACCCAAGACTCTATAACCCCACCCGGTAGATCATCAGATGCAGCATTCTTCACCTGACCTCAACATAAATACTCTCGTACCTTCCAACCCCAGGTAGATCCGTGTGTGACTTGAAAAAGCCCACTGTGTGGGTGAAACGTTGTCAATAAAGGATCACATTATACTGCATTTGTGTTTATATTTCTATTTACCTCATATTCTAGGGCCCATATCATGGCTTCTGTGGCTTCAGCTTGCAACTCCCATTCTTCTTCTTTTCCTCCATCCTCTTCCCCATTTTCATAGGAAGCTCACCTAGTTTGCTTTCCCACTCGTGTATGTGTGTGTGTGTGTGTGTGTGCTCTCACCCCCATAATTCACCTAATTGTGCTTGCAGGGGTCGAGACTCAGCTCCTGGCCCCGTTTCTTCACTGATTGCTACTAGGTCCTCCCTCTCCCTGCTCCATGAGCTTTATCAAACCTCATCTTAAAACTATGAATGGTTCCTGCCTCCACTACATCACTTGCCAGACTATTCCACTTCCTAACAACTCTGTGACTGAAGAAATACTTCCTAACATCCCTTTGACTCATCTGAGTCTTCAGGTTCTAATTGTAACCCATTGTTTCTGTGTTCCATCTCTGGAACATCGTGTCTTGGTCCACCTTGTCTATTCCATGCAGTATTTTGCATGACTTTGCCATGTCTTCCCTAACTCTCCTGTCCTCCAGTGTCGTCAGACCGTGTGTGTGTATGTGTGTGTAAGTGTGTGTGTGTATATATGTGTGCATATGTCTGTGTGTGTATGTATATGTAAGTGTACATATATGGGGGTTTGTGTATGTGTGAGTGGGAGTATGGTTCCTGTTTATTTGTGCTGCTAACGGTTAGTTGGCTGTGTGTGTGTGCGTACATGCATGTGTGTGTACTCACCTAATTGTACTCACCTAATTGTGGTTGTAAGGGGCCGAGGCTCAGCTCCTGGCCCAGCCTCTTCACTAACCGCTACTGGTCCTCCCTCTCCCTGCTCCATGAGCTTTATCAAACCTCGTCTTAAAACTATGAATGGTTCCTGCCTCCACTTAATCGCTTGCCAGACTATTCCACTTCCTAACAATTCTGTGGCTGAAGAAATACTTCCTGACATCCCTTTGACTCATCTGAGTCTTCAGTTTCTAACTGTGATCGCTTGTTTCTGTGTCCCATCTCTGGAACATCCTGTCTCGGTCCACCTTGTCTATTCCACGCAGTATTTTGCATGTCGTTATCATGTCTCCCTAACCCTCCTGTCCTCCAGTGTCGTCAGACCGCTTTCCCATAACTTTTCTTCGTAGGACATTCCCAATAGATCTGGAACCAGCCTTGTTGCAAACCTTTGCACTTTCTCGAATTTCTTGACGTGTTTGACCAGGTGTGGGTTCCAAACTGGTGCTGCGTACTTCAATATGCGTCTGACGTACACAATGTATAGAGTCTTGAACGATTCCTTACTGAGGTACCGGAATGCTATTCTCAGGTTTGCCAGGCGCCCATATGCCGCAGCAGTTATCTGGTTAATGTGTGCTTCTGACGACGTACTAGGTATTATACTCCCCCCCCCTAGGTCTTTCTCCTTGAGTGAGATTTGCAGTCTTTGGCCGCCTAGCCTATACTCTGTATGCGGTCTACTTTGCCCTTCTCCAATCTTCATGACTTTGCATTTGGTGGGGTTATATTCTAGGAGCCAGTTGCTGGGCCACGCGTCCAGCCTGTCCAGGTCTCTTTGTAGACCTGTCTGGTCTGCATATGATCTAATTCTCCTCATTAACTTCACATGATCTGCAAACAGGGACACTTCTGAGACTAACCCTTCCGTCATGTCATTCACATATACAAAGAATAGCACTAGACCCATGGCTGACCCCTGTAGGACCCCCCTAGTCACAGCCGCCGACTGTGATACCTCATCACGGACCATGACTCGCTGTTGCCTCCCTGTTAGGTATTCTTTGATCCATTGCAGTGCCCTTCCTGTTATACATGCCTGATCCTCTAGCTTCTGTACTAATCTCCTGTGAGGAACTGCGTCAAAGGCCTTTTTGCAGTCCAAGAAAATGCAATCAACCCCCCCACCTTTCATGTCTTATTTCAGTTACCTTGCCATAAAACTTTAGTAGATTTGTTACACAGGATTTGCCTTTCATGAATCCGTGTTGGCTGTCGTTTATAACCTTGTTCTGCTCCAGGTGCTCCACTGCTCTCCTCCTGATAGTCTTCTCCATGACTCTGCTAACTATACACGTCAGTGACACTGGTCTATAGTTTAGTGCTTCATTTCTGTCTCCTTTCTTAAAGATAGGGACTACATTTGCCATCTTCTATATCTCAGGTAGTTGCCCAGTTTCCAGGGATGTGTTGAAGATTGTGGTTAATGGCACACACAGCATTTCTGCTCCCTCTTTGAGGACCCATGGGGAGATGTCCGGTCCAATTGCCTTTGAGGTATCAAGCTCACTTAGCAGCTTTTCACCTCCTCCTCAGTGTATGTCATTCAGCACTTGTTGGTGTATTCCTTGTTGGTGTCCCTCTCTGTACTGTCTTCCCAGAGTCCCTTCTGTCTCCACTGTGCTGAGGAATTACACACACGTTTGTGTGTGTGTGTGTGTGTGTGTGTGTGTGTGTGTGTGTGTGTGTGTGTGTGTGTGTGTGTGTGTGTGTGTGTGTGTGTGTGTGTGTGTGTGTGTGTGTGTATGTGTGTCTATGTGTGTGTGTGTGAATGAGTGTGTGTGTGTATGTGTATGTGTGTGTGTGTGTGTGTGTGTGTGTGTGTGTGTGTGTGTGTGTGTGTGTGAGTGTGTACTCACCTAGTTGTACTCACCTAGTTGAGGTTGCATGGGTCGAGTCCAAGCTCCTGGCCCCGCCTCTTCACTGGTCGCTACTAGGTCACTCTCCCTGAACCTTGAGCTTTATCATATCTCTGCTTAATGCTATGTATGGATCCTGCCTCCACTACATCGCTTCCCAAACTATTCCACTTCCTGACTACTCTGTGGCTGAAGAAAAACATTCCTGTGATTCATCTGTGTCTTCAGCTTCCAACTGTGTCCCCTTGTTGCTGTGTCCCATCTCTGGAACATCCTGTCTTTGTCCACCTTGTCAATTCCTCTCAGTATTTTGTATGTCGTTATCATGTCCCCCTTATCTCTCCTGTCCTCCAGTGTCGTCAGGTTGATTTCCCTTAACCTCTCCTCGTAGGACATACCTCTTAGCTCTGGGACTAGTCTTGTTGCAAACCTTTGCACTTTCTCTAGTTTCTTTATGTGCTTGGCTAGGTGTGGGTTCCAAACTGGTGGCGCATACTCCAATATGGGCCTAACATACACGGTGTACAGGGTCTTGAACGATTTCTTATTGAGATATCGGAATGCTGTTCTAAGGTTTGCTAGGCACCCATGTGCTGCAGCAGTTATTTGGTTGATTTGCGCTTCAGGAGATGTGCCTGGTATTATACTCACCCCAAGATCTTTTTCCTTGAGTGAGGTTTGTAGTCTCTGGCCCCCTAGACTGTACTACATCTGGGGTCTTCTTTGCCCTTCCCCAATCTTCATGACTTTGTACTTGGTGGGGTTGAACTCCAGGAGCCAATTGCTGGACCAAGTCTGCAGCCTGTCCAGATCCCTTTGTAGTTCTGCCTGGTCTTCGATCGAATGAATTCTTCTCATCAACTTCACATCATCTGCATACAGGGACATTCGGAGTCTATTCCTTCCGTCATGTTGTTCACATATACCAGAAACAGCACTGGTCCTAGAACTAACACCTGTGGGACCCCGCTGGTCACAGGTGCCCACTCTGACACCTCGCCACGTACCATGATTCGCTGCTGTCTTCCTGACAAGTATTCCCTGATCCATTGTAGTGCCTTCCCTGTTATCCCTGCTTGGTCCTCCAGTTTTTGCACTAATCGCTTGTGTGGAACTGTGTCAAACGCCTTCTTGCAGTCCAAGAAAATGCAATCCCATCATCCCTCTCTGTCTCTTGTCTTACTGCTGTCACCATGTCACAGAACTCCAGTAGGTTTTTGACACATGATTTCCCACCCCTGAAACCATTTTGGCTGCTGTTGATGAGGTCATTCCTTTCTAGATGTTCCACCACTCTTCTCATGATAATCTTCTCCATGACTCTGCATACTATACATGTCAGTGACACTGGTCTGTAGTTTAGTGCTTCATATCGGTCTCCTTTTTTAAAGATTGGGACTACATTTGCTGTCTTCCATGCCTCAGGCAATCTCCTTGTTTCGATAGATGTATTGAATATTGTCGTTAGGGGTACACTTAGCGCCTCTGCTCCCTCTCTCAGGACCCATGGAGAGATGTTATCCGGCCCCATTGCCTTTGAGGTATCTAGCTCACTCAGAAAGTCTCTTCACTTCTTCCTCGGTTGTGTGTACTGTGTCTAGCACTTGGTGGTGTACCCCACCTCTCCGTCTTTCTGGAGCCCCTTCTGTCTCCTCTGTGAACACTTCTTTGAATCTCTTGTTGAGTTCCTCACATACTTCATGGTCATTTCTTGTTGTCTCTCCCCCTTCCTTCCTTAGCCTGATTACCTGGTCCTTGACTGTTGTTTTCCTCCTGATGTGGCTGTATAACAACTTTGGGTCAGATTTGGCTTTCGCTGCTATGTCGTTTTCATATTGTCATTGGACCTCCCTTCTGATCTGTGCATATTCATTTTTGGCTCTATAACTGCTCTCCTTATTCTCCTGGGTCCTTTGCCTTCTATCTTTCTTCCATTCCCTAGCACACTTGGTTTTTGCCTCCCTGCACCTTTGGGTGAACCATGGGCTCGTCCTGGTTTTTTCATTATTCCTGTTACCCTTGGGTACAAGCCTCTCCTCAGCCTCCTTGCACAGTGTTGCTACATATTCCATCATCTCATTAACTGGCTTCCCTGCCAGTTCTCTGTCCCACTGAACCCCATGCAGGAAGTTCCTCATTCCTGTGTAGTCCCCTCTCTTGTAATTTGGCTTCATTCATCCTGGCCTTCCTGCTCCCCCCTCCACTTGTAAGTCTACTGTGTATTCGAAGCTTAAAACCACATGATCGCTGGCCCCATGGGGTCTTTCATATGTGATGTCCTCAATATCTGCAGTACTCAAGGTGAATACTAAGTCCAGTCTTGCTGGTTCATCCTCTCCTCTCTCTCTTGTAGTGCCCCTTACGTGTTGGTACATGAAGTTTTCCAGTACCACCTCCATCATCTTAAACCTCCATGTATCTTGGCCCCCATGTGGCTCCAAGTTCTCCCAATCGATCTCCTTGTGGTTAAAGTCACCCATGATCAGGAGCTTTGCCCTGCATGCATGAGCTCTTCTGGCCACTGCAGCCAGTGTGTCAACCATCACTCTATTGCTCTCGTCATACTCTTGCCTTGGCCTCCTGCTGTTCTGTGGTAGGTTATACATCACTGCAATTAGCACCTTGGGACCTCCAGAGTGAAGCATTCCCACCATGAAATCACTTGCTTCTCTGCTGTCTCCTCTCTCCAGCTCATCAAAATTCCATTGGTTTTTGACCAGCAGTGGCACTCCTCCACTCCACCTGCTCCCTCTGTCTTTCCTCAGGATCTGGTATCCCATTGGAAAGATGGCATCTGTTATCATAC
>NC_091293.1:50862751-50875828 GCF_038502225.1 Cherax quadricarinatus
AACTCCTCCTATGGGGCATGGTGCTCTCTCTTACTACAGGTCTAAACAAGTGTGACGTCAGTATTCCTCTCATTAATGTGTTTACTCGACGGTCAGTGACGTCACGCGATGACCCCCACACACACAGGCTGAATCATGACGACCCTTTTTAGTTCATTAAAGTTAATAAGGGGATATAGTACCTACATCATAGGGAAAACATTTTCACTCTTAACCCAGGTTAATCCAAATAATTTCACATTTTTGTTTCGTTAATACCCACAACAATTCAACAATTTCTTTACAACACAAGTCTAGACATTTTTTTTAACTATTTCATCTCAGGTCACTCCCCCACGAAGTAACCTCCTCCCCACCCTCCCGAACCCTCACACTCCAACCAACACCTCACAATTTTCACTCATAACCCCCAATTTTTTCTCGTTTTAACCCTTTTAGTTCATTAAAGTTAATAAGGGGATACAGTACATCAGAAAGTCACCACAACACTTATAACCACTTTTCGATAAATTCACTAGTCACAATTTTACATATTACGAAGTTAATACGCACACACACACCTCACTTGAACACCTTCAAAACACTCTCTTAAATCATTTGAATACTCACAAAAATACCTTTATACATTTCCAAACAACACTGAAATACTCCAAAACATCATTCGAACACCCCCCAAATCACCTCTGAATACTCCCAGAACACCTTCATAAGTACTCTTGCACATCATTTGAACACCTTCATAAGTACTCTCATAATCATTTGTACACCTTCAAAAACACCTTTGAATACTCACATAAACACCCTTGAACACCTTCAAAACACCTTTGAACATTTCCAAAACACTATTTGAGTACTCCCAAATAAGATTTAACATCTCTAATTTATCTGCACTTACACATTTCATTAAATTACAACTCATCCCTCACTCTCCAGACTAGGCATTTTCTCGTTTTTACCCTTTTAGTTCATTAAAGTTATTAAGGGGACACAATACATCAGAAAAAAAGTCACAAAAACTAACTCAAACACTTTACTTTGAACACCCCCAAAAACACTCTCATAATCATTTGAATACTCACATAAACACCCTTGAACACCTTCAAAACACCTTTGAATATCGTTTTTTAAACTAATTTCATCACAACCCACTTACATCATCTTTTTTCGGTAACTCTAATTCGACTACACTACCCTCATCAATTACCAACAAATTTTACTCGTTTTAACTAATGTCATCACTGTAACCAAGATTTTCACAAAAAAAAAAACTCTGACACCTAACACACACGCACACACACCCCACAACACCCACAATTTTTCTCGTTTTAACCCTTTTAGTTCATTAAAGTTAATAAGGGGACACAGTACATCAGAAAGTCACAACAACAACATCCACAACCCACAATTTTTTCTCGTTTTAGCTAATTTCATCAGAAAAAGTCCCAACAACAACCCACTTATAACATCTTTTTTCGGTATCTCTAGTTCGACAACAACACCCACAACACCCACATCCCACAACACCCCACAACACACTTCACCCACACCCCACACAACACCCACAACCCACAATTTTTTTCTCGTTTTAACCCTTTTAGTTCATTAAAGTTAATAAGGGGACACAGTACATCAGAAAAGTCACCACATCGCTTACATCCACTTTCGTTAAATTCACTACTCACAATTTTACATATTACGAAGTTAATACGCACTTTTACTTTGAACATCTTCAAAACACTCATAAATCATTTGAATACTCACAAAAAAAAATACCTTTATACATTTCCAAACAACACTGAAATACTCCAAAAACATCATTCGAACACCCCCAAATCACCTCTGAATACTCCCAGAACACCTTTGAACACCTTCAAAACACTCTCATAATCATTTGAACACACTCAAAACACCTTTGAACACCTTCAAAACACCCTTGAACACCTTCAAAACACCCTTGATCACCTTCAAAAAACAACATTTGAACACACTCACATTTGAACACCTTCATAAGTACTCTCATAATCATTTGTACACCTTCAAAACACCCTTGAACACCTTCAAACACCCCTTGATCACCTTCAAAAAAACAACATTTGAACACACTCAAATCACCTTTGAACACCTTTGAACATTTCCAATCAACACTGAAACACTTCCAAAAAAAACACAATTTGAGTACTCCCAATTACACCACTGATTACTACTAAAACACCGCTGAATTCAATCAAAACACCCTTCAACACCTTCAAACACCCTTGAACACACTCAAAACACCCTTCAACACCTTCAAAAACACCTTTGAACACCTTCAAAACACCTTTGAACACCTTCAAAACACTCATAATCATTTGAACACACTCAAAACACCTTTGAATAACCTCAAAACACCTTTGAACACCTTCAAAACACCCTTGAACACCCTTGATCACCTTCAAAAAAAACAACATTTGAACACACTCAAAACACCTTTGAACACCTTTGAACATTTCCAAACAACACTGAAACACTTCCAAAAACACCATTTGAGTACTCCCAAATACACCACTGAATACTAAAACACCACTGAATACACTCAAAACACCACCAGAATCACCATAAACTAAGATCAACACCCACATCCCACAACACCCACAACCCACAACACCCACAATTTTTTTCTCGTTTTATCTAATTTCATCAGAAAGTCACAACACCCACACATCCCATTTTTTTTCTCGTTTAACCCTTTTAGTTCATTAAAGTTAATAAGGGGACACACTACATCAGAAAAAGTCACATCAACAACCCACTTATAACGTCTTTTCGGTATCTCTAGTTCGACAACAACACCCACATCCCACAACACCCATATCCCACATCCCACACATACACACAGACACACACACACCCTAACCTAGCCTAACTTATCCTAACCTAGCCTAACCTAACCTAGCCTAACCTAACTTAACCTAACCTAACCTTTACCTAACCTTTACCTAACTTAACCTAACCTAACCTTTACCCTAACCTTACCTAACCTAACCTACCCTAACCTAACCTTACCTAACATAACCTATCCTAGCCTAACCTAACCTAACCTAACCTAACCTAACCTAACCTAGCCTAACCTAACCTAGCCTAACCTAACCTAACTTAACTTAACTTAACTTAACCTAACCTAACCTAACCTAGCCTAACCTAACTTAACCTAACCTAACCTAACCTAACCTTACCTAACATAACCTATCCTAGCCTAACCTAACCCAACCTAATTTAACCTAACTTAACCTAACCTAACCTAACCTAGCCTAACCTAACTTAACTTAACTTAACCTAACCTAACCTAACCTAGCCTAACCTAACTTAACCTAACCTAACCTAACCTACCCTAACCTAACTTATCCTAACCTAACCTAACCTATCTTAACCTAACCTAACCTTACCTAACCTAACCTAACCTAGCCTAACCTAACCTAACCTATCTTATCCTAATCTAACCTTGCCTAACCATTACCTAACCTAACCTAACCTATCTTAACCTAACCCAACCTAACCTAGCCGAACCTATCCTAACCTAACCTAAAATATATTGGAACACTTCCAAAATACATTAGAGTACTCCAGAATTACTTTGAACGACTCCAATTTTGGATATTTCCAAATTAGTTTTGAAAACTTTATCGTAAAATCGAACATTATTTTCTTGTTGGTAAACACACTCAATGGTAGAAATATTTACTCGATTTCCGAATAGAAACACTTTCCTCGCTCTGAGAGACTCATTGTGGGTCACCCCTTCCCCCCAACACCACTGGGTAATGCGATTCACACCCAAGGTAGAACATAACACCTGCGCCAACTCGGGACAGACAGACGCCATGAAATGCGGGTAACATCCAAGGTAGAAAATCATCTCTTTCCAGACCATCTATCCTAACCTAACCTAACCTAACCTAACCTAATTCCTAACCTAACCTAACCTCACCTAACCGAACCTAAGCTAACTCCATCAATCACCTCTATCCTAACCTAACCCAACCTAACTCCATCAAACACCTCTATCCTAACCTAACCTAAGCTATCCTAACCAAACCTAACTCCATCAAACACCTCGAATACTACCTAACTTAACCTAACCTAACCTTACCTAATCTACCGAACCTAACCTAACCTAACCTAACCTATCCTAACCTGTCCTAACCTAACCTAACCTATCCTAACCTAACCTAACCTAACTTATCCTAATCTAAGCTAACCTAACTTATCCTAACCTAACCTAACCTAACTTATCCTAACCTAACCTAACCTAACCTAAAATAACGAACCTAACCTAACTTATCCTAATCTAACCTAACCTAACCTAACTTATCCTAACCTAACCTAACTTATCCTAACCTAACCTAACATAACTTAAAATAACCTAACCTAACTTATCCTAACCTACTCACTTTACTTTGAACACCTTCAAAACACTCTCATACATCATTTGAGACCCCCTTTTCTCAATATCTCTCATCCACAACCTTTATCATCTCACTACAGAACAACCCCAAGATTACTTCGAACACTCTCATAAAGCATTTGAGTACTCACATAAACACTTTTGAACATTTCCAAACAACACTGAAGCACTTCCAAATTATCATTTTGATTACTCCCAAATAAGATTTGACAGCTCTAATTTATCTACACTTACACATTTCATTAAATTACATCTCATCCCCCCAAACTCCCCCCTCATTCTCCAGACTTTACAACATTAGCACAAAAAAACTAACTCATACACTTATGACATGAGACATTACCATATCTAACACACTGACTAACTTTGAACCAACTCTGATCTTCTTCAAAAAATGCTCTGCACATCATTTGAACACCTTCAAAAAAACACCATCAAACACCTCCGAATACTCCCAAAAAACACTACTGATTACTACCAAATCACCACTGAATACTACCAATCACCGTCAAAATCACCAGAAACTAAGTTTAACATCACCATCTAACATCCTTTTTATAGAAATCCCCTCAAATCACTATAACCAAGAACTCCCTCCCCATTTGGCGCATGAAAAAAAAAGCATGAACACAAACCTAATACGCAAACACTTAGTACATGAGCACCATCAACTGAAAACATATCTTGTACACACACATAATATAAGACAATCACCAACTACAATCACCCATGTTCACTTACCTCAAAATCACTAATATCACAGAAAACAATCATTTTTATAAACATTTCACACACACACAAAAAAAAAAATCATATTTGACAATATCTAAGCGCACTCACCTCACTACCACCAACACACGATGTCTCACCTCACAGGACCGATGAGCTCACCTCCAGTGACGTCACACCCCCCCCCCCCTTGTTTCAACCTGTTGTACCCTACATTATCTAAGAACACTATATCCAAGACGATTACCAGATTTTATGATCCCCAACACCAAAGATCACAGAAAACACACATTTTTATAATTATTCACACAAAAATCACGATCACCAATTCCATATCATGTTTACCCTCATCTATCAACACTAATCACCAAGATCACCAAAAAAATCTAAGATCATGCATCTCAAAACTACTATGATCACTGAAAACACTTATTTTTTAAACATTCGCACAAAAATAAGACATACACAAAAATACCACAACACTTCCACCAACATCTATAACATATCATGAGCACTATAACATATCACTATCACAAAAAAAAATAATACACAGACACCCACATATTATACATTTCAATTGCAAATTTAAGACATGAGACATACACACCAAATCTAAGACATTCACCTCCAACTAAGACATACACATCACCCCTAAAACTTCCTTCCTTATTCATTCCGTATATCTCCTAGAGCTGTTTTAACCCCGACGGATCCACCACGACGTAGGAGCCAGAGTGTAGTAGGTGGTGTTGGAGTGGTGATGGTTCCTCTGGCTCCTACGTCGTGATGGATCCGTCGGGGTTAAAACAGCTCTAGGAGATATACGGAATGAATAAGGAAGGAAGTTTTAGGGGTGATGTGTATGTCTTAGTTGGAGGTGAATGTCTTAGATTTGGTGTGTATGTCTCATGTCTTAAATTTGCAATTGAAATGTATAATATGTGGGTGTCTGTGTATTATTTTTTTTTGTGATAGTGATATGTTATAGTGCTCATGATATGTTATAGATGTTGGTGGAAGTGTTGTGGTATTTTTGTGTATGTCTTATTTTTGTGCGAATGTTTAAAAAATAAGTGTTTTCAGTGATCATAGTAGTTTTGAGATGCATGATCTTAGATTTTTTTGGTGATCTTGGTGATTAGTGTTGATAGATGACGGTAAACATGATATGGAATTGGTGATCGTGATTTTTGTGTGAATAATTATAAAAATGTGTGTTTTCTGTGATCTTTGGTGTTGGGGATCATAAAATCTGGTAATCGTCTTGGATATAGTGTTCTTAGATAATGTAGGGTACAACAGGTTGAAACAACGGGGGGGTTAGGTGTGTGACGTCACTGGAGGTGAGCTCGTCGGTCCTGTGAGGTGAGACATCGTGTGTTGGTGGTAGTGAGGTGAGTGCGCTTAGATATTGTCAAATATGATTTTTTTTTGTGTGTGTGTGTGAAATGTTTATAAAAATGATTGTTTTCTGTGATATTAGTGATTTTGAGGTAAGTGAACATGGGTGATTGTAGTTGGTGATTGTCTTATATTATGTGTGTGTACAAGATATGTTTTCAGTTGATGGTGCTCATGTACTAAGTGTTTGCGTATTAGGTTTGTGTTCATGCTTTTTTTTTCATGCGCCAAATGGGGAGGGAGTTCTTGGTTATAGTGATTTGAGGGGATTTCTATAAAAAGGATGTTAGATGGTGATGTTAAACTTAGTTTCTGGTGATTTTGACGGTGATTGGTAGTATTCAGTGGTGATTTGGTAGTAATCAGTAGTGTTTTTTGGGAGTATTCGGAGGTGTTTGATGGTGTTTTTTTTGAAGGTGTTCAAATGATGTGCAGAGCATTTTTTGAAGAAGATCAGAGTTGGTTCAAAGTTAGTCAGTGTGTTAGATATGGTAATGTCTCATGTCATAAGTGTATGAGTTAGTTTTTTTGTGCTAATGTTGTAAAGTCTGGAGAATGAGGGGGGAGTTTGGGGGGATGAGATGTAATTTAATGAAATGTGTAAGTGTAGATAAATTAGAGCTGTCAAATCTTATTTGGGAGTAATCAAAATGATAATTTGGAAGTGCTTCAGTGTTGTTTGGAAATGTTCAAAAGTGTTTATGTGAGTACTCAAATGCTTTATGAGAGTGTTCGAAGTAATCTTGGGGTTGTTCTGTAGTGAGATGATAAAGGTTGTGGATGAGAGATATTGAGAAAAGGGGGTCTCAAATGATGTATGAGAGTGTTTTGAAAGTGTTCAAAGTAAAGTGAGTAGGTTAGGATAAGTTAGGTTAGGTTATTTTAAGTTATGTTAGGTTAGGTTAGGATAAGTTAGGTTAGGTTAGGATAAGTTAGGTTAGGTTAGGTTAGATTAGGATAAGTTAGGTTAGGTTCGTTATTTTAGGTTAGGTTAGGTTAGGTTAGGATAAGTTAGGTTAGGTTAGGTTAGGATAAGTTAGGTTAGCTTAGCTTAGGATAAGTTAGGTTAGGTTAGGTTAGGATAGGTTAGGTTAGGTTAGGACAGGTTAGGATAGGTTAGGTTAGGTTAGGTTAGGTTCGGTAGGTTAGGTAAGGTTAGGTTAGGTTAAGTTAGGTAGTATTCGAGGTGTTTGATGGAGTTAGGTTAGGTTAGGATAGAGGTGTTTGATGGAGTTAGGTTGGGTTAGGTTAGGATAGAGGTGATTGATGGAGTTAGCTTAGGTTCGGTTAGGTGAGGTTAGGTTAGGTTAGGAATTAGGTTAGGTTAGGTTAGGTTAGGTTAGGATAGATGGTCTGGAAAGAGATGATTTTCTACCTTGGATGTTACCCGCATTTCATGGCGTCTGTCTGTCCCGAGTTGGCGCAGGTGTTATGTTCTACCTTGGGTGTGAATCGCATTACCCAGTGGTGTTGGGGGGAAGGGGTGACCCACAATGAGTCTCTCAGAGCGAGGAAAGTGTTTCTATTCGGAAATCGAGTAAATATTTCTACCATTGAGTGTGTTTACCAACAAGAAAATAATGTTCGATTTTACGATAAAGTTTTCAAAACTAATTTGGAAATATCCAAAATTGGAGTCGTTCAAAGTAATTCTGGAGTACTCTAATGTATTTTGGAAGTGTTCCAATATATTTTAGGTTAGGTTAGGATAGGTTCGGCTAGGTTAGGTTGGGTTAGGTTAAGATAGGTTAGGTTAGGTTAGGTAATGGTTAGGCAAGGTTAGATTAGGATAAGATAGGTTAGGTTAGGTTAGGCTAGGTTAGGTTAGGTTAGGTAAGGTTAGGTTAGGTTAAGATAGGTTAGGTTAGGTTAGGATAAGTTAGGTTAGGGTAGGTTAGGTTAGGTTAGGTTAAGTTAGGTTAGGCTAGGTTAGGTTAGGTTAGGTTAAGTTAAGTTAAGTTAGGTTAGGCTAGGTTAGGTTAGGTTAGGTTAAGTTAGGTTAAATTAGGTTGGGTTAGGTTAGGCTAGGATAGGTTATGTTAGGTAAGGTTAGGTTAGGTTAGGTTAGGTTAAGTTAGGTTAGGCTAGGTTAGGTTAGGTTAGGTTAAGTTAAGTTAAGTTAAGTTAGGTTAGGTTAGGCTAGGTTAGGTTAGGCTAGGTTAGGTTAGGTTAGGTTAGGTTAGGTTAGGTTAGGCTAGGATAGGTTATGTTAGGTAAGGTTAGGTTAGGGTAGGTTAGGTTAGGTAAGGTTAGGGTAAAGGTTAGGTTAGGTTAAGTTAGGTAAAGGTTAGGTAAAGGTTAGGTTAGGTTAAGTTAGGTTAGGCTAGGTTAGGTTAGGCTAGGTTAGGATAAGTTAGGCTAGGTTAGGGTGTGTGTGTGTCTGTGTGTATGTGTGGGATGTGGGATATGGGTGTTGTGGGATGTGGGTGTTGTTGTCGAACTAGAGATACCGAAAAGACGTTATAAGTGGGTTGTTGATGTGACTTTTTCTGATGTAGTGTGTCCCCTTATTAACTTTAATGAACTAAAAGGGTTAAACGAGAAAAAAAATGGGATGTGTGGGTGTTGTGACTTTCTGATGAAATTAGATAAAACGAGAAAAAAATTGTGGGTGTTGTGGGTTGTGGGTGTTGTGGGATGTGGGTGTTGATCTTAGTTTATGGTGATTCTGGTGGTGTTTTGAGTGTATTCAGTGGTGTTTTAGTATTCAGTGGTGTATTTGGGAGTACTCAAATGGTGTTTTTGGAAGTGTTTCAGTGTTGTTTGGAAATGTTCAAAGGTGTTCAAAGGTGTTTTGAGTGTGTTCAAATGTTGTTTTTTTTGAAGGTGATCAAGGGTGTTCAAGGGTGTTTTGAAGGTGTTCAAAGGTGTTTTGAGGTTATTCAAAGGTGTTTTGAGTGTGTTCAAATGATTATGAGAGTGTTTTGAAGGTGTTCAAAGGTGTTTTGAAGGTGTTCAAAGGTGTTTTTGAAGGTGTTGAAGGGTGTTTTGAGTGTGTTCAAGGGTGTTTGAAGGTGTTGAA
Source organism: Cherax quadricarinatus (assembly GCF_038502225.1). Lineage (NCBI taxonomy): Eukaryota > Metazoa > Arthropoda > Malacostraca > Decapoda > Parastacidae > Cherax > Cherax quadricarinatus. The sequence continues at coordinate 50,872,345 of NC_091293.1, forward strand.
GGGTGTTTTGATTGAATTCAGCGGTGTTTTAGTAGTAATCAGTGGTGTAATTGGGAGTACTCAAATTGTGTTTTTTTTGGAAGTGTTTCAGTGTTGATTGGAAATGTTCAAAGGTGTTCAAAGGTGATTTGAGTGTGTTCAAATGTTGTTTTTTTGAAGGTGATCAAGGGGTGTTTGAAGGTGTTCAAGGGTGTTTTGAAGGTGTACAAATGATTATGAGAGTACTTATGAAGGTGTTCAAATGTGAGTGTGTTCAAATGTTGTTTTTTGAAGGTGATCAAGGGTGTTTTGAAGGTGTTCAAGGGTGTTTTGAAGGTGTTCAAAGGTGTTTTGAGTGTGTTCAAATGATTATGAGAGTGTTTTGAAGGTGTTCAAAGGTGTTCTGGGAGTATTCAGAGGTGATTTGGGGGTGTTCGAATGATGTTTTTGGAGTATTTCAGTGTTGTTTGGAAATGTATAAAGGTATTTTTTTTTTGTGAGTATTCAAATGATTTATGAGTGTTTTGAAGATGTTCAAAGTAAAAGTGCGTATTAACTTCGTAATATGTAAAATTGTGAGTAGTGAATTTAACGAAAGTGGATGTAAGCGATGTGGTGACTTTTCTGATGTACTGTGTCCCCTTATTAACTTTAATGAACTAAAAGGGTTAAAACGAGAAAAAAATTGTGGGTTGTGGGTGTTGTGTGGGGTGTGGGTGAAGTGTGTTGTGGGGTGTTGTGGGATGTGGGTGTTGTGGGTGTTGTTGTCGAACTAGAGATACCGAAAAAAGATGTTATAAGTGGGTTGTTGTTGGGACTTTTTCTGATGAAATTAGCTAAAACGAGAAAAAATTGTGGGTTGTGGATGTTGTTGTTGTGACTTTCTGATGTACTGTGTCCCCTTATTAACTTTAATGAACTAAAAGGGTTAAAACGAGAAAAATTGTGGGTGTTGTGGGGTGTGTGTGCGTGTGTGTTAGGTGTCAGAGTTTTTTTTTTGTGAAAATCTTGGTTACAGTGATGACATTAGTTAAAACGAGTAAAATTTGTTGGTAATTGATGAGGGTAGTGTAGTCGAATTAGAGTTACCGAAAAAAGATGATATAAGTGGGTTGTGATGAAATTAGTTTAAAAAACGATATTCAAAGGTGTTTTGAAGGTGTTCAAGGGTGTTTATGTGAGTATTCAAATGATTATGAGAGTGTTTTTGGGGGTGTTCAAAGTAAAGTGTTTGAGTTAGTTTTTGTGACTTTTTTTCTGATGTATTGTGTCCCCTTAATAACTTTAATGAACTAAAAGGGTAAAAACGAGAAAATGCCTAGTCTGGAGAGTGAGGGATGAGTTGTAATTTAATGAAATGTGTAAGTGCAGATAAATTAGAGATGTTAAATCTTATTTGGGAGTACTCAAATAGTGTTTTGGAAATGTTCAAAGGTGTTTTGAAGGTGTTCAAGGGTGTTTATGTGAGTATTCAAAGGTGTTTTTGAAGGTGTACAAATGATTATGAGAGTACTTATGAAGGTGTTCAAATGATGTGCAAGAGTACTTATGAAGGTGTTCTGGGAGTATTCAGAGGTGATTTGGGGGGTGTTCGAATGATGTTTTGGAGTATTTCAGTGTTGTTTGGAAATGTATAAAGGTATTTTTGTGAGTATTCAAATGATTTAAGAGAGTGTTTTGAAGGTGTTCAAGTGAGGTGTGTGTGTGCGTATTAACTTCGTAATATGTAAAATTGTGACTAGTGAATTTATCGAAAAGTGGTTATAAGTGTTGTGGTGACTTTCTGATGTACTGTATCCCCTTATTAACTTTAATGAACTAAAAGGGTTAAAACGAGAAAAAATTGGGGGTTATGAGTGAAAATTGTGAGGTGTTGGTTGGAGTGTGAGGGTTCGGGAGGGTGGGGAGGAGGTTACTTCGTGGGGGAGTGACCTGAGATGAAATAGTTAAAAAAAAATGTCTAGACTTGTGTTGTAAAGAAATTGTTGAATTGTTGTGGGTATTAACGAAACAAAAATGTGAAATTATTTGGATTAACCTGGGTTAAGAGTGAAAATGTTTTCCCTATGATGTAGGTACTATATCCCCTTATTAACTTTAATGAACTAAAAAGGGTCGTCATGATTCAGCCTGTGTGTGTGGGGGTCATCGCGTGACGTCACTGACCGTCGAGTAAACACATTAATGAGAGGAATACTGACGTCACACTTGTTTAGACCTGTAGTAAGAGAGAGCACCATGCCCCATAGGAGGAGTTCATTTGAATGCTTTACCCCCAGAGGGGGGAATCCAAAAAAAACCTTGATCCAAGGAGATGGAGAATTTCGAAAACCCCATAGGGGGGATCCAAAAAATTGTATTATCGAGAAATTTTGGGGTGGGAGTGAAAGTGAGAGGGGTACCCAAAAATTTGATCCAAGGAGATGGAGACTTTGATTTCGAGAAAAACTTGATCCAAGGAGATGGAGAATTTCGAAACCCCCATAGGGAGGAATCCAAAAAACTTGATCCGAGGAGATGGAGACTTTCGAAACCCCCATAGGGGGGAATCCAAAAACTTGGTATTGTCGAGAAATTTTTGGGGTTGGGTTGTGAAAGTGGGAGGGGGATCCGAGGAGATAGAGACTTTGATATTGAGAACCCCATAGGGGGGAGTATCCAAAACTTGTATTATCGAGAAAATTTGGGGATGGGGGGGGTGAAAGGAGGGGTACCCAAAAAACTTGATCCGAGGAATTGGAGAATTTCGAAAACCCCATAGGGGGGAATCCAAAAAACTTGATCCGAGGAGATGGAGACTTTCGAAACCCCCATAGGGGGGAAACCAAAAACTTGGTAATATCGAGAAATTTTGGGGTGGGGGTGAAAGTGAGAGGGGGAACCTTAAAAACTTGATCCGAGGAGATGGAGAGCAAAAGAAAATGAAATTCAAAAAAAATTCGAAACCCCATAGGGGAGAATCCAAAAACCTTGATCCAAGGAGATCATAAGAAAAAAAATTCGAGGCGCGGGGGCGATCCGGACGACGCTGCAGAAGGCGCAGCAGAAGGCGCGGGCGGGGGTCGCGAAGGGCGCGCGGGCGGGCGGGGCGCGCGGGCGGGCGGGGCGCGCGGGCGGGCGCGTGGGGCGGGCGCGCGGCGCGATGGTGGGGTCGCGAGGCGGGGGGTCGTGGGGGGGTGGGGGTATTGGTTGGGGGGTCAAGGGTGAGGTAGTCTCGAGGGCGAGGTCATGGTCAAAACCGGAAGTAACACCTAGGTGTGAAAAGGGGGAGACTCCAGCTGCTGGTCCTAGACCGGATACCTCGCTCAGTGGAAGGCCTAAACCGGAAGTCCTCGCTCTGTAGAAGGCCCTAAACCGGATACCTCGCTCCGTGGAAAGCCCCTAAACCGGATACCTCGCTCTGTAGAAATTATGACTACTTATGTCAATACTTTAGTACCAGTGAAATTAACTATGATTCTCTGTGAATGTTTGCCGAAATACAGCATTGGTATTGTCCCCAGTG
>NC_091293.1:50875928-50900928 GCF_038502225.1 Cherax quadricarinatus
TATTGTCCCCAGTGAGTTCAAAATGTCTGTGCTGATATAAACCACATTTAAAATAATTCCCTTTCCGAATGTAGTACTTGTCACAATCTGCGCAGTGAAACTGACCACACTGGCTATTTACTACCTCTGGGGAACCGTATGAAGAGTTCAAAATATAGAATTTATGTTGTCATATGAACTCTAGACAAATTGTAAATAGATGACAAAATACTTGTCCCCAGGCAAGACATAGTACTCTTATGCTAGTTATTGTCTTAATTAAGACTCCTAATTGCTCTACCTTCCTTATCTAAACATAGTTATACTTATGGCTTTACTGTTCGTGCTACAGCATTAGAAAAGGGATACCATTGTTAATGAAGTCTAAATAATATGTAAACAACTAGACCTCATCATATTTTCCTCTAAGACTGATATTGACTAGCAAACGACATGCCCAACCCATTAATCTGCAGGGTGAAACCATCAGCTATTCTAAATCTTACAAATATCTTGGTATCATTGTCTGCATCGCTCTTGGGCTGTGTAGACCCCCTTGCCTGACGCTCCTCAGTAACCTGACAGCAGTGGTACGAGGAGGTATTGTTGCGTCTCTGTTGACACCGCTGGGAAATTACTGGTGTTAAGATGGCGGTTTGTTATCGCAGTCGCGTTAATACTATTGGTATTGAACTGCTTCGAGGTGCGATTACACCTAGTTCAGCTCAAATACTCTTACCCAAGATAATCAGGGAGACATACGGCATACAAGATGGTGAATTGTATGGGGTAGCGCTGAACTGAGCGCATAGAGTATTTGTGAAACTGCTTGCTGCGACAGTTTATGAATCGGTGGTTAAGTGCTTTCAAGATGTGTGTTTTGACGTTACTCCTGCTGTGCGTGTGAGACTGGTGGACGTGTCTCGATATTATACCTGGATAAAGTTGAGGAATGTCCCCTTCGAGGCAAACGAAGCTGACATCAGAAACGTATTTGAGAAATATGGAACTGTGCATTCTGCCCAGCAGGGTAAGTGGATAATGGGTGCCTACACAGGTATGCCGGAAGGTACATTCAGCCTTAAGATGACGTTGCGTCAACCCATACTGTCATATGTGTATCTTCAAGATTTTAGGACACAGGTAATGGTTTTATATCCTGGACAGCGGCGTACGTGTCGCATTTGTGGAGAGTATGACCACATAGCGGCGGCATGCGAAAAGAACAGACACGTGACCAAACCTGTGCAAGAAGAAGTAGCCCCAGTCACACGTGATGAAGGTGCGCATCGTTCGTCAGAGGAAGGGCGTGGTCGTTTGTGGAGTGAGATGGTGGAACAGGCTTTTCGAAATGAGAGTGAGTCCTTCCCTCAGCTGCCTGCACCTGAGTCGGTGCCGATACCATCTACTGGATTGGTACCCCGGCATGACGTGTTGAGTATTGGTGAGGATTTAGACGAAGTTTTAAGGACCTTGTCACCGCAAGTGGTGGAAGCTCCGTCTCCGAAAGACGTAGCTGGAGACTTTCTGAGTCCGGATTGTCAACAATATGAGACTCCGCAGAAGGACGAGACTGGGACATCGGGAGACTTCATACCTCATTGTGAGGTGGATGTTGAGGTACACCGTGAGGCTTCCTCGGATCTTGACATGGTGGATAAGAACGTTACGAGGAAACGGGCAGCTACGTCAGATTCGGATGACGTACTGACGCCGGCACAGAGGACTGGGAAAAAAACTGAGAGGATGGGTGAGGAGAGGGGTGGGGAGGGGGGTCGGGAGGGGGGGGGTCATGAGGGACGCCATCGCAAGAAGGGAGGCGAATGGGAAGGTACTGTAAAGAAGACACATAGACGTAACAAATCAAGTGGTGAACCACGGGAGGAGAAGAGGAAAGGGTGGAAAATATAACAGGCCTTAGGTGTATGACTGCTAATGTTAACGGTTTGTGTACTAGATTAAAGAGAGATTGGTTGAGTAGTTTTCTTAGCAAACATAGAATTGATGTTCTCTTCCTTCAAGAACACAATTTCAAAGAGGGGGAAGTGTTGCAGGTTGCAGGTTATAAAGTACTGACCCTGCCAACTATCCGTTTGAAAGGTGGTGTGGGTCTTTTAATAAAAGAGACGAGCCCGTTTGTGTTGCAGAGATGAGAGGGGGGTGGGGGGAGGGTGTTGCGAGTGGATGGCACTTGGATGGGAAAGCGTGTATCCTTGGTAAGTGTCTATGCCCCTGCGGAGAATGACACGAAGGTTCGAACGGATTTTGTGTGTGAGGACCTTGTTTATTTTTTGCGTGGTCTTCCGGAAGTAGCGATAGTGGGGGGTGACTGGAACTGTGTCATAAGGGCGGCTGACGTCGAACCCAAAGGGGCTGGGCATGTGTCTGCACCTCTCAGAGATTTGTTGAGGGATGTTAAGTTAAGAGATGTGTTTGGGGGAGGGGTGTGGGAAACAGAACATACTTTTATCAGAAGGGGATATGCTGCAAGGTTAGACAGAGTGTATATTTCGCAGGGAGTAGTTGTAAAGTCTTTTAATACGGTGGAGACGGTCTTGTCAGATCATAGGGCAGTTGTAGTGGAGGTAGGGTGGGAGGGAATGGCCGAAATTTATAAGAATTATTGGAAATTAAATATTAGTGTGTTAAGTGATGAGGAAGGGTTGGAGGGTTTTTCTATGCTGTGCAATGAGCTTTCAAGGGAAGCTCAGGAGGTGGAAGACATTGTAACGTGGTGGGACTCGGTGGCAAAGGAAAGGATAAAGTCCTTTTATGTGAGGGAGTGTAGGCGTATAAACACTTTAAAATATGGGTTAGCGAATTATTTAGAGGATCGATTACGAAGTTGTTATGGGCAGGGATCGGTTGGTGGTGTTTACCCCATGGACGAGATTGTAGACATAAATGAGAGCTTGCGAACGTTGCATAATGAGCGGTTTCAAGCTGTGCGGGTGCAAGCACGATTAGAAGAAGTTTTGTGGGGAGACAGGCCATCCGCATGTGTGTTGAGACAACAAAAGCAAAAGCAGGCGCTGACGGCAATCCCGAGCTTGGAGGTAAATGAGACGATGGGAATCCATAGAGCAGGTCAAGTGATACGAAACACAAAAGCTATGAGTGCATATGCGGATACATGGTATAAAAAACACTGGACTAGTAGTGGCGTGGATGAAGTGGAATTAAGTAAGGTGTGCACGTATGCTAAGTGCATTTTGGGTCACAGTGATAGGAAGGCTTTGGGTGGGGTTATTACTGAGAAGGAAATTGAAATTGCTTTATATGGAATGAGGAAGGGCAAGTCCCCGGGTATTGATGGTTTACCGGTGGAATTTTATTTGCAGCATTGGGAGTTGATTGGGAAGTTCATGGTAAGATTATTAAATTGTATGATGGAGAAGGGTACGTTAGGTGATAAGCAGAATACGGCAGTTGTGGTGTTGGTCCCGAAAGGCAAAGGGCAGCCAAACCTTGGGCAGTATAGGGCGATATCGTTGCTCTGTGCAGACTATAAGGTTTTCGCAAAAATTTTGGGTAATAGGGTAAAATGCGTGGTGGGGAGGGTCGTTTCGTCATCGCAGTATGGGTTGCCGGGCAGGTCGATGTTAGAAGGTCACAGGCTTATAAGAAGTTTTGTGGAGTCAAAGGGGGGAGGGGAGGGGGCGGCTTTACTGGCCTTGGACTGGCGAGCCGCCTATGATAGAGTGGAAAGGGGTGCACTGCAGAGTATTCTTCAGAGACAGGGTTATGGAGAAGAAATAGTTGGGTGGGTAAACACGCTGTATAAGGGGGCAAGGATGAGGGTACAAATAAATGGGTGTATGGGGACGGATTTTGAGATGGGTAGAGGTTTAAGACAAGGGTGCCCTATGTCACAGATCTTATTTGCGTGTTTTCAGGATCCCTTTTACAGGATGGTTAAAAGCACAGTTAGTTCCCGGGGTGGGGGTGGGGTAGGGGAAGGGGATTGTTGGCCGGCATTAATAGGTTATGTGGATGATACGACTGTTTTGGTGTGTGAACGAATGTCTATGAAAGGGTTGGAAGATGTTGTGCGTGTGTTTGAACGTGCCACGGGTATGAAGGTAAATAGTGAAAAGTCGATGATCATGGGGTTGGGTACCTGGAAAGGGGGTGGAATGTGGTATTATTTATAGAGACGATTTGGATGTGGCGCGGGAGGAAAATTCAGTAAGGACGGTGGAAAAGGTCATTGGTCGTCTGGGTGTTTTGAGGCCCCAACATCTCACTCTGGCCCAATGTGTGATCGTTGTTAACGTTTTATTGTATAGTAAGGTGTGGCACGTTGCGGCTGTATTCCCAATTACAGGAACAGCGATCAATGGAATATTGTTACCTGTACGTCGAGGAGGTTTAGGATTGTTGGACTTAAAGCGTAGGGTGAAATGTGTTTTTCTGAAGTGGGAGGTTTGGCGTGTGAGATTGTACTACGAGCTTTGTTGATGGTAAAGGAACGGAGGAACATTCGCATAAGGGTTTTAAGTAGGTTACTAGGGGGTACGTGCGCAGCTCCAGTAGAAGGTTTGTTCCCCATGTACTCGTGGGAAAATATATGGCTCCGATTTAGCAAGTTGAAATTACGGCCTAGGGTGCGTGAAGTCATGTTTCGTTTTTTACATGGTATATTGCCGTCAGGGGCAATACTACGATCCAGAAGAGTCGTGGAGGGAGGCGGGTGTGGGTTTTGTGGTGGGGAAGACACGGCTTTTCACGTTGTCTATTTTTGCGAAGGTTTAGAAGATGTCAGGAGTTGGTTGGGTAGGGTGGTTCAGAGGGTGGGAGGCAGAGGAGTGCAGGTCCTGCGTGCGTTAAGTCTCGACATCGGTGGATTAGACCAGGACGTTGAACGGGCTTTAGATTATATTATCGTGGATTACAATTATATTTCGTGGGTAATGCGGGGAAAAGGGGTCAGTGAGGTGAGAAGGCGTGTCCTTGCAATAACGTTTTATCGTACAATGTGTAGGAATAGGGAATTGTATGGGAGGAGGTGGGATAAGGGTTTTTCGGACGGTTATAAAAGGCTCACTCTTGAAACCCTTGTGAATCTGTGATAAATATACGGGCATGCCGAATAAGTTGTCGTGTAGGTCAGTGGGCAATAGCTGGCTCGTCTCTTGGGGGGGAAGGATGTGAGTTGCGTGAATATGAGTTTGGGCATGAATGTTTTTTAGTTGTTATGGATGTGTGGTTGTAGATTCAGGGGTTAGGGTTACTTATTGTACCTTTTGTGTACAAAATGACTGGGGTGCCTTTACATATTTGTTATGTTTTTGATGCTTCCTTTGTGTAAAGACTCGTTGTATTCTTGAGTCGCTAGTTTTCTTAGTTTTGTTTTTGATTGTGTTATGGAGGTCCAGATATTTGGTTATATAAACGTGCATATATATGTATGTATGTGTGTATATGTATATATATATATATATATACATATATATATATATATATATATATATATATATATATATATATATATATCTATATATATATATATATATATATATATATATATATACATTATATATATATATGTATATATATATATGTATGTATATATGTATATATGTATATATGCATGTTTTGTCCCTTCCCTGTTACTGTTCAATCTAGTCTGTGAGTCACCTAAGTATTAAAGGGATATAACACGTGTACATTACCCTGAGTTGTCCAATTGTATCCTATAAATATGTAGCAACATTATGATTTTTGTTTGTGATTCAATCGTAGTTCATAGGTATCAAGATTGAACACTTATGGAATGGATGGAAATTGCTGACGATTAATATGATCGTCAATTTATATAATATTTATTATGTTAATGAATTTGTGTTAGAGTAAATCATTGAATTTGTGTCTAAGTTGGAATTTCTATAATCAATTGTATATTTTGTATGCAAATTACATAAACTATTGTTTAAACATCAATGTAACATGTTTGTATGATGTGCATGTAGGTTATAATGGGTTAAGTGGGGTTTCCACCAGTGTTATATTTGTTACGCAGTTATATCTTTTGGTATTGTGTGTGTTTAGTGAAACGTACGTATGCATTTTATGGTGTGTTTGTCGTATATATCTATACGTATTAGTTAAAGATTTTTTCTGGTATTTATGGTGTGTACCTCGTTGTACTCTATAGATTATGTATGGTGATGCTATTTAATTTTTAAGCAGCCTTGTATTTATGATGTTTTAAATAAAAAAAAAAAAAATATCTTGGTGTAGTCGTGCCTTTCAATTAATCCGCCATGCCACAACTTAATTAGAAATACATAGATATGCTAAATGCTGAGGAATTGCAGACATGTGCAACGTCGTAAACGTTTTGCCATCCAATAAGTGGACATAACGTGAAGTCTGTAGAAGTATGGTATATACTTTCACAACATAACAGTTCTCAGAACTCTTGCTACAACCCCAGTTATGGTGTCAATGATAGAACACTATGTTAATAAACTTTGTTAGAACCTTAACTGGTTCTGCTGCGTCATATTAATGTCAGGCAACGAAAATTCTGTTCTGCTCTTGGAGCTAAAGCAAAACGAAATTCTCAAAATTATTCTTAGCTGTACTAAAACTAAAATGTGGAAGAAAATAGGTATTCCTAGTGTCAGTGAAAGGATAATTGAAGTAAACACTCTTCTCGGTATTTGACTTTTATGAAATGAACCGGAAACTGTCACCGTCTTGAAACACTGCAAATAAATAAATCTGTATGCCTTTAAAACAAGTTAATATATTGAGTTTTATAATCTGCATGAACTGTATCTCTGAAGCAAAAGGTTCAGTGTTCTAATCAAAATGAAGGAAGGAAGCCATTAAATAGTTTAGAGGGAAAAGCATAAGGGAGGAATGGAGGTAGGGAGGGAGGAATGGAAGAAAAAAGTAAAGGAGAAAGAGAACAGGAAAGAAGGGAGAAGGAAAGGAAAGAGGGATGAAGAGACGCAAGTACGAAGGGATGGAAGCTGTGGATTAACCTATTGCAAGATTTTCCTTCGTTTCCTTAGACAGGTGTCTTGTTTACATCTACAGTTAGTAGAATGTATGCAACAAAATTTTCTTGGTTCACTGACAAAGATCTTTAACTGTGTTGTCTGAACATCAAATTTCCATATTTTCCAGCAACAGTATTACCAGTGCTATTAGTTTTCTTTTACTTTATCGCGGATAGTAAGACTATCACAAGTATTTACGTTCCTCGCCTCATGTTAGGTTAATAAACAGAAGACGAAATTTTCTTTGCAATAAATGGTGTAACATTTTGTTAAACATGTGGAGTAAATGGTTTGCAGAAGACTTTTTTTCTTATTCTTCTGTCAGTTTGGCAACTTTCTCTTGTTACAGTTTTTACTCTGTTAAGGTTATACCTCTGTGCAAAAATACTGTATTGTTTACTATAGTATAGCTATACTAATATAGCTTACAATAATATAGCTATACCAATATAGCTTACGGAAAAAAATACCATATTGAAAATAGGAAATTAAACCTGAGAGCTTTCATGGCATATGAAGGCGCTCAGGTTTAATTTCTTATTTCCACTGCGGTTTTTTTTCAGATTTGCAATCAGGCGTTTTATTGTGATTTCTTCCATAGCTTACCATTAATACATTTAAGAGGATTGCCAGCGGTAATAAAGCGTCTCACAGTTTCAGAGATGTATCATTTAGTGAAAGAAAAGACACCAAAAATTTATAATGTTTACTCAAATATAAAGTACACAAACATAAAATATTATCCATATGAATCAAACAACAAAAACGTTAAACATAAATTGAAAATGAATAAGAAATGAAAAACAAAATATGAGTTACTTCAGCAAGAGGTTGTAGATGAATGGTTCAGGGAACCGACACGTTGATAAATTAGACACATGTGCAACTCTTGGGTATCTTTATTGAGGAAACGTTTCGCCACACAGTGGCTTCATCAGTCCACTGATTACCTCATTCTCCTCCTGTTCTTCAAGATTCTTCTTTGTATGGACTGATGAAGCCACTGTGCGGCGAAACGTTTCCTCAATAAAGATACCCAAGAGTTGCACATGTGTCTAATTTATCAAGAGGTATGGAGCAGCTTGCTGGCTGTGATCCACTGTGGGTCAATGTGACGTATGTACAATAGCCACTGAAGATAGAAACAGAAGATTCGTTCACCTCAAATTGAAGATTAAGACCTGGAAACCTGTTTTAAAATAGGCCTGAATCCTAATGTAGAGCACAAGTCAACACGGTGTTGTGTAGTAGAACACAAGCGGTGGGTAACGAGTCGACCAACAAGCACCGCTCCCAGAATGGCAAAGTTGCACATACTTTGGTTGATTTTCACGGTAACCGAATGCGAAATTAAGAGGAATAGTGGAGGCTTTTGCCAAAGTCAAGCAGCCATTTAATAAATCTTTCGAGAGTTCGCTTGCCGGCTCATAACACTTACGGGAAGAAAAATACAGACAGCAGTCATCACAACAAAAAGTGATTCACTCACTTGATAAGCTGAAGGTTTCAGTGATGGCTGAGAGAAAATAAAGTATAACTTTACGCTAAAGAATCCAAGTACTTCAAAATCAAGACGAGTAACAGATGCAAGAGATTCAAGAAAATAGACAAACATAAATACACACGTAGATTCATAGACCAACAATTCACTTACTAATCTGGAGTGTATTATTAGAAGATAAATCACTTTAACACTCAAACGACCCACACTACAGTCACACTCACACGAACACAAAATTATGTGTATCCAAGTGAATTTTCTCTCACGGGGCTGTATTAAATCAGTAGGAGTTGCACAGTGCATGAGAAATTGGAAGTAATCAAGTTTAATTTCTGGAATTGAGGGGTATCACAATATCTCTGAATCAAGAACCCATTTATCAGCAGACTGTACCCCTTTGAGGGGCCAATATTTTTGTGTGTAAATATTGTAAGGCTTTCATGATACTCCATTAGCTAATATCCCTCTCGCTAATACCCATCTAGCTAATGCTCCTCTAGCTAATACCCCTCTAGCTAATGCTCAGTCTAATACCCCACTGCCTAATATTCTTCTAGCTAATGCACCTCTAGCTAATGCCCCTCTAGCTAATACCCCATTAGCTAATACCCCTCTAGCTAATGCTCAGTCTAATACCCCACTGCCTAATATTCTTCTAGCTAATACACCTCTAGCTAATGCCCCTCTAGCTAATACCCCATTAGCTAATACCCCTCTAGCTAATGCTCAGTCTAATACCCCACTGCCTAATATCCTTCTAGCTAATACACCTCTAGCTAATATCCCTCTAGCTAATAGGCTGAATCAAACCCTGCCACTCGTACACCTCACTCATTCAATTCTGAGTTTGAGGTGAGAACGTTGCATGCTTAGGCTTTATTCTAACAAATCTTATTAACAACTAACTGATCCATCAGGACTGTTTTGCAACTTATTCGACTGGCTTTCTGGATTCAGTTTCTATGAAAAATCCTTCTACCCTCAAGCCTGATTGTGCTGATGGTGCATAGGTGACTACTACTGTCTACGAAGTTGGGGACGATTAGCATACAATATTCTTCGGTTAAAATAGAGGTTATATTTGCTATTTTACCTAAATTTCTGCTCTGTATGTGTCCAATGTGTTTTTTCATATTTACAAATATATTCGACACAAACTCAAATAAAATTCTTCCTTTACAGAATTCTCTTGAAGATGGTTGTTGTTATTATCATTATTATTATTATTATTATTATTATTATTATTATTATTATTATTATTATTATTATTATGTATCCCAGAGGGAGGACCTTTTAAGTAGTTGCCTGAATTTATTTTCTTCTGGTTTTCTTTCTCCAACTTATTGTTTATATTTTGATCATAACAAGACTAGACCTCATCTGATCGGCTTCAGTTTTTTCAACAAAGACATATGGTATCTAAAGCAAAATTCTTCTAACCCTTGGCATATACAGCTGCCCTGTCACAAAAGTGGTAAAACCGATTCTCTGTATCATGGAACGGCTCCGATAACTTACAGAGGCTGGCCATATTATCAGAATCACATCAAAAAAATCTCATATTTGTCGGTTTTAAGCATTTTACAACGACTTTCCTTCGAAAATGTTGGATGAATATTACATTTATGGTGGAACACAGTTTACCTGACTGTATTCCATAAATGTAATGCATAGTAAAACTGAGGTATTCGGTGGGGAAAAGGTTTGCAAGTGTAGTAGTGCTGCCAGACCAAATCAGTGTCCTCCTGGAACTGGAGTGGAAGATTGTGTGCAGCATTTAGTCGTCAAAGTGAACATTAAACACCTTAAAATGCTATATTTATATATTGATTTGTGTTTGCATTTGTGTAACTGAGTTTGGCAAGTAATTGTAGTTAATTTTAATTCAATTATTCTTTTTCTTATAGAAACTGTACTAAAAAAGTCATATTTTCAGAAAACTTGGTAAAACAAAAGATATATCACCAAAAAAGAGGGGTCAAATTCATACGTTACTGACAGAAACAGGTTACTATTACAGAAAAATTGCCGAAAAATTAAATTTCAAGAAGTACTCCTGACAGGTTGGCATTAATTATTAACGATAATCTCGCATCATCCCAAAACGAGCTGGAAAAAAAACGGAAGGGAAAGGATAACAATTCCAAGAGCAGACCGACATATTGAAAAGAAGCTACTTACGATTGCCAGTGGAGCACCTTAAACACCAATTATATCAGGAGAAAATTTTGTTTCAGCGAGAACCCTGAGAAGATGCGTACGTGACGTCGGACTAAAAACTTGCCACCCACGTAAGAATCCCATGTTGATCCCTACACCGATTGAAAAGCATTTAAAATGGGCACAGAAGTACTCTACTTTCACTACAAGTGACTGGATAATCACGGATGTTTTTTTAGCAATATGTTACATTAAGCGTGATTTGAATGTTCGACAATAAATTGAGTGGTAGGCTTCAACATTTTTCGTATCTTCAAATGTGTCTTACTTTCTTTGCTCGTTTTTGTTTAGTGATGAATCGGTGTTTCAAGTAATGTGTGACAAATCTTAGTATGTAAGATGTGTCATTGAGGATTAAACATCCAACATCTGTGATGATCTGGTCCATAATTAGTAGTAAAGGTACAAGAAGGCTGTATATTGTTGAAGGTACCATGCAACAGCATCAGTATAGAAGAGTTTTAGAACTTAGACTCATTCCTCAGATACTAGACTGGTTTCAGGGTGATGAATTATTTCATTTTGTGCAGGATGGAGCACCATACCACACAGTAAAATCTGTGGTATGGTGCTCCATCGTGCACCATGCCACGAAATATTCCTGTAATTGACTGGCCAGGTAATTCACCTGATATGAATCCAGTAGAGAATTTATGGGAAATAGTTAAAAGAAAAATGAATGAAAGCAGAGTCTATCACAACCAAAACACACTTGATAGAAAGACTACGATGAGTATGGTACCATGATGACGTGCAAACCAACTGCCGTATCTGCTTAAAGAACATACCTCGACGCATCGCTCCTCTAATTAAGGCTAAAGATGGACCAACTAAGTATTGAAAGTGTGGAATACATGTTCACTACATTCAAGTAAACTATGTTCTACCGTAATTGTATAATTCATCCTAAATTTTTGAAGGAAAGTCAACGTGATATGCTTAAAACTAACAAATATTCAAATTTTCTTGTTCGACTAATAATTCACTATGTAACACAATTTTTGTTCCTGACAAGTAAGTGTTATGTTTCAACTTCTTTTATTTCAAAACAATATAAAATGCCCATTATTCCTTTTAAACTTTTCTTTTCTGGCTTACAGGATGAATTTTTGACAAAAAATGGCTAAATTTCAATATTTTTTGCTAGTTTTGGATGTATAACAAAAACTTATAATAAAATAAATAAAATTTGCATAAATATAATAAAATTTACACAAATTTTATTTTAAACTTTCTGAAACACATTTACAAAGTTAAAAATGAACAGTTTTTCTAGATTTGCGAGCAGCAACAAATCACTTTCCCGTTTAAGCCCCCAAATGTAGTCTCCCATCATGTTTTCGTTATAAGATCCCTGATATCTGTGTTCAAAGTCCATTATATCTTGGTGGAAGCGCTCCCCTTGCTCCCCTGAGTATGCTCCCATATTCTCCTTGAAATCGTCGAGATGAGCACCAAGGATATGGACCTTAAGGAACATCCTACAGCCCAGCTGACCATAGCTTTTTACTAAGGTTTCAACAAGTTCCACATAACTGTCAGCCTTGTTGTTGCCCAGAAAGCCCTGTGTTACAGCAACAAAACTCTCCCAGGATTCCTTTTCCTTCTCTGTGAGCTTCTTTGGAAATTCTGAGCACCCCATGATTTTCCTGACTTGTGGTTCAGTGAAGATGCCAGCCTTCACCTTTGCCTCTGATAGCTTGGGAAAGAAGTCTTGAAGATACTTGAAGGCTTCAGACTCTTTGTCAAGAGCTTTAACAAACCGTTTCATTATCCCTAGTTTGATGTATAATGGAGGGAACAGAACCTTTTGAGGATCCACCAATGGTTTATGTCTTCCTACTGAGAACTCAGTCCTGTGAGGCTAGTGCTTTATCTGGTAATGTTCTGCTTTGTCTCTACTATCCCAATGACAGAGATAACAAGGAAACTTGGTATAACCTTCTTGGAGTCCCATCAAAAATACCACCATTTTGAAGTCTCCAATAACCTCCCAGACATACTTATCATAGTTCTAAGCTTCTAATAGAAGTTTGACACTGTTATAGTCTTCCTTAAGATGCAATGAATGAGCCAAGGGAAGAGATGGATACTTGTTCACATTGTACAGAAGTACAGCTTTAAGGCTTCTGGAGGAGCTGTCAATGAAGAGTTTCCACTCATCTAGATTGCATGCAATTCCAGTTGCATCAAACAGGCCTGATACATCGTTACAGTAGCGCAACCTGTCTTCATTAGTGAAGAAGCTCTTGTCACTTGCACACTTTCATCCACCAAGTCCCACTCCTTGAGCCTTGAAATCAAAAGCTCAGCATTTGACTTTGTCAAAGCAAGATCTCTGATGAGGTCATTGAGGTCTATGTGGTTTGGGTAGTAAGGATTTCCCCCATCAGCTGCATCTGTGCTCTTCATTTTCTAATTTGCTGCTTTCTTCTTCTGAGGGGTTGACTTCTTTCTGGGGCTATAGGTACAAGAAGATCAGCACTGTGTAATACTGGTGCAATAGAAGACGGAAGGTCTGGATAAGAATTAGCAGGTGCATTTTTCCCAGTTCGGAGTTTGGAAGGATCCACCAGGCAGAAGTAGCAGTTGGTTGAGTGATCAGTGGGTTCACACCATATTCTAGGAGCAACAAACTTCATGGCTCTTTTCTCTCCTCTGTACAATCCTGTAAAAGAACAAAAGAATTAGTTTCTGTTACATACATGCCATTTAAAAATGTTCCTATTCAAGATTTTACCCTTCATATAAATAATGACTTTCTTACCTTCCAGTGTTTTCTTACAATGTTCACAAGCAACATGAGGTGCCCAGGTCTTGTCTTGGTCACCAACTGGCATGCCAAAATATGCTTTATAAGCTTCACATATTTTTTAGATACTGTTACAGATAACTTCTTTGCTCTTGTCTTAATGAATTGACCACATATGTAGCAGAATGCATCTGGAAAATGACTGCAGCCTCTTGATGCCATTTCACTTCTTTTGATGTGTCTTCTCAGGTAGCCAGAGCAGAACTGAATGCTGGTTTATGAGCCGCTGTTTTTATATTTTCCAAGCAAAACCCTCGAACATTTTTGAAAGTGTTCCAGAAGTGTCCTGACCACAAAAGCAAAGTTCTGGGATCAAAACTGATTTTTTAAATTTTGTTTAGTTATAAAGAATTTGGAAATTTTTCTAATTTCCCAGGAACACGACAAAAGTGAAATTTTGTTACATAGTGAATTAGGCCAGCCTGTGTACAAAAACCTTAACTGTTGACTTACAATTCTCAAGAAAACTGTCTCCTAATTTAATGAAGCCGGTGAGTGAAATTCAAGTGTGTAGGCGCACATCTGACAATATTATGTATAAAAAGAATGAATTATTCATTCCTCGTAAATCCCATTAAAAATATTTGATGTTAGGTAATTGGACATATTTACAACTAATGCCACATTTTATTGTGGTAAATTTTCGCTCTCCATGATCTTTGTTAAGCCCTAACAGTTTGGCAAAGCCCTTAGAGAGCAAAACGTTGCCACAGTAAAATATCACACTAGTTGCATCTGTGTCCATTTACCTATCAATTTTTTTGTTAATTCTACCATTATTACTAAAAATATTTGAGACTCCCTTTATCGAATAGCTTCACTATTTCATGACTGATGCGACTTAAAGAAAGGATAGTCTTTCGCTGAATGACGCACGTGGATTTAGCGCTTAAAATTATTTTAATTTATTCATGGCAAGGATAATACCCATTAAGTCTAGCCTGTATGCGGACCAAGTTTGAATGTACAATAACTAGAGAATGTCTGTTGTAATTAGCTTCAAACTACCAGCTCTGGTGTGCTGTCCAGAATGTAAGATTCACTCTGTTACAGCTGCCCAATTTTATTTAATAAATTATTTTAGTAACTTAATTTGCATAGACTGGAGAATGCCCCGTCACTCCGGCTTCAATATACATAATTTCCTAAGAAGGATGACATCCTATAAGACACTGGTAGGTGCAAATTTGATATTTTAGCCCCTCTGTTCAAAACCTGGAACCAGTGGATCCATTAGGTGACACTATATTTCCGAGAACACTTGCTACATAAAAGCGGGTATTAAAAAATGGGTTGGGTGAATTTAATTTTAAGTGGGTTTGGGTTTGACAAGGACCTGCTAAGTATTGGCCAGTAGGCTTGCTGCATTGTTCTTCCTTTCTCAAGTTCATATTACTGGACACAGCAGTTTCTGAAAGGCTTCACATTTTCATTGTTGATGGGCTTACAAAACGGTTGCTTAGCGTTCACTTTGAGGGACGTAAATTTTATATTATTATTATTATTATTATTATTATTATTATTATTATTATTATTATTATTATTATTATTATTATTTACTAAACAAGTTTCTATATAATGATTTGAAAATGCCTCTTCTGGTTGTCCTCAAACATTTCGGCGTTAGTACATGTTAATTGGGAGCATTTCCAAAATCTACAGATTTTTTGTCAAATTAGACTTAGAAGAAAACACAAAATCAAATATTTTTCTTCAAAGCTGACTTTTTTGTAAAGGAAGTTTTGAATCAGGTTTTGGATGTGTATGTCCTGATTTGCTATTTAATTTTTATTAAAGAAATTGGGATATTAATGTTCATGTGATAACTTGTAAAGATCTCTTCTTAGTCGTTTCAACTCTTCAACGCTAATATTTAACTGCCTTGGAAACAAGTTGCACTCTGCACCGTTGCTTTTTGCGTGCACTGAACCACAGGGGCATTGGTTACGCAATGTGCGGATACGTTTCTGGGATCGCGCAGCGACCGATATGCATCTAGTTTACACAAATAACCCGCACATAGAAGAAAGGAGCTTACGACGACGTTTCGGTCCGACTTGGACCATTTACAGAGTTATTTGTGTATTGTTCCACTCACGATATTGTGCCTTTCTCGTTATTTGTTATACATCTAGTTTGTAAATTTCTTAATATGATTACCAGGTTATCATCATTTCATAGCCTCTGGAGGAATGTGTGGTTTCAGTCTCTCTTTCTCCAGGTTGGCCTTGACATTATTAAGTGATACAATGTGTCGCCGGAAAGGAGTTGACTACAGATACTATTCCTCCGAGCAGAGGAGCTGTCAACTTTATCCTTGTCTCTCGCTCACTTTATATTCAAGAATAAGAAAAAATATCAGGCTAACATACTTTTGCAACTTGATACACATATCAACAGTCCATGGTAGCAAAGAATTACAGTTGATGTTCCAACGTTAACACGCTTGAATTCACCGGCAACTTCTCCATTTTTAACTGACACATTATTGACCCTCCCAACTGACATACTTGAGTATGACTTTGATTTCGTAGACTTATGAAATTTTCCTTCATGTGAACGCCACGTCCAGCTCTAATATAATGATTCTCTTGTTTTCTTGAGTTTTAGCCAAGCATTAATGAAAAATAAATTCTCTAATATCATCCACATGTGTAAAACAATAAAGGCCAACAATACGTCTGGCGTTTATGGACTTACAGAAAGTTCGTTAAATGTAAATAATGAATACAGAGTATAGCAATCAGTGATCCTGAAACTTTTTGATAATCACAAACAGGTAATCATAAATATGTAATCACAAATGGATAATTACAAATAGAAAATCACAAACAGGCAATCACAAACAGATAGTCACTAACATGCAGTCACAAACAGGTAGTCACATATACATACACAATTATATAATGGTTGATCAGAGTATATGAATAAGAGCAGGAAGACATGCTGAAAGCACCAGGAAAGGAAAAAAGCAGCGGATAAAATTCTTTTCCATATTAAATCACGGTCAATGGTCAGCCAAGTCAGAGAGCTAGAACTGATTACGTCAGAGTAAGGAAGAAGACAGAGAAGCAATACGAAAACCGACATAGCAGCAACTTCAGGAAAATAACAGCAGTGGAAGATCAGGTGGAAAGAATGAAAAAGAAAGAAAGGGCTCTAGTCAAAGAAAACTCCACAGAGGACTGTTTAAATCAATACAGAATGTTCCTGGAGGTCTTCACAAGGAAACAAGGGCCAGTAGCAAACAAAGCAGAGCTGAGAAACTTTGTTCTGAAAAAGAGAAGACGAACTGTTGTTTATGAGAGAACTTGACACAGTAATCGCTATGACGGACCGACATCCAATCACCAGGGATCTTGAAATTCAAGGAGACAGCGTTCTGAGTGATCCACTTGGCCATATGTACTGTATGTAAATTGAGAGAGGAGAACTATCAGACTTCTGAAGCAAGTGAGACTTCAGTCTTATAAAAAACGGTGACACAGGCCCTGAACTTCAGACCTGAAATATAAAGATTTGGGAAAATAAGTCGAGCAATGAAACAGCTGGAGAGAAAAGGCTTAGTAAGGCCCAACAGCTAGTGTGAAGGGACGGAAAATCCTCTAACGAACTATTTTTCGCTATATGTTAGGCATACTACGAAATACCAACGGAAATTCAACTGTCAAACTGCGTCTTCAGATTCGAAATGATTTTATATTAAAACTGGAAACAACCACAGATTAATAATTTCGAAAACTGATTCAAGTTTCTTACACTATTGACGCAGAGCAGTATTTAAAATGAGGATAGTGTGTCTGTCTCAAAATTAAGGAATAGAGAATTTAGCCTCCACTAAGCATTAAGCTGAACGATCCATATTCACTTTTAGTGATTGTGTCACTAGGCTTCAGATCCCACACCGCTCCTCCTACAAAATTCATATATAATGACCATTTGCAATATTCATTGGCAATCTTCAGACAAGGCGATCATTTACATTGCTGCGTTTACAACATTCATTAGTTATACTAATTTAGAACGTTCATGTATCTTGTTGGACAGCATGATAGCAAAATTAATGGGATTTATTGTCACATAATTTACATGATAATAACGCTTATTTATCAAGAATGTTTCAAAGTTTTATTCAAACCATTCTCTTGATTCATGCTTGCCCTGGCTTCCAGAGTAAGCCTGGTGTAAACAAACATATCACAGTTATTAACCGAAAATGCCCAGTCTAGGGGTTTCGTAAAACCTGATGTGTAACTAACACCTATATTTACTGAATACAGACATCTTATACAAACATAATCACAGTCTGCATGAGATATAATAGTCAAAATATAAACATAAGTGAAGTACCTGATTATAGGTTTCTCAAAATCAATCATTGTTAACATAGGCTCAGACCAAAACGTTAGGCAAATGCTAGTTCACTCACTACTATAGAGAATGCAATGGCAAACCTCTACCTCTTCCTAGGACCGAGTCTACATAAGACCCCTCTTACATTAGACGGAAAGTAACACAAGGCTAATATAATATAATATAATATAATATATATATATATATATATATATATATATATATATATATATATATATATATATATATAATATATATATATATATATATATATATATATAGGATGGGGTCCACCTCTGGTGTAAATTGTCGGACCCATAGCCTCGGAGAAGTGAATAAAAAGGCTTCAAGGAAGAATATTTGGATTTCTTCCTGAAGCCGTTTGAATATTCCACTTCCCCTACCACCCCATCTTTTCATATATATTTTTTTTACCAATAGGAGTATTTTATTACATTACATAATATGGTACAGAAGATTTAAGAGATACATTGTTCATATAAAGGTGGCATATAAGGTACATGTTGTTACGTGTGTATCACCGATTATAAGGCGGAAATCTCATCCAGCTCCTCAGAGCTGGGGCGTGTGCCCAAAATACAGCAGGCATTACCCCTTTGAACAGCCGCACTGAGCCGCTGGAACAGAAAACTATATATATATATATATATATATATATATATATATATATATATATATATATATATATATATATATATATATATATATATATATATATATATATATATATATATATATATATATATATATATATATATATATATATATATATATATATATATATATATATAGGGAAGTACCACCTCTATGGCTGGAATGGGGACCCTCATCCTCAGAGAAGACAATAAACGTACCTCAGGGAAAACTCAAGGTTCTCCCCAGAGCTGTTTGAATATTTTCTTCTCCTACCACCCCCTGTATTTTATGTTCTATGTGAACATTTATTAATAAACAGAATACATTTACAGAAAAACATAAACATGAATACAATGGTACAATATATTAAAGATCATGAATTTCCTCCAGCTCCTCCGAAGCCGGACGCGAGCCAAGTATGCAGTAAGCATTTCCCCTCTGGATGGCTACGCTGAGGCGCTGGAACATGAAAGAGGCAGCCCTTGGGTCCCTGGTGATGTCGATGAGTCTGGAACCCAATTCTTTAAGGAAACGTGTGGCATTTTTTCCCCATGATCCCAAGGTCTCTGATCCCACTGGGACAAATTGATACTGCTGGCTTATGTCCCTGTGCTTGCTGATCTTGTACTCCTCCCTGTGGTCAGCAGCTCCTCCCTGTCGCCCCACACTGATGGATATAGGTGTCAGACAGTGTGGACACACAGGTATAGTCCCATGCTAAGAGCTTGCCATTCTTCCAAGGATAGATGGTGATCCCATCGGGGCGGTTTGCTGGGTTGTGGGTATTGTTGGCTGCTAGTGATCAGGGTTCCCTCTCGGCTGGGCATCCAGCTGTAGCAAGGGTTCTCTTTATGATGTCGTTGACCTCATTGTGTCTTGCATGCCAGCCCTTGGTTTTGGAACATTTGAGACCATGTAGACCGTATTGGTCTGCTTGCACTTCGCCGCAAATACACGTATATTCTCTGTGAATTGGGGCAGCAAGGCGCAGAGCCACTGCAATACGGAGGGTCTTAGGGTCGAGTCGCGTTCCCATTGCCGATATGGGAACTGTTTGGAGGAAGTCCCCGGAGTGATGTGAGCTCACAGCCTGTAGACGGGCAGTCTCCCTATCTGATGTTGCAGCCCTGAGCATGTTGGCAAGCACCTTTTCAGTGATCGGGCCATCCCAGCTTGACTGTTTGTGAGCCAGTGCTGCACTAGGGTTCGGTACTGGAGCAGCAAGAGTCTCCCATTCAGTGATGGCACTGGCATAGCTAGGGTCTTCTATTCCTGCTGAGTCACTGAGGGTATCAGGAAGAATTTGTCTTATCAACTCGTTTGATGCTATGGAAGAGGATAGGAAAGCTGGTAGAGCAATCTGGGAGGATCTGCGTACTCCTAGCCCTCCAAGTCTGACCGGAAGTGAGGCTTGCAAGCACTGTCCATCTTCAAGGGAAAGATTCAATACACTCTCTAGCATGGTCTTAAGGAGAGAGTCAGATTCCTTGAGTTTTGGACTGCTGAAGGCTGGGGAGCATCTCAGAAAGTAGGTAAGTTTTGGGATTGACAGGCACCTGGTGAGTAGGTAGAAGGCATCGTGTGTGTCAATGTCTTTCATCCTGCTTTCCATCGTCCGGAGGTCTGAGACTTTTTTTCCAGGATCAGATCGATGGCATTGGACCCAAGAGGAGCACCAAGAAGAGTGCTATTGGCTGGATCAATGGCTCGTGCTCCTGGTAAAACGGCGCTAATATTCTGGATCATCTGTTGATTGGTAGAAACTATTTCACATTTGGTGGGGTTTAAAGAAAGGCCCAGGCTTTCTCCCATGTCTTTAATTTTACTGATGTCCTCTAGGAGAGATTCTGTTGTGCCAGCTAGGGTACCATCGTCCAGGAACCAGATATTGAGCTCGCTGGAGAGAGCTTCTGTGACTTCCTTGATGACCAAACAGAATAGAAAGGGGGCGAGAGGGTCACCCTGTTGCACGCCCTCACATGAGTCAATTTCATGGTCCCCAAACAATAGTTTGGAAGTCACACTATAACACGATTCTATGAAGGGATAAAGGGAAGGGAAGTTTCTATAAACTGCTTGGAGAGCAGCATCCCTTCTGACTGAGTTGAAAGCGTTGGCAAAGTCCAATTTGACCAAGGCTTTTTCATCGGACATGTTTTTGATATATACTCGTGCTGCGTGGGCAGCTGCTTCACAGCCCTGTTGAACGCCGAAACCGAGCTGAGTTGGTTTCAGCATTGCAGCAGCCTCTTGACTCACCCTTCTTACTGCAGCCTTGGCGACTAGGCGCCGAAGGGTGCTACCCACTGCAATGAGCCTGATTCCGCCATCCTTTTTCCGGAGGGCACACAATGAGGCACCAAAGAAAAGGGGTCTGATGGCCTCTGGGACACTACCAGCCAGGCACAGGTTGGAAAATTTGGTGAGTTCAGACAGCAGCCTCTCTAAAACCTCACCAAGTGCTGGATTGAGTATTTGTTTTAAGTGTTGAGGCCTTAAACCGGTGAAACCTCCTGCTGAGCCCTGTGGAAATGACATAGCAGCTTTATACACATCAGCATCCTGTAAGGTTATATGTTCTTCGCCTGCTGCAATGTCAGGGAGGTCAATGTTGGTACTGGGAGCCCTGGGTGGATGTTTGTCCTTCAGAGCTTGGGCCGTGCTGACGTCCTTGGGAGCGATGGTATCCTCACTGGTTATAAGCCTTGGGGATGTGTGCCAGAGTTCTGGTGGATGTTAATTTGTTCGCAGATTTGAGGTCCTCTGTAGAGATGAAGTCACGGTAGCTGTCAGCGCTGTCTGCTGGGGAGGATGTTGGTTGTTCTCATTTGGAGCTCTCCTGGAGCCTAGACATCCATTGTGTGCACGGATGTTGCCAGTTGTGGGACTGAGTGCACATTCCCTGTAGCACACCCGGCAGATGCTTCGTGAACGACAGCTTTGGCTCTGTCGTGAAGATTCCTGGGAACCTTCTCTAGAATTTTACTGGGGACCCTCGTCCTCAGAGAAGACAATAAACGTACCTCAGGGAAAACTCAAGGTTCTCTCAGAAGCTGTTTGAATATTTTCTTCTCCTACCACCCCCTATATTTATATATGAGATTTTATTGATAGACAGAATGCATTGACAGAAAACAAACATGAATACATTAGTGCAATATACCAAAGATTATGAATTTCCTCCAGCTCATCCGAAGCCGGACGCGAGCCATGTATGCAGCAAGCATTATCCTTCTAGATGGCCACGCTGAGGTGCTGGGACATGAAAGTGGCTGCCGTTGGGTCCCTGGTGTTGTCGATGAGTCTGGAACCCAGTTCTTTAAGGAAACGTGTGGCATTTTTTCCCCATGGAATCCAAGATCTCTGATCCCAATGTGACAAATTGATACTCTTGGCTTAAGTCTCTGTACTTGCTGAACTTGTACTCCTCCCTGTGATCAGTAGCTCCTCCCTGTCGCCCGACACTGTGATGGATATAGGTGTCAGCCAGCGTCGACACACAGGTATAGTCCCATGCTAAGAGCTTGCCATTCTCCCAAGGATAGATGGTGATCCCGTCGGGGCAGTTTGCTGGGTTGTGGGTATTGTTGGCTGCTAATGATCGGGGCTCTCTCTCGACTGGGCATCCAACTGTAGCAAGGGTTCTCTTTATGATGTCGTTGACATCATTGTGTCTTGCATTCCAGCCCTTGGTTTTGAAACAGTTAAAACCATGTAGACCATATTGGTCGGCTTGCGCATCGCCGCAAATACGCGTACATTCCGTGTGAATTGGGGCAGCAAGGTGCAGAGCCACTGCAATATGGAGGCTTAAGGTCGAGGCGTGTTCCCATTGCCGAAGTACGAACTGTATGGACGAAGTCCCTAGAGTGAAGTACACTTACATCTTGGAGACAAGCGGTCTCCCTGTCTGATGTTACAGCCCTAAGCATGTTGGCAGGTACATTTTCAGCGATGGGGCATCCCAACTTGTCTGTTTGTAGGTCAGTTCTGCACTAGGTTTTGGTGCTGGAGCAGCAAGAGTCTCCCATTCAGTGATGGCACTCGTGTAGCTAGGGTCCTGTATTCCTGCTGCGTCACTGAAGTTGTCCGGAAGAATTTGTTTTAACTCATTTGATGCTATGGAAGAGGATAGGAAAGCTGGTAGGGCAATATATATATATATATATAACACACACACACATTATATATATATATATATATATATATATATATATATATATATATATATATATATATATATATATATATATATAATTAATAACAACACTTCACTAGCCAAGGACTCGAACCCATGCTGCTTTGGCCTGCCTCATGGTGGGCGAAAACACATGACGCCCTAATCCACTGGACCATACGATCCTTAAGAGTAGCGCATCCAGCAGAACTGAATGTTGTACTCGCTACCCAAGGACACACGATGGTGTGGATGACTCTAGGCTAATTTCATTCTAGTCCTTGTTTGGTGTACTAGTACAACGAGCAATATTTTATATTAGTGTGACCACGAACGAGTGGTATTGATCAATAACAACACTGCACTAGCCAAGGAGTCGAACCCATGCTGCTTTGGCCTGCCTCATGGTGGACGAAAACACATGGCTCCCTAATCCACTGGACCATACGATCCTTAAGTGTAGCGCATCCAGCGGAACTGGATGTTGTACTCGCTACCCAAGGAGCATTCGCTATCTAACTAGCATTCTCAAGTTTTATGATCAGCGTTTTCTAATTTTATCATGAGCAATGTATATGGTGATTCAGTTTGCTCTCTCCTTTAACCTCGCTCGTTCTCCAGTTAAAATCTAAAACTTTTTTTGACATATGTGAAGCAATCATTAGTTTTATGCAGTTTTATCCGAAGAGTTCTCTTGGTTTTCCCCGAGCATTTTCTAAATTAAATTATAGCATTTTCTAATTATTTTTCAAACGTTTAATAAAATATCTGAGTTTTCTTTAATCTTATCGTTCCTGTTCTTCTATTTTATCCGGAGCGTTTTGTAATTTTTATAAAGAACATTCAATAGTTTTTCTTTGAGTGTGTTTTAGTTATCGCCTCGTCGTTATCAAGCATTCATTGATCGTGTTTTAGTTTAACGAAGAGTTCCCGGGCTTTACACTGACCGTTCTTAAACTGTATCAGAGAACAAGCGCTCAACGCGCTCTTTGCTTTTAACAAAGTGTTCTTTAACGTAGCAGAGTGTTCTTTAATTTTAGCAGAACAGTCATGAAATTTTCCGCAAAATCTCAGATTTTTTTTTATCGGAGTGTTCCATAATTTTAGCCGAGTGTTTATAATAAATTGATCCATAATGCTCTTTCGTTTTAAGCTGAGCGTTCAGTGAGCAACAAGAAGCATCCATCAATCTTACAGTTTAGCACAAGTCGTTCACTAGAGGTACAGGTAGCAACCTCTAGCTTTACTCTAATTGTGCTCTAACGTCACTGTGAGTGAGCTCTAATGTTACTCTGAATGAGCTCAAACTTTACTCTGAATGAGCTCTAGAGCATTCTTTAGCTTTATTTTGAGAGTTCTCTGACGTTATATAAAGCAACTGGAACTACAAATATCGGAGGACTTAGAAGATTACTACTTTTATCCACCTTTATCTAGATGAAAATGTATCGTGGCACATTCAGGTGTGAGAGTTAAGGAGAGAAAAGCAGAAGGGTCTCTTGCCATCCTCCGTTCTCTCCGGTCACTCTAGGCATACCATAATGGAAAACTGGCATGGAATTTACTGGAGAAATTATAGACGTGGATGAAAGGCAGAGGACGCAATTGCGTTTAGAAAGTTAAGACAGTCTCTATGGTAACTGCTGATGTCACTTCGCTGTCACCAACAGGTCTGTGTATACCAGCAGTTTCAACTCTGGTTAATAACAGCTCTGTAATGGCTTACACAAGCACATACTGCAACTGTTCTCCAGAGAAGAGAGAGAAAGCGAGAGAAAAGGAGAGATTGAGAGAAAGCAAGAGATTGAGAGAAAGCGAGAGACTTAGAGAAAGCGAGAGATTTAAAGAAAACGAGAGATTTAAAGAAAACGAGAGATTGAAAGAAAGCGAGAGACTGAGAGAGAGAGAGAGAGAGAGAGAGAGAGAGAGAGAGAGAGAGAGAGAGAGAGAGAGAGAGAGAGAGAGAGAGAGAGAGAGAGAGAGAGAGAGAGAGAGAGTGCAGAAACACTGAAAAAAAAGCTGCTTTAAACGCATTTCTCTACTATTTCTCTTTCCAAAAGATTACATTAATATTTTAAGGTGAGAAAATGTATTCTCGTTCTCCGCCTCTCCTACATTTATGTGACAGATTATTACCCAACCTTCCAAACTCTGCATTCTTCCCTCCCCTCACACTCACATTTATATATATACACACACATAGTCACACTCAAACTCTAATACTTACCATCTCACTCAAATACATTTTCACACTCACACACTCACAATAACATTTAAATAATTTTACT
>NC_091293.1:50908428-50950811 GCF_038502225.1 Cherax quadricarinatus
CCAATTTTTAAATATTTTTACTTGTTTTTATTGCAGCGTTTGTTCCGGTGTCTTAGTTTGTTCCCGTGGTTATTCCTGTGTTATTTACACTGTTTCTTTATTTGTTCTGTTGTTTCAGTATTTACCCTGTTTCTCACATAATTCCGTTAAATAATCCAGTATTCTAGCTTTTGTTTAAGTACATAAGGGTTCTTAAATTTGTTCCAGTACTTGAGGGTTCTGACATTTGTTCCAGCATGTGAAGGCTTACTCAGCCCTGTAACAACTTCAGACAGTATTACCAAGGCTGGCTCCTCCTCAGGAAAATTAATGAATAGAAAAAGAAATAATAACAGACAGACATAAACACTTAATTATATAGAAAATATAAAATATAAAACACTTATATATGAAATATTAATACTACATTAAAGAAAATGAAAAATGAAAAATATAAATGATAACTGAATTCAACGCTAATATAAAACTTGGGTGTCTGGTGATGGTGACACTGTGTGTTTTTGAAATCGTAGCCATTGCTGATGATGGGGGGGGTTGCAGGTGTTGGTTACAACCCACTGGCTAGTTCTTCACAGTATAGCCTTGAGTATTCTATCCCAATGACAGGAAAGCAGGTTCTTTACCGCTGCAATGATGAGGGGTTACGTCCTGCAATTTCATACAGGTGCACAGGTAATTAAATCCAAAAAGGGGAAGTCTCATGACGTTAGTCCATCTCCATCAGTTCTACTCGTTGATTGGCAGGTGACCCTCTCTGTCATCCAAGCTGGAAAGATAGACAGGTTACCCACTGCTTAAGAAATCACTCTCCATGATAAGTACAATACCTAAAAGATGTGGTGATTATTACAACAGTCAACTTAGAGCAAGAATGAAAGGACTAAGCTTATTATTGGACAAAAGTGAAGCTTTTAACCAATAAATCCACTAGAATACAAGGCAGGCATGTACTTACAGTAGTGCTGGGAGCTGTGAGTCTAGTGATTACTGTTTGGACCGGAGCCCCACACGTCACCTTTCGGGGGGGGGGGAAAGAAGGAGGGGAAGGGATAGCGGGAGCTAGACTGACCCTACCTTAACAAGCAGCTGGCAGTCAAACTATCACTTTTGGGGTGGGGGAAAAAAGGTGGGAATAGTGGGAGCTTGACTTATCCTACCTTAACAAATAGCCGGCAATGAAACTATTGTTACTATATACTCCCTCTCTACTCCTATCTATTGAACTTTTCCCTCACACTCCCCCATACCAAGACTTATAGTCAAGGAGTATAAGAAGAATAGGCGAGGAAAAAGTTCTGACATATGGAAGTCACGTAAGGCAAGAAATCTTCTACTGTCTGTCACGAATTAACCAGTCAGAGAAATAATTTAATGAACCATTGGTATACACAATATGGAACTTAAAAGCCTGGAGTGCCAATGTCCACCTCAAGAGGTGACTGTTGGTTCCCTTAAAAGTTTCTAGGTATATCAAAGGTTTTTGGTCCGTTTCTAAAATGAATTCTTTCCCAGCAAATAAAATTTAAGTTTGGAGATATCCTACACAAGGGCCAAACATTCCTTTTCTATGGTGGAGTATCTCGTTTCTGCAGGAAGGAGTTTCCGGCTTAGGAAGCATACAGGGAAGGGAGTACCATCATGGTATTGTAGTAGCACCGCACCTAAGCCAGTATTGGAGGCATCAGTTCTTAAACAAAATGTTTTATTAATATCTGGAATCTTAAGTATAGGGTCTTTCGAAAAGATACTTTTAATCTCATTAAACTTTTCCCGAGATACGTCGGAAAGTTCAAGAGGTTCCTTCACAGACTTTTTAAGGAAGTCGGATAAGATGCCTGTAAGATCAGTAAGGTTCGGGATAAACCGTGCATAAGAATTTACAGAACCATGATCTTCTTGCTTTTGGGGAATTTAAATTCTAATAAAGCTCTGATCTTACTGGGGAGAGGCTGTAGAGAGTTATTAGAAAGTATCAGTCCAAGATATCTAATCTTGTTATACCCAAGGAAGCATTTCTTCGGCTTGGCAGTGAGGCCATGTGAGCGTAACCTACGCAAAACTGATGTTAATGTTTGGATATGTTCGCCCCACGTGGATGTCATTACGTAAATGTTATCAAAATAAACTGAAACATTTGGCATATTACCCAAGACCTTTCTCATCAGTCTCACGAAGGTAGCACAGGCAGTTACCAAACCGAAGGGCATAGTTCTATACTGCATCAGTCCTTGGTGTGTAGGAAAAGTGGTGTACTGCTTAGAAGAAGGATCTAACATTACTTGATGATATGCCTGCGAAATATCAATCTCTGAAAAGAAGGAAGCGTCATAAAATTTGTGTAGACCGCTATCTATTAAGGGTATAGGCTCAGCATCCCACCGAGTTATAGCATTAAGGCCTCTGAAGTCAATAGCAAGTCTATATGAATTATCCTCCTTCTTAACCAAATGCATCCCTAAGGTGAACTGGAACTGGGTATAATTTTCGTTTGATAGGATTGTCCGTCACTAAGTCAATCTTATGGACTACCGTGGAGGTATCACCTGGAATATCAGTAAAGACGTCTGAAAAGTTACTCACACATTGAAGTAGTTCATGTCACTTATGGTCATCCAAAGATTCATTAATATTAATGTTGGTTGCGTCCGAGTGGTCAAGAGTCACCAAGTCATGTAGTTCTTCATCAAAGTCTAAGTTAGAGGCGTCAATTACACACACCTTACATTCTTCAGTTTTTTTTATCAAGTTCGTGTGGAAAAACTAAGTCAAAGTTATTAAGGCAGTTAACCGAATTTCTTCGGTAATATTTCTTAAGGATGTTGATATGATAAATCTTAGGTTTCCCCTTGACTTCTATGAGGTAGTCAACATTCCCACAAATTTTTAATACTTTATATGGACCTTTCCATGCTACTAATAATTTATTTGACTTGATAGGCAAAAGTACCAGAACTTCATCCCCTACTTTAAAACTTCTCCTCTGACTTTTGGAATCAAAATAGGTTTTGTACTGGTCCATTGACAAACTTAAGTTTTTCGAAACTATGTCAGAGGTCTCCTCAAGTTTGGATCTAAGGTCAAGGAGAAACTGGTAAGAAGACTGAACCTCAGCATTTACCTCCTCATTAGTCCATAAGTCATGAAGGATGGACAGTGGACCTCTGGCCTGTCTACCATAGAGAAGTTCAAAAGGTAAAAACCCCAAAGAGTCACTGGGAACTTCCCTCATGGCAATCAAAGCACAGGGTAGGTAACGATGCCACTCCTTAGGTTTAAGGGAGCAAAGTTTCCTTAAAATTGACTTTAGAATCGAATGCTGGCGCTCAATCCTCCCATTACAGCTGGGATGATAGGGTGTGGTGAAGAGAGGCTTCACTCCAGCATTTACAGACAAACTTCTCACTCACGAATATGCCAACATCAAACTCCGAGCTGCCCCACCAAGGGCACCTAAAGTGCTTATTGTCATCTACAACGTCAACAAGCACTTGAATCCTCAATATCTGGAGTCAGAGCAAGTTGCAAGCCCTCATCGACTTTCCAACGGTCTGATATTAGCTGAGTGGACTGGCCAGGGGACTCTGCCACGCTATATTCACTCCCGTGCAGCCCTCAACAGACGCTATTACATTGCATTGTACAGACCTCCTCAACGTCGATGTTATAAGTGTCAACGCTGGGGCCACATCGCCAGGAAATGCCCATCTAAGTCACACTGGTGTGCAGTGTGTGCCAATGCTCATCCTTCTGAACGGAGTTATGCTATGATCAAACAGCAACAGACTGTTGCTAAACAATGTATCAATTGTAAGACCTCAGGAGTCACAGCAGCTCATGCTGACTGCAGTGTGAGGGCTGATCGCATCTCAGCCAACCGCACTTCACCCTGTCCCCCTCATAATGGCCCCCCAGGACTACCAGGTACCTCGGGTCTGAATACTGGCTCATGCCTGCCCTCAGACAATGGGGTTGTGTGGAGAAATTTTCTCCAAGAGGGGGGTATCAGCCCCCTTCAGCCCCCTTCAGCCCCTTTCAGCCCTGAGTGGCCAGCCACTAGAAGGGGCGAGCGTCTTGTTTACTGCTAGAGTGAGTAATTGATCACAGATGCTATGCGTGGTCAAATGACCTCTGCTCCTTGCAGTCCAGTGTTGCAACGTGTATTTTTATAAGAGACAATACATCTCTTACTTAGCAGGACAATTAAGGAAAATCCTGCTCCCACTTTATTACCATAGTAAAAATAGTGTACATTGTTGTTTATGCTTAAGACAGCAAGAAACAAACATTCTGCTTTGCTTCATCGAGGAGGTGACAAGGATGCAAGGTGCTAGGTCAGCGTTTTTTTTTGTGTATTAGGCCAGTGACGGGATGGAGCCCTGTAGCGTCTGGGCAGATTACTTTTGACTCTAGAGAGAGTCACACTGACGCCAGGATAACCAACAAAGAACACTGATCTGTGCGTTAGTGTGAACAAAGTGTCTCTAACAAACACTTGAGAAGTGTGATCAGCTTCTCTTGTGATACATTGTGAACAATAAAACCGAATCTTGTGGAACATAGTGTACCAGTGTGCGTTTCCTAGACAATGGAAGACGTGGACATCTAAGGACACTTCAGCTTCTATCAAGTCACCGATATCTGTCGAAGGTGTTGAGAACACCATAGCTCACGTTACAAAGAGCAAGGTATGTTACGAATTTCTTGTAGGTCGGGGGATTGCGCAATTCTTGAGTCACAAGGAGTTTGTAATCAACCTATAATCGGCAGTAAGGTGTGGACTTTTGAGTCCAAACAAGTAAGTAATTTGTCAGCCATCATCGAATGAAATATGCTGACATAACACCCCCTAGGGGTAATTCTACTTACAATTTGTATCTCTTGACAGCCCACTGTTGTGATGGTTTCGACAGCATCTAGACCTCGTCTGCAGGGACGGCTGTGTAGACGATTTGCTGTCATTTATCAGCTAAGTGTTCATTATATATTTATAATGAACACAGCAGGTAAGGCCAAAAATTCTCAACAGAGCTTTTGGTCCTTCGAACCGGATAAAGACCACACTGTGGTCCAAATATGTTGTACTACAGTGTACAAATAACCTATGAGCCAAGGTCCTTCGAAAAAAGCTGTAAAACTAGTGTTTTACAATATAAATCAGTATAAATGAGTCCCTCCAGACTCAATCACAGAGAATGGGCAGCCAAAAGAAAACGGGCGCTCACCCAGCGTTCACCCAAAAGAAAACGGGCGCTCACCCAGCGGACACCCAAAGAAAACGGGAGCTGGGTGACTCACCCACACCCTGCATCAACTGCTCCAATCTCGAGAAATTGCTGACTTAAGACAACACCCAGTGATGTTGTTTTGTCTGAGAGTATATATACACAGTGTTTATAATGTTTATAGACAGGAATTAAGAGACAAGATTGTGTTAAAGTTTGTTTCTTATAGATCTACCTGTTATATTAAAGGAACTTATATATAAAGTGTAAGCCTTCAAATATATATTAACAGTGAAATTTATATATGTGTAAGTAATATTCACGTGTGATTACAGTTATACAGTGACATTTATAGTGTATAGTGAATGAAGTGTATAATATCGTTATTTACGATTAATCATCATGGGCAGGCTGACACAGCAAAACTCTAAGCATAAACACCAGCCACATGTAGTGTGAACCCTTCATGGCCATTGACCCTGAGGTTAAGCTTAGTGGGTCAGTAGTGTCTGACTCGATTATTGCTGACTTAAGCATAACAAAAACTCAGCTGTCTATAGCAGTACAGTGTTTTTTAAACACTCTAAGTGTGGTGCTAGAATTTTCAGTATACCATTAAAATGGCTTGTTTGAAAACTCAGTTTCAGTCTTTACAGACTAAGATTACACAATTAGAAAATCTAATTTCAGTCTGTCTAGGATTAACTCAAGATACAAACATAGATTTTGATGATCTTGAGGTCAAGTTTGAATTATTTACACAACGTCTGGAAATAATTAATTCAGACTATACACATTATGAAAATAAATTTCTTGAATCAGATCCATCTGATGATGAAATTAAAAATGTTTTGGATACTTTTAGTGATCAACAATTAAGGAGGACAGGAGTACAGGCTATCTGCCGTAAAACTCTGTCACAGAGACCTACTAGTGGTCAAACACCTGTTACACCTGTAACAACAACAAGTGTCCCATTACCAAGCTTACCTACATTGTCATTACCTATTTTCCAAGGTCATAATTATGAAGAATTCATTAGTGGTTTTCAATCCATAGTAAATTCACGAACTGACATAGATGAGATTGCTAAGTTCAATTACCTTAAATGTCTTGTGAAGGGAGAACCCTATGAACTGATTAAGTCATTTCCGGTGGTCAAAGGCAATTATCAACTAGCCTTACGTGTCTTAGCAGACAATTACTTCGATGCTGATAAGGCTAGAGTTAGACATGCAGTCTTAATATCAAGCTTGAAGCCACCCAAACATTGTTTTTCAGACTTACAGGCATTTAGAATTACATTAGACAATAGTCTCAGATCTCTAGATGCTAAATATGACCTAAGACAATGTGATTGGTTTATCAGTGGTATTGTACAAGATAAGTTGTCACCACAAACTATTGAACGATTAAATATTATGTTCAATAAACGCTATTTCACTTGTGAGGAAATTAGCAATGGTTTACAAACAATAGTTTCCTGCATGCAAGCAACGAGACAAGATGAAAAATCCACAAATCCCGTGGATAACAAACCTTCAACTCAGTATAAAAAGAGTATAACTACTCCCACTAAACCACATAATGGGAAATCCCATATAGGCATTTATCAAGCTGTGAATACAACAGACAGTAAACAGACTGTC
The DNA here is from genome assembly GCF_038502225.1 of Cherax quadricarinatus. Taxonomy (NCBI): domain Eukaryota; kingdom Metazoa; phylum Arthropoda; class Malacostraca; order Decapoda; family Parastacidae; genus Cherax; species Cherax quadricarinatus. Next base: position 50,915,300 of record NC_091293.1, read on the forward strand.
ATACATAAACGTACTCCAAAATGTGTACTTTGTGATGGAACACATTGGGCACAGTATTGTATTCAATACACATCAATGGAGGCACGTAAACAACGTGTTCATCAGCTGAAAAGATGCATCAAGTGTTTAGGTGAACACAAGGGAGGAAAATGCTCACTGAAGAAGTGTTTTAAATGCAAGGGTATGCATCATACAGCATTATGCCCAAATACTTTTGCTGAACAGCAGCAGACTTCCACAGAATCAGGAAGTCAACAAGCAACAGCATTAAATGTGAGAGATAAGTTTAAAGCAACTGCTCTCCCGATAGCTCGAGTTGAGTTATCTAATAAATTACACAAAACCAATGTGCTAACACTATTTGATCAAGGCTCACAAAGGTCCTTCATAAGAAGATCAGTGTTGCAGAAACTGAATAAACAACCCTATGCCAAAATACAGTTAGATATAGCTGGTTTTTTCCACAATTCTGGTAAACAGACATATGACCTAGCCAAAATCACTGTTGGTCTAGGAAACAGGAAAAAGACAGTAGAAGCTGTGGTAGTAGATGATTTGCCTAAGTCTGTGCAGATCCAGGGATTAAAAGAAACAGTTGCAGCACTGAAAGCAGCTAAGGTCAAGTTAGCCTGTCCTGACATACAGACGGACACAATTAGTCCAATTGATTTAATCATTGGAAGTGATTATTATCACTGTTTTGTGCAAAATATAGTAAGTAAACATGATGTTCACTTGCTGAAAACAGCAGGAGGCCACATGATATGTGGTCCCATTCCCTCTCAAAGTGGGAAAGAAGCTGATATTGATTCAGTGGAAAATGTACTAGTTACGAGAATAACCGCTGATCATGTACCACAGCAAAAATTATCATTACTGGAAGAAATGAATGAACCAGTTGATAAGTTGTGGGATTTAGGTGCGATAGGTATTGATGTAAATAAACCAAGCCCACAAGAGTCTCAGACTTATAACCAATATTTGGACACTGTCAAATATAAAGATGGACAGTATTGGGTTAGGTTACCATGGAAATTAAATCCACCACATCTACCTAGCAATTATCGCATGGCTTTCGGACAGATGAAAGCACAAATACATGAGCTCAGGAAGAATCCAGAGCTACTGACTGTCTATGATAATATCATACAAGAACAGTTGGACAATAAATTCATTGAGGAAATAGTCGAAGATAAGTTGAAGACAAACGCTCATTATCTCCCGCACCATGGAGTCAGAAAAGATTCTGAAACCACTCCACTACGTGTTGTATATAATTGCAGCGCACGTGCAAATAAAGATGTAGCAAGTCTTAATGACTGTCTGATGACCGGACCCTCACTAACTGAGAAGCTTGGAGACGTGCTTATGAAATTTCGCACAAACCCATATGCCTACACGGCTGATATTTCCAAGGCTTTCTTAAGAGTAGGACTACAAGAAATAGATAGAGATTATACTCGATTCTTGTGGCCTGAAAATCCACATGATCCTCAAAGTCCTGTGAAAACTTATCGTTTCAAATCAGTATTATTTGGTGCAACATCCTCTCCATTCTTACTAGAAGCTACTCTAAATACACATTTGAAGAAATCTGAAAGTCCCTTCAAAGAAGTCTTAAAGAAAAGTTTCTATGTGGACAATCTTCAAGGTACTGTGAATAAAGAGGAGGATTTGAAATCCTTATACAGAGAAGCTAACAAGGAGATGAAAGAAGCAAATATGCCTCTAAGGATGTGGAATACAAATTCAAAGCAATTAAGGGAACTTATCAAAGAAGATTTCCCTGAAACTGAAATTCCTGATTGCAACAATATGCTGGGACTTAATTGGAACACACAGGAAGATACTTTGAGTCTCAAAGGGATAAACAATAAACCATGCAGTACACTCACTAAACGTAGTTTACTGTCAGAGGTATCACAATGTTTTGATCCTCTAGGACTCGTCTCACCAATAACCATAAAAGGTAAAATGCTTATGCAAGATGCATGGAAGCTCAAAATTGGATGGGATGAGAACTTGCCTCTAGAAATAAGTCAAGCATGGGATGAAATATCCAGGGAGTTTAAGCAACTTCATCAAATTAAACTTCCCAGACAAATAGGTCAAGAGGGAAACAAGTACACATTACATGTGTTCTGTGATGCGTCAACCAGAGGTTATGGCGCTGTAGCTTACATGAGTAATGCTGAAGGAAGTACACTAATTACTTCAAAGGCCAGGGTAGCACCCTTGAAGGTCAGAACAGTACCACAATTGGAACTGACAGCACTCTATGTAGGTACAAAATTAGCTGTCTATCTCAACAAAGTACTTGATCATCTCACTATTGAGAAAACCGTGATCTGGAGTGATAATGAGGCAGTTCTCCAGTGGTTAAGAAATAATAAGAGTAAGTTGGTCTATGTACAGAACAGAGTAGCAGAAATAAAAGAGATGCAGAGAGATTATCTCTTTCTTCACGTCTCTACCCAAGAGAATCCAGCTGACATGTTGTCACGTGGTGTCCCACTCAAGAAATTTGTGGATAATAAATTATGGCTCCACGGACCGAACTGGCTCTCTAATGAAAATAACTGGCCTCAGCAAAAAGCTCACATTATGCCAGAAGAAACAGTCTGCTTGAACACAGCAGAAATAAGTTGTGTAAATACTGCAGACACAACAGAAATAGTCATTGATGGATCTAATTACTCATCTTTGGGTAAACTCTTAAGAGTTACAGCTCTTGTCTTTAAATTCATTAAAGGAATTAAACCTGATTATGAATGTCTTGAACCCATTAAATACTGGGTGAAACTAATACAGAAAGATGTTTTCTCTACAGAATATAAATTTCTAGAAACACAAGATAAATCCCCAAAGAAACCTGTTATGATTAATTCTTTAGGACTTTATCTCGACTCAGAAAAGATTATAAGATGTCGAGGAAGAATTCATAATTCTTCACTACCTAAAGAAGCCATACATCCAATATTGATCCCCAAGAATCATTGGCTAACAAAACTGATTGTGCAAAACGCCCACAGTAACGTGCTACATGGTGGGGTAGCTGACACACTTTGTCATATACGACAATCCTACTGGATACCTCAAGGTCGACAAAGTGTGAAAAAACAAATAAAGGACTGTATTACTTGTCGTCACTACGATATGCGAGTATGTCAGTATCCAGGTCCACCTCCATATCCCTCTGAAAGAGTTTGTCATATCACTCCATTTGAGGTGACAGGTGTAGATTATACTGGACCAATAATTTTAACCAAAACAGTTGACAAAGTTCCCATCAAGGTGTACATCTGTTTGTTCACTTGTGCTACAACTAGAGCAGTACATCTAGAAGTAGCCACTGACATGTCTGCTGAAACTTTTATCAAATTATTCAGAAGGTTTGCAGCCAGAAGGGCATGTCCCAGACTGATGATATCAGATAATGCAACGAACTTTGTTGCTGGTGCTGCTTATATAAGCAAGATCTTTGATCAACCAGAAGTACAACAGATGCTGAATCAACGCAGATGTCGTTGGAGATACATTCCTCCTAAATCTCCATGGCACGGCGGATTTTATGAAAGAATGATCGGCATTGTAAAACGTTGTTTAAGGAAGACTCTTCATCGTCAGAGAATAGACTTAGAAGAATTCTGTACAGTTGTGACTGAAATAGAAAATAGAGTCAACAACAGACCTCTAACTTATGTTACCGATGATCTGGACAATTTAGAAGTGTTAAGTCCATCTCATTTACTCCATGGCAGAAGGCTCGAACCTGTTCCTCCCATGAATGATAAAGAAATCATAGAGGATCCTACTTATTTCGAACCTGAGCAACTCAGACGTAAATTCAAACACCTTAATAAAGTGATTGAACGTTGGGAGAAAATTTGGCGAGAAGACTATCTCACCTCATTGAGAGAACACTTCTATGGAGCTGGTGTTCCTGAAAATCATAAGTCCTTAAGACCTGGTGACATAGTGATTATCGACAATGATGGTCCGAGGTCCCAATGGCCACTTGGAAAAATTGTGACCATATATCCTGATGCAAATGGAATCATCAGGACAGTTGATGTTTTGAGCAAAGGTGTAGTGAATAAGCGGACAATAAATAAACTAGTGCCGTTAGAATTACACAGTGTTGAAAACAAAATTAGTGATTCTCCAGAAACCACACAGACTAAAGCTGTTCAGAAAAGACAAGCAGCAGTGGTGGCGAGTGAGAAAATTAAATTAATGTTAAGTGATGAATAGTTCACCTGCAGCGAACCTCCGCCGCCCCCCAGTGTGGAGAAATTTTCTCCAGGAGGGGGGTATCAGCCCCCTTCAGCCCCCTTCAGCCCCTTTCAGCCCTGAGTGGCCAGCCACTAGAAGGGGCGAGCGTCTTGTTTACTGCTAGAGTGAGTAATTGATCACAGATGCTATGCGTGGTCAAATGACCTCTGCTCCTTGCAGTCCAGTGTTGCAACGTGTATTTTTATAAGAGACAATACATCTCTTACTTAGCAGGACAATTAAGGAAAATCCTGCTCCCACTTTATTACCATAGTAAAAATAGTGTACATTGTTGTTTATGCTTAAGACAGCAAGAAACAAACATTCTGCTTTGCTTCATCGAGGAGGTGACAAGGATGCAAGGTACTAGGTCAGCGTTTTTTTTTTGTGTATTAGGACAGTGACGGCATGGAGCCCTGTAGCGTCTGGGCAGATTACTTTTGACTCTAGAGAGAGTCACACTGACGCCAGGATAACCAACAAAGAACACTGATCTGTGCGTTAGTGTGAACAAAGTGTCTCTAACAAACACTTGAGAAGTGTGATCAGCTTCTCTTGTGATACATTGTGAACAATAAAACCGAATCTTGTGGAACATAGTGTACCAGTGTGCGTTTCCTAGACAATGGAAGACGTGGACATCTAAGGACACTTCAGCTTCTATCAAGTCACCGATATCTGTCGAAGGTGTTGAGAACACCATAGCTCACGTTACAAAGAGCAAGGTATGTTACGAATTTCTTGTAGGTCGGGGGATTGCGCAATTCTTGAGTCACAAGGAGTTTGTAATCAACCTATAATCGGCAGTAAGGTGTGGACTTTTGAGTCCAAACAAGTAAGTAATTTGTCAGCCATCATCGAATGAAATATGCTGACATAACACCCCCTAGGGGTAATTCTACTTACAATTTGTATCTCTTGACAGCCCACTGTTGTGATGGTTTCGACAGCATCTAGACCTCGTCTGCAGGGACGGCTGTGTAGACGATTTGCTGTCATTTATCAGCTAAGTGTTCATTATATATTTATAATGAACACAGCAGGTAAGGCCAAAAATTCTCAACAGGTTGAGCACCTCACCTGGGGAGCACGTCAACAGACCTCCATCACGTCGGCTGTCAATACCAGCCTAGCTGAGTCAGCTGACAGTCAGCCAAATAGCTCAGCTGACCGGGACTTCACGTCTCCAGATGTTCCAAGTCTTGCTCCTGTGGTATACAACCTGATGTCGCGCATAAAAGTACTGGAAACACAACAATTTCTCCTGAAACAACAACTTGAACAACACAAGGAAAGATGTGTAGAGTGTACCAATAACAAGATTGTCACAATTTGTGAAAGCAAGTGTAAGGCTGCTGAACAAGGTGGTGGTGGTGTTCTTAATCACAGTAATGACGAATATAATACTTGTGTTGATAACTGTAGTGAGCATCATAACGAAGGCTATGGTGTCAATGATGTTAGTAATAGTGATGACCGTAATATAAGTGGTGGTGAAGAGTGTGATGAGGGCAATGGTGTCTATAATGTTAGTAATAGTGATGAGCGTAATTTAAGTGGTGGTGAAGAGTGTGATGAGAGCGGTGGTGTCTATAATGTTAGTAATAGTGATGAGCGTAATTTAAGTGGTGGTGAAGAGTGTGATGAGGTTAGTCACATAGACATTAATGTTGAATACAATACTGTTGACAAATGTAATGAACACAATGTTGGTAGTGGCGCTGGTGATGACAGTTGTAGTGTTGTGTGTAATGTTAGTGGAGGAGGGAATGTGAGTGGTGGTGTCACCTATCATACATTCACACATAAACAGCGTCTTGCTCTGGGTTTACGAAGACTCCCACGAGGCCTTACAACTGGAGGTGCACTTACAAAACTCATGGACAATGGTAGCACTGTTGACATTGATAAGGTCTGCTATTTATATGAACAATTTTTTCATTATGCTGAGAAACTCGACAAGATCCCAGGACTACTATAATGGATCAAAACTCGTATAAACTTTCTATATTAAGCTGGAACATTGCATCACTTAGAAAAAGACTTCCTGAACTTCATCATAAAGTAACCACCGAACCCATTGATGTTGTGTGTCTACAAGAGTGCAGAGTCCCTGAAAAATCCCAACCCCCTAAATTACCATCATTTGTTGCATATAACCTCAAATCTACTAACTCTTGTGTTCTATATATTAAAAAAATCACTTCCCCATCAACTTCTTGCACACAAGAAAACAGAGGGGCTACAGTATCACGGTGTTAGGATTTATATAGGGAACTCTGCTCTCAACATATTTAACTTGTATGCTCCTGCTGATAAATTTAATTACTTGGAGTTCCCAACTTGTGCTCATTCTGAGCCTACTCTTATTATTGGCGATTACAATGCGAGACACAAAAGCATTGGAAACTCACAGTTTGGTAATCGTAATGGCAATCAACTGTTGTCACTCTTAAACAGTCATGATAATGTCCAAATTGTAGGTGACCTTGAACCCACACATATCTATGGAGGCGTCCTTGATCTGTGCCTGGGCTTCAACATTACTTCTGCCAGCTGTGAGTCTTCCATTGTAACATATATAGCGTCTGATCATTTCCCTAGGCTAACCTCTCTAGATATTGGTAATACTATCCTTCCTGGTGGGATATTCAAACGGAAACGTTTTAATGTTCCCACAGATCAGCATGATGACTTTGTTGCACATGTGACTGACTTGTATAATTCCTATGAGTGTTCCTCTGTAGAGACCTTTAACAATGATCTTGTGAGCAGTATTCAGAACTACTTAGAGCCGCCACTGCAACCTCTTGGTACTCTAAACCCAACAAACTTCCATAATAATCATACCTCCTTCAAAAACCATACTTATTACAATGATTCTAAACTTCGTACACTGAAACGTACTGCTCGCAGACTAGGCCTAGCCTATAGAAAACATCGTACCCCTGGAATGCTGAGGCTCTTCCAAACTGCCCTTGCTGCTGCCAGAGAGCGTATGACAGAGCTGCGGCAAACCGACTGGGAAAAATTTGTCAACGGTCTTAATGCTCACACCCCACTTAGCCGGACATGGAGGGACATAAATAGAATTAAGGGTAACCGAACTGGGCAGATCGCACACCCTCATCCCTTACATAGGGCGAATGAGTTAGTCAGTGCTTGGGCTGCTACATCTAGCTATGACAATCTTCCCAGTACCACACAGGCAAAATTAAATGACAAATATGATGCAAGGGAGAGACTTGTTTGCTTTATGCTCAGTAAGGCAGATGATTGCAACATTCCTTTCACTAATTATGAACTTGATGCAGCGCTAACTAAGGGCAACTCCACGTCGCCTGGTGAGGATGGTATTACTTACAACATACTCAGATTGCTGTGTCGAGTACCAGGTAATCCATTACTTGAATTATATAACATGAGCTATGTAACTGGGGAGCTCCCTCAATCTTGGACCAACAGCCTCATCATTCCAATTCCTAAGCCCAATCAACAAAATGCATTTCGCCCAATATCTCTTACTAGCTGCTTGTGTAAAACATTTGAGAGAATGATTCTTAATCGTCTCATGTACAGAATCAAACAATTTTTGTCTCCCCGGTTACATGGTTTCATGCATGGAAGGAGCGTGCATCATTGCATAGCCACCTTTCTCACCCTGCACACTGACAGCTCCTACACTACCTTCCTTGACCTTAAATCCGCTTTCGATGTAGCCAACCGACATGTAATAATTAGTGAACTTGCCAGAATGGATGTTGGAGGATGGCTTCTCCGCTGGATTAAAGGCTACCTGTCCAACAGAAAATCGTCTGTGTTGTTCCAGGGACAGAAGTGTAACTAAAGACTTTGAATTAGGAACCCCACAGGGAGGTGTGCTCAGTCCCACACTGTTCAATATTCTAATTAATGCATTACTTAATGCTATGCCTAGTCAGCCCCATAATTATGTGATTAGTTTTGCTGATGATATAATGATTCACACCACCGGATTCTCCAACACCCAAAGCATTCTTAATCATGTACTAGCCTCGTGTCAGGACCTGGGGTTGATAATCTCTACTGATAAAACAAAGATACTCAATAGGCGTCCTCGTCGACAGAGAGGCACAGTTCGTCAGATCCAATTGCATGATGGGTCTCTTCTAGAATATGTAAGCAGATACAGGTATCTAGGCTTTGAGATTCCACTACTTGGACCTGTTGTAACAAAACTTTGTCGCCAATACAAAGAACGACTAAGAGCACTTAGAGTTGTGGCAGGGCTTCACCCCAGGTATGGTGCTAATATTAAAATTGTGAAAATGATGTATTTTGCTTATATTAGATCATTGGTTGATTATGCTGCGCCACTACTTGCTCTTGTGTCTGACTGGAAGCTTGGAGGGCTGGAAAAACTGCAGAACGAAGCAATGAGGATCATCCTAGGATGCCCTCGTACTGCCAAAATTTTAAATATGCAAAAAGAACTTGATATTCCAAGCATCAGAGATCGTGTTACTGAAAGAAATATCCTAATTGGGGTTAATATGCTCAGGCAAGCTCATTCAAACCCCTGCACAGAAGCCCTCCAAACTTTCCTCAGCACTGGTGAACACTCCTCCAGATGGATCGAAAAGACTGGAACCGACCTCCGCATGAATCAGATACATGATCTATGTCAAGTAAGGCAACAGCGGCACTTCTCCGCTCCATGGAATATTACCCCATTCCAAACTACCATTCCTCCATTTCCCCCCAAACTACTTCTTAAATCAAAACCAAAACTTCGCCTTGAAGCCAAACATGAGGCCTTAAGCTGTATTGATAACTTAGTCACACAGCACACACTCTCGCAAATTATTTACGTTGATGGTTCTGTTCACCAATCCACTGGTGCAGCTGGTAGTGCTGCTGTTGTCGTACAGAGTGATGGCTCTCTTAAAGAAATTGGAGCACGCATCAATAATTGGGCCTCTACCCTTCAGACAGAACTGTTCGCCAAACTCCTTGCACTGAAATGCATCTATGTATCAAAGATTGACAGTTTAATTGTAACTGATTCTCTGTCATCCATAAATGCTCTCAACTCATTAAGCATAAATTGTGGCATGCTTGTGTCAGAAGCCAGACACAGGTATGGTAGGATTGTGGACAGTGGAGTCAGAGTGCACATGCTGTGGATTCCATCTCACATTGGTCTTCAGATGCATGATAGAACTGATAAATTGGCTAAGCTGTATGCTTTCAAAGAGGGAGTAGATTACAATCTTGGCTTGTCAGGTAGTAGTTTGAGAACAATAATACGAAAAGAACTTCAACTGAATTTTATGGACTTAAGGCTCAGGGAGATTGACACCAGTGAGTCCATCTATCATCATTCTATCATGCAGGAGGAGCCACATGTCTATGGTGCATCCAACAAAATGAGCAGACTCTTGGATGTCACTACCGCCCGGCTCCGGCTGGGTTACAAGTATCTTTGGCAGGTTAAATCACCACCACCAGATGTAGACCAAACGAAATGTAAACTTTGCCAGATGGATTATTGTCACACCCTGCGTCATTATGTACTGGAGTGCGATAAAATTAATGAATTTAGAAACAACTCACTCAGAAGTGTTCAAGAAATGGCTAAGTATTTTATCCACAGTGGTATATTACAGACCATTCTGGAGAAATACCCTGACTTTGCTAGCTGTAAATAAAGCATTACCACATATGTGCATGTGTGTGTGTGTGTGTGTGTGTGTGTGTGTGTGTGTGTGTGTGTTTGTGTGTATGTGTATGAGTGTGTGAGTGTGTGTGTGTGTGTGTGTGTGTGTGTGTGTGTGTGTGAGTATGTGTGTGTGTGTGTGTATGAGTGTGTGTGTGTGTGTGTATGAGTGTGTGTGCGTGTGTGTGTATGAGTTTGTGTATGTGTGTGTGTGTGTGTGTGTGTGTGTGTGTGTGTGTGTTTATGTGTGTGTGTGTATAAATTTGAATGTGTGTGTGTGTGTGTGTGTGAGAGAGAGAGAGAGACTCAGCAATCAACATTTGCACCAATAACTCACTACAGTTGTGACCGGGTGTGGAAGTGTGAATTGCTCATTACTCTAAAATTTGTTCATGATTGCAGCCATGTATAAACGTAAGTAACCATTCTTACAGTATTCATTACCTTTGTAACTTGTGAGTTCATTACCTTTGTAACTTGTGAGTTCATTACCTTGTACCTAGTTCAGCCATCAAAACTTTGGAGCCCGGTCCCTGGACCCATTGTGTACCTCTGTAATCTGTAAATACCTTTGTAACTTGTCATGATTGTGACTAGACCTACCTGGAGTTCATTACCTTTGTAAATTGTGAGTTCATTACCTTTGTAAATTGTGAATTCATTACCTCTGTAACTTGCTCAGCTATCAAAACTTTGAGGCCCAGTCCCTGGACCCATTATGTACCTCTGTAATCTTTTGACTACCGCCCACAGGATGGGTATGGGGTGCATAATAAACATATTAAACAAAAACTCCCAGAAGTTGGTATAGATGATGCATTAAGTAGGATGTGAATTGTGTCCCACGGTCAGACAAAATTTCTCTAGGGATGCCCACTCTGGAGAAGATGGACAAAAGGGCTTCAGCCACCTCTGTAGTAGTTATGGTTTTTAAGGGAACGGCTTCAGGGAAGCTCGAAGCATAATCAACTAACGTTAATATATATGTCCCCCAGATGAAAGTGGAGATAAAGGACCAACGATGTCAATAGCTACTCTTTCAAACGGTACCGTAAAGATTGGCATTTTGACTATAGGTACTTGCCTGGTACCTCGGGAGGATGACAGTTGGCAAACTTTACACGATCTACAATAGGTAGTGACATCTGAGGACATTTTTGGCTAAAAATAGGTTTCCCTAATTTTATTTAAGGTTTTACGATGCGAGAAATGCCCGGCCACTGGCAGGTCATGAGCCATTTTAAGAACAGTCTCTCTGCATTGACTTGGAACAACTAAGATGGAATAGTCTATCTCATCTGAATTTAATTTGAATACTGACTTGTACAAGATACATTTTTTACATTCAAATTTATATGAAAAGTTTTTCCTTTGGATAACTTGATTTTGTTTAGCAGCATTACGGCAATTCTGAAGAGAAGGGCAATTACGTTGTAAATTGACAAAGGAGTCCTTCGATATGTCTAAAGGATTAAAGTCAGGGAAAATCAAAGGATGGACAGTAGGAGAAACCTGGGCTTTGGTCTGAGCCCTAGTCAAGACATTTATGGTATCGGAGGTGATATCTTCACTTTCATCTAATAAGTGAACCGGTGATCCTACTACCTCGCTTTCGAGAGTAGCATCACTGGTTTTTAATCCCACCTGAATCTCACGAGACATTGTCTCATATGAACTTTCGAGGGACTTCTCTGATTCTACAGGAAGAGGATCTGAAAAGTCTATGTCCACCTTTGGTGATGAAAGGTCAACCTCAGAAGGAAGAATTGCACCTTTTACATTACCTATTAGTACGGAGCAAGAAGTGATGGGAGCTAGTACGGCTTCAGACCAACCTGTGAACCATTTAGACCTAATGTAACAACGGATGGTAGGAAAAGTGTCCGTACGGCCCAAGTAGTCTGAAAGTATAGCAGAGGAATGAGTTTCTTTAAGATTAGGGAACAGCTTATTAGAAATGACTATACATGTGCATCCAGTGTCTCGTAAAATGGTAGATACATTAAGTCCATTAACTGTTCCTGAACAGAAGGGTGCTTGGTCATTACAGTCTTTAAAACATCTTCCAACTTTTTGGACCTTCTTAGAAGAACAATCTGGACGTTTATGTCCCTTAACACCACACAAATGACAAACAGGAATAAAAGAAGTCATTTTACTTTCCACTAGAGGCTTTGATTTCTTAAGGTCTGATGAACCCTTGCTCTTAGGGTTCGATCCCTTTAGGTCTTTATAGGAATTGTGAGCCACAGCATACAGGTCAGCAGCCTCAGCAACTTCCTCAGCTTTAATCAGATTACGTTCTCTAATGAATGTTCGTATCTGGTGAGGAAGAGCTGTCAGGAACTGGTCAGCAACCATGAAGTCTCTAAGAGATTCATAACTGTGATCAATTCCTGAACTCTCTATCCAGAAGTCGAACAAACGAAAGAGTGTTACCTGTAACTGCTGAAAGTTCTGGCCAGGCTGTAAGGTGGCATACCTGAAATCTTTCCTGTAAGAATTAGTGGTTTTTTGATATGCTTTGAGGATTGCCTTCTTCAGTAGGTTATAATTACATATAATATCCTGCGACAGAGTTGCATAGATATTCAAAGCTGTACCAGAAAATAACATTCCTAACCTGGTAGCCCAGGTGTCAGCAGGCCATTTACAGAGGGTAGCAGTATTTTCAAACCTGATAATGTATGAAGTTATGTCTTCCCCCTCTGTGAAGGGAGGTAAATTAGGTGTTGGAATATGTGCACTAGCTGCATGATGTTCAATTACTCCTTCCTCTAATTGTTGTGTAAGAGTTAACTTTTTATTCTCTAATTCAAGGTGAGCTTTTTCGAGCTCGCGATCCTTTTCTCTCTCTATTAACTCAAGCTCTCTAGCTTTTTCATCACGTTCTCTAGCTTTTTCCTCACGTTCTCTAGCTTTTTCCTCAACTTCTCTATCCTTTGCTCTTTCCTCAAGTTCTCTTATTTTAGCCTGTTCCTCACGTATTTTAGCCTGTTCCTCACGTACTCTAGCTCTTTATTCATGATCAAGTCTATCACGCTCCTTTTTGTCTTCTATTTCTCTTTCTAACCGTCTTTCTTGGATTTCTCTCTCAATTCTCTCCCTCTCTTTTTTCTCTTCTCTTTCCCTTTCTAACTGTCTCTCTTCTCTCTCAATTCTCTCTCTTTCAAGTCTTTCCTGGATCTTAGCACTAATGAAAGATTCTAAATTTTTCCCTGTTATTCCTAACTTAGTTCCAGCATTGATCCAAAACTGGTATTCTTCCATACTTGCAAGAATAACTTAAATTATCAGGGGAAATGAAACGGGTATTAAAGAAAACAGAGGGTTCAATTCCTGCTCCGCTCAAACTGTAAATAAACCAGAGGGCTCGATCCCTACTTCAATTAAACAATATGTATTAATTAAAATGAAGGGTTCTATGCTGGCTCCGAGCAAACAGTAAGTAGAATGGGGTCACTTGACCATCCAATCTTCTCACCAACAAATCAAGAGTGTCCTATGACAGTTCCCTTGATATAATAAAGAGCTCAATGAAACAAATTGTCACTGGAAAATCTCGGGTCCCTAGAGTCTAATCCTCCAAAGTGTTTCAAGCTCACACAAAAATAGATGGCAGAATTAACTAGTATTCCTGTCTTGACTTGACTTACAATAAATTGAGACTATAACAATCACCAAATCCTTTAAATACCTGTACTGTAGCCCTACCATAGAGAATGATTACTCATGGCTGGTGGTAACCATCTGTGGTATGCGGCATTGAAGTTCCAATGGTAGATTCGAGATGGGGTTGAATCTTGAGTCAGTAGAGTTGATCCTGGCAAGGTCGCCACTTGTGAAGGCTTACTCAGCCCTGTAACAACTTCAGACAGTATTACCAAGGCTGGCTCCTCCTCAGGAAAACTAATGAATAGAAAAAGAAATAATAACAAACATGAACACTTTATTATACAGAAAATATAAAATATAAAACACTTATATATGAAATGTTAATACTACATTAAAGAAAATGAAAAATGAAAAATATAAATGATAACTGAATTCAACGCTAATATAAAACTTGGGTGTCTGGTGTTGGTGACACTGTGTGTTGTTGAAATTGTAGCCATTGCTGATGATGGGGGTGGGGTCGCAGGTGTTGGTTACAACCCACTGGCTAGTTCTTCACAGTATAGCCTTGAGTATTCTATTCCGATGACAGGAAAGTAGGTTCTTTACCGCTGCAATGATGAGGGATTACGTCCTGCAATTTCATACAGGTGCACAGGTAATTAAATCCAAAAAGGGGAAGTCTCAGGATGTTAGTCCATCTCCATCAGTTCTACTCGTTGATTGGCAGGTGACCCTCTCTGTCATCCAAGCTGGAAAGATAGGCAGGTTACCCACTGCTTAAGAAATCACTCTCCATGATAAGTACAATACCTAAAAGATGTGGTGATTATTACAACAGTCAACTTAGAGCAAGACTGAAAGGACTAAGTTTATTATTGGTCAAAAGTGAAGCTTTTAACCAATAAATCCACTAGAATACAAGGCAGGCATGTACTTACAGTAGTGCTGGGAACTGTGAGTCTAGTGATTACTGTTTGGACCGGAGCCCCACACGTCACCTTTCGGGGGGGGGGGAGAAGGAGGGGAAGGGATAGCGGGAGCTAGACTGACCCTACCTTAACAAGTAGCCGGCAATGAAACTCTTGTTACTATATACTCCCTCGCTACTCCTATCTATTGAACTTTTCCCTCACGCAGCACTTGAGGGTTCTGAAGTTTGTTCCAGTACTTGAGGGTTCTGAAGTTTGTTCCAGTACTTCAGGGTTATGATGTTTGTTCCAGTACTTGAGGGTTCTTATGTTTGTTCCAGTACTTGAGGGTTTTGATGTTTGTTCCAGTACTTGAGGGTTCTGAAGCTTGTTCCAGTACTTCAGGTTTCTGAAGTTTGTTCCAGTACTTCAGGGTTCTGAAGTTTGTTCCAGTACTTCAGGGTTCTGAAGCTTGTTCCAGTACTTCAGGGTTCTAAAGTTTTCAGTATTTCAGGGTTCTGAAGCTTGTTTCAGTACATCAGGGTACCGAAGTTTGTTCCAGTACATCAGGGTACTGACGTTTGTTCTAGCACTTCAGGGTACTGAAGGTTGTTCCAGCACTTCAGGGTACTGAAGTTTGTTCCAGTACTTCAGGGCACTAAAGTTTGTTCCAGTACTTCAGGGTTATGAAGTTTGTTTCAGTACTTCAGGGTTCTGAAGTTTGAGTACTTCAGGGTTCTGAAGTTTGTTTAAGCACTTCAGGGTTCTGAAGTTTGTTTCAGTACTTCAGGGTTCTGAAGTTTGTTTCAGTACTTCAGGGTTCTGAAGTTTCAGTATTTCGGGGTTCTGAAGTTTGTTTCAGTACTTCAGGGTTCTGAAGTTTGTTTCAGTATTTCAGGGTTCTGAAGTTTGTTTCAGTATTTCAGGGTTCTGAAGTTTCAGTACTTCAGGGTGCTGAAGTTTTAGTACTTAAGGGTTCTGAAGTTTCAGTATTTCAGGGTTCTGAAGTCTGTTTCAGTATTTCAGGGTTCTGAAGTTCAGTACTTCAGGGTTCTGAAGTTTTCTTCACTACTTCAGGGTTCTTAATTTTGTTTCAGTATTTCAGGGTTCTGAAGTTTGTTTCAGTATTTCAGGGTTCTGAAGTTCAGTACTTCAGAGTTCATTTGTTTCACTACTTCAGGGTTCTGAAGTTTGTTTCAATATTTCAGGGGTCTGAAGTGTGTTTCAGTACTTCAGGGTTCTGAAGTTAGTTTCAGTACTTCAGGGTTCTGAAGTCTGTTTCAGTATTTCGGGGTTCTGAAGTTTGTCTCCCTATAATCTCCTCTTGCCTCCACCATCTCTCCTAGTCTCGTCTTGCCTCCCACTTGGACTCCTAGTCTCCTCTTGTGTCCCCCGTCTCCCCTAGTCTCCTCTTGTCTCCCCCGTCTCCCCTAGTCTCCCACTTGGCCTCCCAGGCGTCAAACTTCGCCATCTGGGTTTTTAATCCTTCTCTCAAACTTTTTTTTAGGTAATACAATTAGTCCGCCATCTTTATAGTCAAGTGCAGCGAGGGGGGGACGGGAAGGGGAGGAAGGGAGGGGAGAGGAGAGGAACGAAGGGAGGGAAAATAATGGAAGGAAGGAAATTAGAAAGCGAGGTGTGGAGGGGTGAAGGAGGCAGAGAAGAGTGAGAAGTAGGGAGGAAGGAGAGAAGGAAGAGAAAGAGGAGCGTGAGAGGAGGGAGGGAGGAAGGGAGAGAGGTACAAAGCGGGAAAGGAAGAAATACAAAAAGAAAGGAGAGAGTCAGGGTAGAAAGAAGGCAAGGAGGAAGAAGTGCTGGAGAGAGAGGGAGAGAGAGAGAGAGAGAGAGAGAGAGAGAGAGAGAGAGAGAGAGAGAGAGAGAGAGAGAGAGAGAGAGAGAGAGAGAGAGAGAGAGAGAGAGAGAGAGAGAGACATGTCACAGTGTGTTCCACAAACTTTCTGAATATTACTTAAATACGAGGGTTGGTGAGGATAAAAACTTTTCAGTGACGTAGTACTACCTACAACACATTAGTACAAGTAAGCCAACTCCTCCACTGAAGTGAATATAAGTAATATCAGTGATATTTAAGTGTGGTATGGTGAAGATATGGTGTGAGTGAGGGGACAGTGGCAGGCCTACGAGTGACGTCACTATTGCCTTCACAGTGAGCATCTAATATTATATGTGTCTTGTGCTATGTACTAGCATCTGGTGCTTTATAACAACGTGACTGGTACAATGCAACATAGTGATTTGTGTAACATCTTCCATTAGTGGAAAAGTGGATAGCATAAACATTGTTCATTAAGTGATAGTGAGAAGGCAACACTTTCAGCTCGTCGGCCACTGCCTGCCCTCACTACCCACCCTGCTATAAACACCCCCACCCACGATACACCACCCCATCCACGATACCACCACCAACTCTCTCTCTCTCCTGTGAACTTAATTGCAAACCTACAAGCCTCCTCTGGGATGACTTCACATCGCAAAATAGCAAGAATATCTATGCTATCTGGCTATTGTCCCAGTAGTTACTGCAGTGTTTGTGGGTATACCACAAGGGACAAAATTTTTCTTAGATGTAAGGAACCTACTTGTTCCAACTACTGCCACACAGATTGCATTCCAGAAGAAGAATTTTGTTGCAGCCAGGTTGAAAATTTCAGAAAATTGAAGGATATCCATAATCCTGTGGTATATGTGGATACAAGCCTGGAGCTACAGGAGGAAGGCTCAGAAGTCCTACCTCAGGGACTTCTGTCCAAAGATCAAGACTGCCCTCTTGGGCTGTGTTGTAAAGTTGCAGCTAAGATAATCCATCACAGGGAAGCACTTCATGAGCTCCCCAAATCATTAGATAACCTCCAAGCTATTGTAGAAGGTCAGTGCAAGCCTACATCAAGTGAGGGAAGCAGCTCAGCTGATGGTGACACTATTGACAAAGACTGGAAGTCCCACACTGAGCTTAACTCAGGGGTAAATAACTGGTGGAATTCTGTCATCGCTAAGGTCCCACAGACTGACAGAGTTCAAAACACTACCTTTGGGAATTCTAACACAATTCCCCTGACCACCACAGAGGGAACAAATCCTCTTCCCAGCAACGAAGGAAACCTTGGATCTGTTAATTCTCCTACACCTGACATCTCTGCTTCAACCACTGCCAGTCCACTTGACAGTGCACATACCATCTCTGATCCTACACCTGTCAGCACACCTGCCGACACTATTCCAGAATCTGGCAGCAGTGCTTCATCAGCAGGCTCTGAGTCAGGAGTTTCTCCACCAGAGATTGGTGCAGTTAATAATCAGGGAACTATCACTTCACCTGATCACCTACTGCGCCAAAGTACGAACAGCAGGGACACATCTGTCAGAACTTGTAGAGGACGGGGCAGAGGACGTGGAAGAGGACGTGGAGGAGGAAGACATCTACAGTTGTCTCATCCTCCACTAACACAGTTCCAGCGGCAGAACCTGAGGACAAATCTGCAAAACACAGGAGGTGCAACAAATCATAGTCCACCCTCCCAGGCACCTAGGCTGTGCTCTCGCTGTCACCGGAAGGGGAACACTGCCAGCAACTGCCTGCGAGATACCAGGTGTAATTACTGCTACAAGAAAGGACATCAGGAGTACCAGTGTCGGAAGAAAAAGGAACTTGACAGACAGGACCACCTGTTTAGAGACCTGTTCTCAGAACAAACCAGCAGGATCTCTGAATTGGTGAACGCTCTCACACGTCACCCACTCAGCTACTCCTATCCCAGCCCAGCAGGTGGTATTGTGCTTTATACAAGACAACAGACCTACATCCCAGCAGCTGCCTCAGTACTCTACCTCTCTCAAGGGCAAGGACCTTACATGCCCTACATACCCACCACCTCAAGCTGACCACATCATCATGAGGAGCCAGTCTATCAGCATCCTGTCGGCCAACATTAGAGGTTTCATTACTAATGTTGGAGAGCTCACACACAGTTTTGTGAACACTCGACGTCCTGACATGATAGCTGTTGTTGAAACATTTTTGGATGACAGGACTCCAGAAAATTTTGCAAGAATTGCTGGCTACACCTCATGGATGAGAAGAGACAGGCAAGGGCAAGGAGGAGGTGTTGCTGTGTGCTTCTCTAAAAGTGTTCATGCCCAGCACATTGATGTTGCCGCCCCTACACATTTTGAAATGATGTTCTTCAAGCTCTGCATAAACACTAGTACCTCTGTACTAGCATGTGCAATGTACAGACCTCAGTGGCAACATGCAGATCCCATCAACTTCCTAATGGAAAATATTGACTCCCTTCTGCTACAACACAACTGTCAACATATCATAATTGTTGGTGACCTCAACCAACACCTTATACAGAGGGACTTTGATGACCTTCTTGCAGTGTTTGACATGAGAAACTTTGTTGATTTCCCTACTCACATCTCTGGCTCCTCCCTTGACCCAGTAGTGAGTGATCTGGCAGAAGGCATAGTCACTTGCCAACCCCTCGGCTATGTTGGATCGTCTGACCACAAGGCTGTTTTTACGACACTTAAGATCCCAACAGAATGAGGTGAGGAGTCCACACGCACAACCTGGCTATGGGAAAGAGGTAATTGGCCAGCCCTTGGCTCTGAGCTCGCCACCACCGATTGGAATGCTCTTCTCTAAGGGGATGTTGAAAACCAAGTGAAAGCCTTCACTGGACACATCCTTAATCTACAACAAGAACAAATTCCTCACCGGCAATATGTGACGAAGCCTACGGATCAGCCTTGGTTTGGCTTTCATTGTAGAGAGGCTGCTACTGCTAAGTACAAAGCATGGCGAAGGTATAAGAGACATCCTACCACCTATAACAGGAACTTGCACAGGCAAGCCTGTAGACATATGGGTGACGTTCAAAAGTGGGCCATTGCTAAATGGGAGGTGGACACTAAAAGAAAGCTAGCATCAGGTAGGGTAGGCTCCAAAACCTGGTGGTCCCTGGTCAAGGACAGACAAGGTTATCTGCCTGATAAACTCATTCCACCTCTAAATCGACAGGATGGGACCACCTCTACTAGTAGTCAAGAGAAGGCGGACCTCTTTGCTGAACACTTTGCTATAAAAATGCAAGTTCCTGATCCAGCAAGGGACCCTCCTTGGCTAGCTGCAAGAACTGTGTCAAAACTGTCAGTGGTGACAATAAGGCAGGAGGAGGTGCATTTCCTTCTTAAATCGCTTGACCAAGAAAAGGCTGTGGGCCCAGACAAGTTGAGCCCAAGATTGTTGAGAAGATGTGCAGACCAGCTAGCAGCACCTCTAACTTGCATCTTTCAGCACTGCCTAGTACAGTGTAAATGGCCCTCTCTATGGAAAGAGGCAAATGTAGTCCCTGTTCACAAAAAGAAGAGCAGAGCAGAAATCAGCAACTACAGACCAGTGTCACTCCTGTCAATCACTGGTAAGATCCTCGAGACAATAATCTCAAGACAAATGACAGAGTTTTATGACTATTACTCACTACTTTGTGATCGTCAATATGGCTTCAGGAAAGGTTACTCTGCTGCTGATCTGTTGTTAAACCTCTCCACTAAGTGGCACCAGTCACTGGATGAATCCAAAGTCAGCTGTGTGGTGGCACCAGGGCCTCTTAGCAAAACTTCAAGCACTGGGAATTGCAGGCTCTACGCTATGTCTCCTCAGTGATTACCTTCATGGTAGATCTCTAAGTGTAGTTCTCAATGGAACGGAATCAGCAAGACATCCTATTGGGGCAAGTGTTCCACAAGGAAGCATGCTGGGACCATTGTTATGGAATGTCTACTTCAACGACCTTCTTCATCTCATCCCAGAATCACATGCATATGCAGACGACTGCACACTGACATTCACTTATACAAGAGAAGAAATGCCAGCTGCTCTAAGCTACATCAATCACCAGCTGAGAGCTATATCATCTTGGGGAAATAGATGGCAAGTAACCAAACCATACCTCGGCCGGGATTGAACCCGCGGTCAGAGAGTCTCAAAACTCCAGCCCGTCGCGTTAGCCACTAGACCAGCTAGCCACAATAAGATTCGTTCAACTAGGTATGTTTCTACACCATAGGAAGGTTAGCACAGGCACCACTGTGACCACAAATGCAAGTTTTTACAGACGAATCTCCAGCTAGCGTGGCCGTGACGAACTCTAGCTCAAGTCCCTTCACTGCCGTCAACATGACTCACGAAATCGTAATGACACGATTGCAAACAAACCATACCCCGGCCGGGATTGAACCCGCGGTCAGAGAGTCTCAAAACTTCAGCCCGTCGCGTTAGCCACTAGACCAGCTAGCCACAATAAGATTCGTCCAACTACGTATATTTCTACACCATAGGAAGGTTAGCACAGGCACCACTGTGACCACAAATGCAAGTTTTTACAGACGAATCTCCGCAAATGATGATCGTCTCTAGGCACCACGATGGTAATGCTGGTGCAGTAGTAAGGATGAATGGGAGGGTGTTGGCACCTGGAGAAGAAGTTGATATCCTTGGGGTGAAATTTGACTCCAAACTAACCATGAAGAACCTTGTTGTAAATCTTGCAAACAAGGCAGCCAGGAAGCTTACAGCACTTCGCCGTATCTCGCATCTACTTGACAGTAGGGGTTGCAAGATTCTGTACGAGGCACAAGTACGCTCGCACCTTGAGTATGCTCAACATTCTTGGTTTGCCTGCCCCCCTCCTCTCATCTGCGACTGCTTGACAGAGTAGAGAACAGAGCAAGACGTCTCATCTCTCGCCTGGACCCATCCTGGATAAATCTGTCATTTCAGCAGAGCCTTCAACACAGGAGGGATGTGGGTGGCCTTACTGTTATGTACAAGGCCAATATTGTCAAAATACCACACTTGGATCCACTTCGAGGACAGCGTGAAACAAGCTTCTATACCACAAGACGGGCAGAAAGCAGCAACTTCACTCTGGCTGTACCCTTCTCCAGAACATCACTCCATCTGAGATCATACATACCCAGGATGACTCGAGTATGGAACACATTCGTACAGCATAATGATGTCAACGAGATAACGTCAGTTGATCAAATGAAAATGCTGGCCCACAGATGGCTCCAACTTCATCCTGTTCCCTATTTGTATGTCTCATAACAATAAAAATGCTTTCAAATGAGCTGATGTAGGTAACAGCTCTTAGCTTGTCAATAAAGTTAGGGATCCTTAACCTTGTCAAACCCTGTGTAAAAAAAAAAAAAGGTAGATTAGCAAGGAAATTATCCGTTCATCAATCCTTTCATCTACATTATTAACCTTCCTTCCGCCTAATGTATCTTTTTTAAGGACCAAGAATTAAATGAATATTTCTAAGAATTTACTAAATTACAAAACACGCGTAATTTGCCTTATGAAATATCCGACACTAAAAAAATGCCAGCAGACAGTGTGAAAACACACACACACACACACACACACACACACACACACACACACACACACACACACACACACACACACACACACGCACACGCACACGCACACGCACACGCACACGCGCACGCGCGCGCGCGCACGTCCACACTGTCATCTACCTCCAGTACAGCAGGAATGGGAGAGACGATGTGATGCTAACTTCAGGGACTCCTATAAGTAGCACTCTACTTTCAGAATTCCCTAAAATTTGCTCAGTTGTATATATTTGTCCCTTTAGAATTTTCAGACCCCCCCCCCTCGGCTCACGGGGAAAGAGGGCATTCACATTCCTTGGAGAATTGGACAAAAACACTCGTTGGGACAACTAAAGATCCCAGATCATCAAGTTATCTGCTCCAGCGCCTTGGTGCTGCAGTTCTGAGAAGTAATAATGCCTGTTGCATCATGGGTACGCGTCCCAGCACTGAGGAGCTGGATGAAGTTTTTCAAAATGTAATAACCGAGGATTGCACCTGTGGATTTGCCACATTTCTCTCAGACCTTTTGTATTTTGTATTCTATATTACTCACATCCTTGTGTCGTCAGCGCATCCTTCCAAATCTGTGTACCATTTTACTTAACACTGTAAAGAACATATATTTCAGTACAAAAGATAGTGTGCTAGCAGAGGTACAATATTTCAAAAGCCTCGAGGATAAATCACAATATTTTTCCTCGGACTTTTTATTATTTTTCTCGGAGGTTATGGGTTCCCACACCTGCACCTGGAGGTGGATCCCATCCATATATTTTTTGAGCAAAGTTTATTTAAAAATATATAAAACAAAATTTCAATTGAGATTCGATTTGCTCTATCAGTAAACACTTCTGTAATAAAAATATTTGATAACAAAGAAACACGGAAGTTTAAAAAGAAAAACAAAACAAATGAATTTCGTGTTTTCGTGTTTTTTTTTTTTTAGCTGAAGTTGTGTGTGGAAATGCACGAAAGCGCTCAGGCTTTTGTGTCTATATTTTTCTCTTTCAACTTTTTTTTTTTTGCATATTTGGGATTACTTAAGGGCGGATGTAAATATCGTCTCGCTTCTTCGTTATCTGAGAATGCAGCAAGAATAATGCTAAATAATCAGTGATAAGTTAGACTGCTAGAGATGTTCCACTGCAGTGAAGATACATTTAGAAGACAGTCACAGTAACTTTGAATATTGAATAAAGAAAAAAGGGATAAACAAAGAACGGTGTTTTTTTTCACAAACTAATTTCACCTTGGTGGCATGTTGCTGATGTAATGACCGAGTTTGGTGCCACAGTTGTTGTTTCAGAGTCCAATTGTTAGCGATGGTTTATGTTTTTATGGAGGAGAACTAAACTTTTCTTCTTGTTGACTGGGCAAGAGTTAGAATGGTCATTTTACGAGTTAGGTCAGGTCGTGTTTGGGGGAATAATTTTTGAAGTGTATCGTTTCTAAGTTTTTTTTTTTTGTGTGTGTGTGTATGGATGTATGTTTAAATTTGGGGCATGTTGAGTGTGAAGTTCACTTCCAGCTCTTTTTCCCTGGCGCGATTTTTGCAGAATTTCCTCCTGAAGGATGTACTCTTTCAACTTATCTCTCTCCCGCATGTGCATGAATTTGCACTTGTTTTGTTTAGGTTTTCAGTAGCCACTTGACCACTCTTACGGCCTGTCTAAGACGTCCTGACTATTCTTGCCCAGTTCTTATTTTTTCACAGTAGTTTCACGTCTTAAGCTAACAACAACATGCAGGATTCAATACTCTTTTGAAGATTATTTACATATAATGAAGATAGATATCAACAGTCAAATTCGTGGACTCGTATACGTGTGTAGATTTATGCATTTGTGTGGGTATGTGTGGTTTCCTGTATGTGCGTGGATGTATACCCTTGTGTGGATCCGCTTGACTCCCTGTACATTTGTGAGAATTCCTGTACATGCTTCGGTGTTTGTGTCTGTCTTCCTAACAATAGTGTACCTTAGAATTCGTCTCCGTTAGTCTCCGTAAGTAACATGACGTACGTCCGTGTGGGCCCATGAACATGTGCGTGTGGCATTTTTATTAGGCACAATCTTCCGGTACTGTGTAGGGTCTTCCTGTGCCCCCATAACAGTCTAATTTCATCGTGGTATAGATTCAACAAAGTACTGGAAACATTCCTTAGAAATTCTGATCCATGTTGACATGCTAGTATTACACAGTTGCCGCAGATTTGTAGGCTGCACATTTATGTTTAACACCCATATAAGAGTGCTAGCACTATACTCCTATACATTCTCCTTTTTGCCTCCATCGATAATGTTCTTTGTTTCTTCATCAGTTCTGTGGTTTACCTCGTCTCTCATAAACCAGTCAGCTGACAATTTCATTCCCAAATATCTCAACACATTTCCCTTCTTGTTCATCAGCAATCCTGCTCTCCATCTTACCATTAATTCTTTCAGTAGTAACTCTACTATACACTTTACCAGCTATACTCAACAGGCTTATTTCTCTATAATTCTTACACTCTTTCTTGTCCTATTTTCGTTTATACAATTGAACTATACAAGCTCTTTGCCAGTCCCTAGCTACCTTCCCCTATTTCATACATCCACTCTAAAGCTATATCCCCCAACTGTTTTTAACGTTTATGTATTGATCCCATCAGTCCCAGCTACTTGACCCCCTTTCATTCTACCCACAGCCTCACACATCTCCCCCACACTCACATCTGGCTCTTCCTCATCCTTAAAAGATGATATATATCCCTGGCCAGTGCATGAAATTATTGCCTTCTTTTCTTCATCCACATTTAACATTTCCTCAAAATATTTCCTCTCTTCCCAATTCCTCCAGCTACCTATCTAATAACTCCCCTCTTCTGTTTTTAACTGTTAAATCCATTAGTTCCCTAGGCTTTCTCCATTTATTAAACTTACTCCAAAAATTTTACTTATTCTCAGTAAAATTTGTTGATAGAACCTTCTATCTCATTCGTTCTCCTTCTACATTCCTTTACCATTCTCTTAACCCTCTATACACTCCACCCTTAGTATATACTTCTGTTTTATAAAAAAAAATCCAATATGCTAACTTTTTCTATCTTATCACTACCTCGTCGTTTCACCAATCGCCCCTCATCCCTCCCACACCGGCCCATTAAATCTACCTCATACCATTTCAGCCTCTTTACCTGAAGGTCGGTTCGTCTTGAATGGAGTAGGAAGCATCTGGCAATCCTGCCACCCAGAACTAAGGCGGCTTTACCAGGAAGCTTTCCCTTGATTTGCGAGGCCCTGGCCATAGTAAAACAACGTGTCCAACCCAAAGTCGGCATTCTCACCAGATTTTCCTTTGTTAATTACCTGAATTACGGTCATAGCAGGAGAATGGGAAGAGCTTTCCGTAGTCACAGTAGGATCGGGACATTCTGGAACACAATAAGTCGTTACCGAGTAAAAACAGTGTTTCTTTCATTGGGAACTTCCCTGATATACCAACAGTTAAATAACCTGTAAAGCATAAAGTATTTATTTCTAACAAAATTTCTGTGTAGGGGAACTGAAAAGGCTTCTAACATAACTAAGGAATGTAGAGAAGGCTCATCAAAGACTGGGAGCAGTAGATACCTGTGTCCCTGAAGATGGTCACCTGTACTGGAGAATCATTCTCCTTTACTGATATCTGAGTAGAGCTATGAAAGGGGACCATACACGCATCAACTTTGCTCTGGTTAGTGGTGATACTTAGTAGGGGAGCAATGTGGAAGATCGTCTTTGGAGTTCAAGACTATTGGCAATATGACCAGGATACAGGCTCCGAAATCTTGTCTTGTGCAGCTTTTTTGGTTTTGATGTGGGTGTTGTGACGCACTCTCAGCTTCCGTCCTTGGACCACCAACAGAAGTCTTTCCCCGATTTATTTCAATTGTATCTGCTAACTTGGTCACTTCCATGGCAATTGCAAGCGCGTGATTTTCAAGGTAGATCCTCATCATCTGACGAACAGACTCAAGAAGACTGTCAACAAGAAAGAGTTGCAGCAACTCGTTAAGTTAGAAATACCAACTGCCTTACACCGCTCAGTAACGGTCTTTGACTAGAGCTTAACGAAGCCGACACTAGATTGCCTAGACACATGTGCAACACTTGGGTATCTTTATTGAGGAAACGTTTCGCCACTCAGTGGCTTTATCAGTCCTATACAAGAAGAATGAAGATAAGAAGGAGCTTGAGGTAATCAGTCCCTCAGTCTGTAGTCAATTTAATCAGCCCATCAGTCTTGAGAAGAATGCAGCAAATGCGCTAAGAAGTGGCTGTTATACCGTAGGTAGGTGAGGTGAGACTTCTTCACTTGCCTAACCTATAGGCATGACCTATGTCCACATGTGGTCTTGCCCATGTGACATCCCCTACAACTCCTTTTTCTCACCTGTCTATAGCATATAAGCCACTTCTTCGCGCATATGCTGTATTTTTTCAAGATTGATTGACTGATTACATCGACTCCAGGCTGAGGGACTGATTACCTCGAAACTCCAATTCTTTCTATAGGACTGACGAAGCCACTGTTTGGCAAAACGGTTCCTCAGTAATGATACCTAATGTTGCACATGTGTCTTATTTATCAACGTGTAGGTACTCTGAACCATATATCTCCAAGACTGCCCTAGTTGACGCCTGTTCAACTTCAACTCTGTACGATATTTGGCAGATATACACCGATATGCACCAAGCACAGTTGCCTTCAAAACACTGCAATTTAAGAAGTCTACATCACTTAGACCAGAAGTAAATTCCAGTGCTATCATACAACGCCGTTGGAACAAGTACTGCCGAATAGCCATTGCAGAGCACGAGCCTGGTTTTCGAGAGACTCTTAAGACTGTTCAATACCTAGGACACCGGCGGTGTCTCCTATCTTCTTTCTCATATTCTTCCTGTACAATAATAGGCACTATTCCCTAGTTTGCTCAAGCGTAATTTTCGGCCATTCCAGAGCCAACAGAGCAAATTAACCCTGAGATGGACCAGGTCCCCCATTCGTTTCTGTACCATTATAAGCAAAAAATCCAAACAGAGACTAACACGAGCTGCAGAAGCAGTCGAGACATCAGGTTGAAACGCCATGCTCTATGATTCGGAACTGAATTTATTACGTCGTATTAACTCACGAAGATGTGCAGCAGTTAGAGGACGTCGATACTCAATGCCAATTCAGTGAGCAATACGCCAGCAGCGCTGTATAGTCCGGACAAGTTGTGCAAAATATACACCGAACGCCTAACACGCTTAGGTGGAATTACCCAGCCAGCGCACGTAGCCCTTCCAGACCATTAAAGAGTATTTGATAAGGCTCGTTCCTCCTTATGGAAATTAAAAGATAAAAAAAATCAATAACATAATAAGATAAACAATTTTATTAATATGTAATACTAGTAAAGAATACAAAACACTTAAACACGAAATTAATCCTACTTGAAGCAAAGAAATGAAAAATGAAATATATAGAAAATTAGTGACTCATAGTAATGTATACACAACACGTAGTTCAGAATGGTGCCGTGCTGATGTTCTGAACACGTAGCTCTGAATCGTGTTGATGACGAAGTGGGGGGGGGGTCACAGGGGGGGCGTGACTATTAACACACTGAGTAAACAGTGACCCCAAGACGAGTAGAGATTCTGACTAACAGAGGTACTGTGATCCTCTGACTCGCCTACTTGTGAAGTAGGTGAGTCACCAGTAAAGAACCACCACTGAAACGCTGGAGGAGTTATAACTGATGAACGGCTGCTAGAATGGTGTGTAGCTGATGGTGTGTCGGCTACGAGTGGAAGGGGACCACAGTAGCTAGAGATAGTCGAAACGACACTCAGATCTTGTCTGAAGGGGTAACTGCCCTCTACTATCTCTCTGATCAACAGAGAGATAGTAGAGGGCAACGAGTGACTAGCTCCCTTAAGGTTTACTATACAAATAGTATGAGTCTAAGAAATAAGATAGATGAGCTAACTTGCAAGCGCAGGTAATATAGAGAAATGCCTTCTGAATGCAACATACAGGGTTATAAACTATTCCACACTGATAGTGTCAACAGGAAAGGTGGTGGAGTGACGATGTGTCAGAGATAATGTGAATTTTTTTTTATATTTTATTTAAAACTCAGGTACAAAAATATATGGGTACATAATCAATATGTAACAAGATACAGGCAGTGAATAATAATCAACTGTGACTACACAGTACTGAAGAATCACATATATAATGACAGAACTGGCTGCTGCACTCAAATCAAACACCGCTTGTACGTACTGTGCTTCACATGAAAAGGTGGTCATACATATATATATATATATATACATATTATATATATATATATATATATATATATATATATATATATATATATATATATATATATATATATATATATATATATATATTATATATATATATATTATATATATATATATATATATATATATATATATATATATATATATATATATATACATACACACACATATACATATACATATATATACAACCCACCCAGTAAAGCTTACACTCCCCCCCCCCATGAAAAACGTGCCACTTTCACCTTAAATACACAGTGACAAAACTCTTATACATACACATTTGTAAAAGCATTAAAAACTTCAATGACAATATATATATAAACACAATCCAGCCAGCTAAACGGCTGACACTATAATACAAGGAATGTCTGAACCTGATGGCTCACATCCACCATAGAACACAATCCACCCTACCCTCATATACCCTATGGTAATAATTAATATCGTGCACGGTGGTAGGTTTAAGACACTACCGCTGACGCTTCAACCCCCCCCCCCACATGCCTAGTAACTGTGTCTGCCATCACCACTCATAACCACCAACAGTCCTTGATAGTAATTAGCATCTTATAATATATCACCCTAAAAACACGCTACACACATAAACCTACCACAATAATAAATAAATTTACACATTATTCCCTCCAGCAGACAGATTATTTACACTGTCGGAGATAATCTATACATCACATCCTACAGAGAATGGACAACATTAGACATCTAAAATAATATGACATGTGTATCACATGACCTGCTATTGCAGAGATTACTTAAACTCCTACCCCCCCCCAAATGAAAAACTGTCCAGTTTCACCTGGCTATACACAAGATCAAAAACTCAATTCACTTGAACATATATAATGAAAACGTGAAAAAAAAATCTGTAACAATATATAAGCAAAAACACCACAGGCAAGATCTTACATTATATACAATACCAGAACGTTCCACTAGTTAAAAACCAGGTATGAAAACTCATTATTATGACAAGTTACATTGCTCATATATAGGTAGACATGTATAATTACAGGTTAAAATATGCTTATATACTAACATGCTTATGTACATCCTTACAAAACATGAAGGAATCCTTAGATAAATTATAATCATCGGTGTTCACAATAACACCAAGACATTACATTGAATATCACATTGAATATCACCTCAACATTCTTTCCTCACACAATTCCACACACACTCACACAATCTACCTCTGCAACACCCCTCCCCCCTGGGAAGGCCAGCCCGTTCATGCCCCTGACCGCTTATAAAGACCATAAATCCCTCAAAAGAAAGTCCCTGTAGCCCTCCGAGAAATCCCTCTCCCACCTCCTACCATATATTTCCCTGTTGCGACACTTTGTTCTATAAAAGGATGCTGCTATGGCCATCCTACGTTCTTCCGCCCCTTTGTCTCTCATTGCCCATGATATATACACAAAATCAACCATTAAGTAAGCCACTGCCCTTTGAACCTTTACCCCAACCCCACCTACATCTAAACTAAGCGCTCTCAAAACCGACAACCCTTTCCCCCCCACATACCGGATTACTTTCCCTAACCATTCCCGCACAATCCCTAGGCTTTCACAAAAATAAACTACATGAAAAGCTGATTCATCTACCCCACAAACCTGACACACCCCACCCTCCCTTATTCGCCTATTTCGTAAAACAACCCCAGACGGCAATATTCCGTGAAGAAACCTATACATTACCTCCCTCACGCGTGGCCAGATGCGTAACCCTTTTAATCGGCCCCAAATGTCTTCCCATGCGTACATCGGGTACACTCCTTCCGTTGCCACTACCACCCTAGGCCATATCTTCCTCTCCATGGACCCTACCCACATGTTTCTCGGCTCTCCGACCATCATCAATAGACGCAACAACTCCTCACCATCTCTCAAATCTTGTCCCTTCCACCATCTCCGAAGATCTCCCTGCAGCATCCCCAACCCTCCACTCCCTTCCCCCCGAGCCCTTAGCAACCCATGTTTCACATATACACACTTCAACCTTCTTTCCAAATGAATTAACCCCAGCCCTCCCAAGGCCACCGGAAGTGTTACCACCTCTCTTTTCAACCAATCGCATCCCGAACCCCAGATAAAACGGAAAACTCTGCTCAACAATCTCCGGACATCCCCATACACCAAAGGGTACAAAGCTGCCACATGCCATATTTTACTGTACAAAAGCACATTGACCACAATGACCCTCTGGTGTAGCATAAGATGTGTCAGCCTCAATCCTGACAATCTTCCCAATACCCTATCTACCACACCCTTTGAATTATTCTCCCTCGCCATCTGAGCATTACCCATATACACAACTCCACAAATTTTCACCCGGTCCACGACACTCCACCTCACCTCACCCCCCCACCCCCGCCCTCCTGCCCATCCCATTCACCCAATATCATGAGCTTTGATTTATGCACATTCACTGCCATACCTGTTGCCATCCCAAAAACATCTATAACTCTCTCCAGACCCTCCAATCCCTCCCTCCCACTCACTAGGACAGTTGTGTCATCAACGTATCCTATGATACTGGGACTCCCACCTCGTATGTCCTCCCTTACCCCCTCCTGTATGCACCTTTCCACTGCCCTATAAAACGGATTCTGTAAACATGCAAATAATATTTGTGACAATGGGCAACCTTGCCTCAATCCCCTGCCCATTTTCACATGCAACCCCACCCTCCCATTTATCTGTACACACATCCCAGCTCCCTGATTTAAAGTACGTGCCCAATTCACAATGTCCTCCCCGAACCCTTGCCACTCCATGATTCTCCACAGAGCCTCCCTCTCGACACTGTCATATGCCGTTCTCCAATCCAACGCCAATACCCCACGTTCCCCCTCTTGTGGACCCTCAATAAACCTTCTAATAACCCCATGCCCCTCATACATTGATCTCCCTGGAATCCCATATTGACCCCTCACTATTACCTTTCCAATGACCTTTTTTATACGATTACCCAAAATTTTTGCAAAAAGTTTGTAGTCTGCACACATGAGTGATATCATCCGGTAATCTCTCACTGTGCACTGACTTTCACCCTTTGGCACCAAAACTACTAGTGCTGTCGCCTGCAAAGGTCCCAACGCACCCTTCTCTTTTATGATATTAAATAATTGCACCAAAAAATCTTTTAATACTCCCCAATGCTGTATGTAAAACTCCGCAGGCAGCCCATCTATCCCCGGTGCCTTACCCCTGCTCATACTCATTAAAGCCGTCCACACCTCATCCTCCACAATAGGTCCCTGTAACTGTTCCCTGTCGTCCCTGTCCAGCACACTCCACACCCATCCCCCTGTCTCTCTTAAAGCCCCCTCTCTCACACCCACACTCCTCATATGTGCACTAAGCCAAGAATCAACATACCCTCCCATCCCCTCCATCGTCACCAAATCTTGTCCCTCCCTATACCCCTCGATGTCCTCAAGAACTCTCAAACCCACCATTTCCATTGCAACGCGCCGGCGCCCGTGCCCTCGCAGGACACACGCCGATGGTCTATCACCCCACATGACCTCCTCCAACCCCCCCTAAAACCCTTGCCGCATCAAACCTCTCATTTTGCACTTCCATTAGGCGTTCCTTCACTCCTTCTATGTCAGCCACAGGGGCTCCCATCCCCCCCCTTCCTCTCTCATAATACTCCCTTAACTGCCCCTCAAGATACCTAATAAGCCCATAAGCCAACTGATTCTCGTGCCTTCCCTGTCGGACATAGAACTCTCGAATCCTCGTCTTCGCCGTCACATCCCACCATCTCAACACATCCCCATTGACTTCCATCCCTTCCCATAAGCCTTTCCACCATTGTGCAAATAGGACCCTCCCCTCAACATCTTGAAGCAACCGAACATTCAATTTCCAATAACTCTTATACCTGTTCGGCCGACCCTCCCATCCCAAATCCACCAAAACACCTCTATGATCAGAAAAAAAGACATCCAAAACCCTTACACTCCGCACCACAGCTTTCCTTGTCATGTATATCCTGTCCAGCCATGCAGCATACCCCTGCCTCACAAAGGTGTGCTGCACCTCCCACGCCGCCCCCCCTCTACATCCACCAACCCCGCCCCGGTTAACAGGTCCCTCAGAACGCCAGAACAATATCCTGCTCCCCTAGGTTCCACATCCTTGCGGCGTATAACGCAATTCCAGTCCCCTCCCACCACAGCTAATGCTGGAAGCGACCTTAAGTGATACACCAACACTTCACGTACAAACTCATTCTTCACTCGACTGTTCCCCTCCGCCAGACCATAAACACACACAAAAGACATCTTATCTCTTCCCCATGTCCCATCCACTCTTATAACCATCCCGTCACCCCCCTCCTCACAATGATGTACAGTAAACGGGCTAGCCTCCCTCACCAAAATAGCCACTCCTCCTTTCAATCTCGTTGAGTGTGCCGCATATACAGTATACCCCTCAATCATCAACATACAACCCGGCTTGTGGTTGTGCTCTTGCACAAACACTACATCTACACCATACCTACTGAGCATCTCATGAAACCATTCACACTTCCTAGAATTTTTCAGACCATTAACATTTATAGAGAGACTCTTGAATTTGTCAATGGAGGTTTGCCTTTTCGTATTGCACCACCTTTATCCCCCTTCCCCTTTATACGCCCTTGATCTTCAATCACCATTCTGTGATCTGCTTTCACATGCCCCTTGCCCCTGGACCCCCCAGGTCCATGCTCAACCACTTCAGCCCAAACCTTTTTGCCCGAAAGCTGTGCCGGAGTGAGCACATCCACATCGTCCACGTCCGAGGGCACAGCCGCTTTCTTCCGTGACACTCGAGCCTTTCTCCCCGCATCCACCTGGAAGCCATCCCCGTGCACTTCCGCCACCACCGTGCCAATTTGCAACCCAGCCTCAACCTGGGTCTCTGACATGCCTCCCCCCCTCTCACCACCTGGAACCCCAGGAGCATCCAGGGCACCCACAAGCCCCTCAACTGTGACCTCTCCTGGGGTCCCTAACAGGTCGTGGAGGACTGAATCAATGGTAGCCTCCACGGCCCTGTCCTCACCCAGTGACACCACATCTTTGGTCTCCGGTGCCTGCCCGGCAGTGCATGTCTCTCTCGGAAGAGTTACACACTCTTCCTCCCTCAAGGCCTCCTCGACCTCCACACTCCAAGCCTTGTTCAAGGAAACCGACTCAGGTCGTGCCAAATCCAACGTCTCAAGGTCCTCTGATGCCTCCTTATGCTGCTCCTTCGCATGTGTACCCTGTTGTTTAACACACTGCGCAGCAATGTGATCATAGGCACCGCATAATCGACAGGTACGTTGTTGCCCTGCCTAAGTCACCATTACTTGAGTCCTGAAGTCTTCTAGGAAAATATAGGAAGGAATAGGATGCCTCAATGTCATTTTTAAGGAAAAACTTCCTTCAGGCATCCCAGAATACGATCCTTCCTTCCATTTCCCCAATGTCTCCATATGAACAGTCCCAAACTTCTCGAAGACAGCACGTAGGTCTGCCTCATTAGCCTCAAAGGGTACATTTCTTATCTTCACCCACGTATAATGGCGGGACACATCATGTAGCCTTACCGTCACTGCAGGATTCACTGGTACACAAAGATCTTGGAACCTGGCGACTATGTCCTCATATACACTTGCATTGAGAAATTTCACAAAAATTCTATATGCCCCGTTCAAGGCTACACCATACAGCTCTTCGTTGGCAATGCCATATGTGTCCCTGATGATGGCAGGTAATAAAACTTGAGCTGAGTGGGCATGCACAGCCCCACGCACCACTTCTATGCCGATAGTGTTTACCCTTCTTCTTGCCTGCTGCGCCATTTTGAGAAAACCAAGTTGTCACCGGCTGACAGCAGAGGGCAGGCTCAGCTCACGTCCGCTCGTCCCAAAGGTTGAGCGACGAATGGAGATAATGTGAATTGTTGTGTTAGACAAGATATAAGATTAGAAACATCGGACACAGAATCTGACTACAGTTTCTCGAGAGTCGTGAAAAATTTATTTTGGGTGTGATTTACAGGCCCCCAAACCTTGATAGGAAGTGCAGTAAGCTTTTCTGGGACGACATTCGTAAGGCGTCTAGATATGAAAGTGCTGTGTTAATGGGAGATTTTAACTTTAGACAAATTGATTGAAACAATGTGGCAGGAAATCTTGAGTCTAGTGACTTTCTTGATACGGTTCAGGATTGCTTTTTAAAACAGTTTGTGACAGAACTAGAGGATACAATCTGCATGACTTGATTCATGTCAACAAAGAATCACTAATTAATAATATTGAGGTTAATGATGAGCTTGGGGAAAGCGATCACAAATCACTTAGTTTCAATATATCATGGAATTACACAGATAACTGCAATCAAATCTCTGTCCCAGATTTTCGCTTGACCAATTTCATGGGACTGAGAAATTACCTGGGTGAGCTAAATTGGGATGACCTGGCTATGGGTCAGGAAGGTGGTGTTGGTTGCCAATATGACGTTTACCAGAGCATAGTTCTAGTTGCCCAGACAACTTTTGTTCCGAGTAGGAAAATTAGATCTAACAAAAATGATCCCAAATGGATGAACGATAGATTAAAACATCTCATTGGTCAAAAGAAAGGCATATATAGGAGTATTAAAAAAGGGGATGGACATTTAAGAAATCAATATATTCAGTTAAAGAGAGAAAGTAAAAAGCAAAAAGGGATTATGAGGCTAAGGTCGGAAGGAATTCGAAGACTAACCCAAAAGGGTTCTTTCAGGTGAACAGAAGTAAGATTAGTGACAAGATAGACCCAGTGATAAGGAAATGTGAGAAATTTTTAATACTTACTTCCTCTCAGTTTTTACCCAGGAAAATACTAGCGAAATTCCAGAAATAATAAATTAAGTAGAACAGGACGATAATAAACTATGCACGATTGGGGTAACTAGTAACATGGTCCTCAGGCAAATAGGGAAATTAAAACCTAACAAATCCCAAAGCCCTGATGAGTTGTTTGAAAGAGTTTTAAAGGAATGTAAAGAAGAACTCAGTGAACCTTTGGCTAATCTTTTCAAAATATCACTAAAAACTGGCATAGTGCCTGATAAGTGGAAAATGGCAAATGTAATACCTATTTACAAGGCAGGTGACAGGTCCTTAGCTTCGAACTATAGACCAACAAGCCTTATCTCCATAGTGGGAAAATTTATGGAATCAATAATTACC
>NC_091293.1:50950911-50984164 GCF_038502225.1 Cherax quadricarinatus
GGAATCAATAATTACCGAATCAATTCGTAGCCATCTTGAAGACATAAATTGATTAATGAATCTCAACACGGTTTTATTAAGAGGCGTTCCTGTCTTATGAATTTACGAACTTTTTTCACTAAGGTGTTTGAGGGGGTAGATCATGGTAATGATTATGATATTGTGTATATGAATTTCAGTAAGGCTTTCGATAGAGATCCACATCAGAGACTATTGAGGAAACTTAAGGCACATGGAATAGGAGGAGAATTTTTTTCCTGGGTAGAGGAATGGTTGACAAATAGGCAGGAGAGAAAACCATACCCCCGGCCGGGATTTTTTTTTTATATTTTATTTAAAAAACTGCATATACATAATACATTGTATTACTTACAAAACAAACCACGGTGAAAAATAAAATAAATGGTACATACAGTGAACTTCATACCTCTCCGAACATGAAATTAAACACCAACATTACAAACTAGTCAATAAAACCAACCACATCCACTGTAACTTTATAGAAGTACTTAGTATTGATGACAATACATACATACACATACATATATATTCACATATACATATATATATATATATATATATATATATATATATATATATATATATATATACATATACACATATACATACACATATACATACACATACACATACATATATATACACATATACACACACACACATACATATATATAAATTAAATTAATATACAACTCAGATCGGTATACAGAAAAAATACATATAGTTTACTTGCATGTCACAAGTACTTGGCTAAACAGGAGCACCATACCTAACACATACACCACAATATTGAAAACCCAACCTTCCACATCCTTACAATACAGAATTTTATAAACAGAGCAAATACAATAATGATTTTTTTTTTATTATTATCACACCGGCCGATTCCCACCAAGGCAGGGTGGCCCGAAAAAGAAAAACTTTCACCATCATTCACTCCATCACTGTCTTGCCAGAAGGGTGCTTTACACTACAGTTTTTAAACTGCAACATTAACACCCCTCCTTCAGAGTGCAGGCACTGTACTTCCCATCTCCAGGACTCAAGTCCGGCCCGCCGGTTTCCCTGAATCCCTTCATAAATGTTACCTTGCTCACACTCCAACAGCACGTCAAGTATTAAAAACCATTTGTCTCCATTCACTCCTATCAAACACGCTCACGCATGCCTGCTGGAAGTCCAAGCCCCTCGCACACAAAACCTCCTTTACCCCCTCCCTCCAACCCTTCCTAGGCCGACCCCTACCCCGCCTTCCTTCCACTACAGACTGATACACTCTTGAAGTCATTCTGTTTCGCTCCATTCTCTCTACATGTCCGAACCACCTCAACAACCCTTCCTCAGCCCTCTGGACAACAGTTTTGGTAATCCCGCACCTCCTCCTAACTTCCAAACTACGAATTCTCTGCATTATATTCACACCACACATTGCCCTCAAACATGACATCTCCACTGCCTCCAGCCTTCTCCTCGCTGCAACATTCATCACCCACGCTTCACACCCATATAAGAGCGTTGGTAAAACTATACTCTCATACATTCCCCTCTTTGCCTCCAAGGACAAAGTTCTTTGTCTCCACAGACTCCTAAGTGCACCACTCACTCTTTTTCCCTCATCAATTCTATGATTCACCTCATCTTTCATAGACCCATCCGCTGACACGTCCACTTCCAAATATCTGAATACATTCACCTCCTCCATACTCTCTCCCTCCAATCTGATATTCAATCTTTCATCACCTAATCTTTTTGTTATCCTCATAACCTTACTCTTTCCTGTATTCACCTTTAATTTTCTTCTTTTGCACACCCTACCAAATTCATCCACCAATCTCTGCAACTTCTCTTCAGAATCTCCCAAGAGCACAGTGTCATCAGCAAAGAGCAGCTGTGACAACTCCCACTTTGTGTGTGATTCTTTATCTTTTAACTCCACGCCTCTTGCCAAGACCCTCGCATTTACTTCTCTTACAACCCCATCTATAAATATATTAAACAACCACGGTGACATCACACATCCTTGTCTAAGGCCTACTTTTACTGGGAAAAAATTTCCTTCTTTCCTACATACTCTAACTTGAGCCTCACTATCCTCGTAAAAACTCTTCACTGCTTTCAGTAACCTACCTCCTACACCATACACTTGCAACATCTGCCACATTGCCCCCCTATCCACCCTGTCATATGCCTTTTCCAAATCCATAAATGCCACAAAGACCTCTTTAGCCTTATCTAAATACTGTTCACTTATATGTTTCACTGTAAACACCTGGTCCACACACCCCCTACCTTTCCTAAAGCCTCCTTGTTCATCTGCTATCCTATTCTCCGTCTTACTCTTAATTCTTTCAATTATAACTCTACCATACACTTTACCAGGTACACTCAACAGACTTATCCCCCTATAATTTTTGCACTCTCTTTTATCCCCTTTGCCTTTATACAAAGGAACTATGCATGCTCTCTGCCAATCCCTAGGTACCTTACCCTCTTCCATACATTTATTAAATAATTGCACCAACCACTCCAAAACTATATCCCCACCTGCTTTTAACATTTCTATCTTTATCCCATCAATCCCGGCTGCCTTACCCCCTTTCATTTTGCCTACTGCCTCACGAACTTCCCCCACACTCACAACTGGCTCTTCCTCACTCCTACAAGATGTTATTCCTCCTTGCCCTATACACGAAATCACAGCTTCCCTATCTTCATCAACATTTAACAATTCCTCAAAATATTCCTTCCATCTTCCCAATACCTCTAACTCTCCATTTAATAACTCTCCTCTCCTATTTTTAACTGACAAATCCATTTGTTCTCTAGGCTTTCTTAACTTGTTAATCTCACTCCAAAACTTTTTCTTATTTTCAACAAAATTTGTTGATAACATCTCACCCACTCTCTCATGAGATTATAGTATAAAATTATAGTATAAAATTAAAAACCATACTAGATATTACAAAACCTCTAGTACACAATCCCGGTACATTTTAAGAACACCATAGATCAAGGCCATATTACAACCATATACATAACCCCACAACCATATACATAACCTATAAACCCTCCTTTTATAATAATCATTTTTGCCAGTGCAGACACAGCTGACACTTCTACCCCCCCACCTCCCCGTATGTACAGTCCCCGTTCTAAATAACATACATTGAATTATCCTAATGAAAGGTCATACCCTGACCTCATCAAAACCTAAAAGTTGGTAGTGCATGAACAAGACAAAAAACACAAAATTTACAGACTAAAACAGATATGAAACATTACATTCATATACACATACACTGTAATAAGTAGAAGAATATACACCACCAATATGATATCAAATATTAATGTTAACCATGAATTACAAACATTCAAAACATTGCATATCGTGAAGTTCACGCTCAAAATGCAAGATAATACACCACTTGCCACATTAGCGGTACAATACTAGGCTATGTAAATTATTTAAAGAACCCGAGACTAAAATAAAACTAGAGTAGTTATAAGAATAAGGCTGCTGTAATGTGCCAGTCCCAAAAGAACTGACACGTATCTCAGAAAAATTTTGTGTTGATACCAACGTGCCAATCTAATTACTTAAAAACGAGATCCTAAGGGCTCGGTATCTTGGCTTTCAAGGAAATTTTAAACCCAGTGAACATAACCATCAGGCTTAGAAATGTAACCCTGGAAACCACACTTATATCTCACTATGACAAACATTCTCGCGAAACTTGGCATACCATCCATACCTAATTCTCACTACCTTCCTCTTACACACTACATCAGTTCCAGATAAACCAAAAAACCCCCCCCCCCTTTACATCCCCCCATAAGGAGACCACTCCTTTGTCCATCCTCAGGGACCCCGCCTAAGGGAACCCACAGTGAGATTCCTATAACCTTCCGGGAAACTTTTTTCCCAAGACGCCCCATAAACCAACTTATTCCTACACTTCGTCCTATAGAATCTGGCCGCCAACGCTTTTATCCTCATATCACCCCTTAATCCCCTCATTCCCCATGAAATGTCCAGATAATCCACTATGATATACATTATAGCCCTTCCAACATCCCTAGGAACTCCCCTTACATCCAGTAGTAAAGCCCTTAAAAGCGGCAAACGACCCCCCCCCAACAGTCTGATAACCCCACCCATCCATGATCTCACCCCCTCCAAGGAGGTACAAAAAAAGACTACATGAAACGCCGTTTCAACATCACCACAAAACTGACAAAAAGCCTCTTCCACAAACCCCATACTACGTAACACCTCCTTGGAAGCCAGAATCCCCATGATAAACCTATATACTAATTCTCTTACTCTAGCCGGTATCCGAAGCTTACTAAAATCTTTCCAAATAACCCCCCAATCATACGTTGGATACACGGCTACCCCTTGCATAATTCCTTGACCTTTCACTACCCTCACCAACCGTTTCACTTTAATTTTATCCACCTGTTGCACTGTCAATAAAAATCTCAACATATCTTCACAAACCCTCAATTCCTTCCCACTCCACCATTTACGTGCCTCCTCCATAACTCTTCCTACTTTAGCGCCCCTCACACCCCCTTCCCTCATATACCTCCACTTGATATATACAGCCATTACTCTCAGTCCTAAAGGCAACAAACCTAAACCCCCTCTCCGAACATCCGTCATAACTACCTCCTTACTTAACCATGCCCTCCCAAATCCCCACACAAACTTCAGCACCCTCCTCTGCATTTCCACAATATCTCGTACCTCTAAGGGAAAAACCTCTGCTACCCCCCATACCTTGCTATAGACAAGTGAATTTACCACCACTACCCTCTGATGTAAAGCTAAGTCCCTCGCACTTAAACCTCCTAGTCTACTTAAAACCTTACCCGTGACAGACTCCGAATTTACCCTTCTGCATGCCTGCACTTCCGCCAAATACCATATCCCACATACCTTGATTCTGTCAACCACTGTCCATCCTAACCCTATCCCCAAGCCCCCCCCTATCCAATTACCGACCTCTAGTAACCTTGATTTCACCGTATTAACTCTCATTCCGGTATTCATACCAAACATCTGAATCACTCTACCCACCCTCCTTAACTCCTCCTTACCCCTTAGCAAAACAGTAGTATCATCCACATACCCAACGATGCCCCCTTTGCACCCCCCTTCCATCTCCTGATTGTTCATTACCCTCTCAACAGACACATAAAAAGGATTCTGCACACACGCAAAGAGCAGCTGTGACATCGGACAGCCCTGTCTCAAACCTCTCTCCATTGGTACACTTTCACCCAACCTCCCATTGACCTGTACCCTCACCTCTGCCCCATCATACAGGGTGTTCACCCACCTCACTACCCCCTCCCGAAACCCCAACCTCTCTAAGCAAACCCCTAAGAAATCTCTGTCCACGCAATCATAAGCATTTACCCAATCTAAACCTAGTATTCCCCCTCCCGTACATCTCTCTAGAAAATCCCTAATCAAACCATGTCCATCCCTCATCCTTCTTCCCGGAATTCCCAACTGTCCCCTATGTAACACTAAACCCAACACTTTCCTCATTCTGTTGCCCAAAACCTTAGCAAAAATCTTGTAATCCGAGCACATTAACGTAATCGCACGGTAATCATTCAAAACTCGGCATTCCTTCTTTTTGGGCACTAAAACCGTGACACCCGTTCTTTGTGATTTCCCCATCCTCCCACTACTTAACATACAATTCAAAACCCCCACCAGACAATGCCGTACACTCCCCCAATGATACCTATAAAAATCGTTTGGTATTCCGTCTATGCCTGGGGTTTTACCCTGGCACATCCCAAAAACTGCCTCCTCCACCTCCTCTACATTAATACTACCCTCGATTCTGTCACTGTCCTGCTCACTTAATACTCTATTAAACCCTTCATCCCCAAACCGTCCCTCACCCACTCCCCTGCCAACCCTCCTCCACTTCTCCCTAAACCAAAAATCTGCATACAAACTAATATTTTCCGTGGTGGATAGGCCTTGACCCTCCTCAAAGCCACCCCCCCCTGTACCTACCTCAATATACGCCAAGGTGGTCTTCGCCTGCCGTTCCTTAAACCTCCTTAATACAAAACCCGATGGCCTATCTCCCCTTAAGACATCCTCCAACCCTGCCCTAACTCGAATTGCCTCAAATTTTTCATTGTGAATTTCCGCCAACCTATTTCGCAAACGTTCCATGTCCTCACTCCGCCCCACACGTTCCTCTGCATAACAGTCATTTAACTGACCCTCAAGATAATTTTGTAGGCCATAGCTCCACCTAGCCATCTCCTTACCCCGTACTTTAAAAAATTTCCCAATTTCAACTTTAGCCCTCATTTCCCACCAATCCAGCAAATCCATTTCCATATTCCTAGTCTCCCAAAAGGATTTCCACCAATCTTCAAACCCCGTAGGGTCACCCTCTTCCCTAAGTAGCCTCACATTTAATTTCCAATATCCTGCATAAACCCTCACTATGCCATCTACCCTCAAATCTGCTATAACAGCACGATGATCAGAAAAACCCACATCGATAGTCCTCACCCTCTCCACACCTATGCCCTGCCTAACATAAA
Organism: Cherax quadricarinatus; assembly: GCF_038502225.1. Lineage (NCBI taxonomy): Eukaryota > Metazoa > Arthropoda > Malacostraca > Decapoda > Parastacidae > Cherax > Cherax quadricarinatus. Next base: position 50,957,521 of record NC_091293.1, read on the forward strand.
TCCTATCTAACCGTGCCTCATATCCCCTACGAATAAAAGTGTGCTCCACTCCACATCCCCTACTTCCCACCACATCTACCGCTCCAACATCTCGCAAAACATCCCGCAGAACCCCCAAAACACAACCCGCCCCCCTCGGAACCACATCACCCTTCCTAATGACACAATTCCAATCCCCACCAATCACCGTAAAAGCAGGTAAACCTCTCAAGTGATATACCAGAACCTCGCGTACAAAATCCACCTTCACTCTAGTGTTACTAGTTGCTGGCATGTACACACCTACAAAACTAACCCTCCTGGCCCCCCAAAACCCATCCACCCTGACAACCCTCCCACCCCCCCCCTCCTCCCAACCCAGGATACGCAAAGGACTGGTCTCCTTTACCGCCACAGCCACACCTCCTTTCAACCTCAAAGCATCACATGTAAACAACCTATAACCTTTCAACAACAACTCACATCCTAACCTATGGTTATGTTCCTGCAAAAAACAGACATCAATACTAAATCTCCTCAAAACCCACTCTAACCATACCCTCTTGACCTCGTTTTTAAGACCGTTTACATTGAAAGTTACACACCTGAATTTTACAAGAATGGCGGCTTACCCCTGTGCCGCTGAGGCTTACTTGGTCCTCCTTTCATAGGTCTCGGTTCTTCTCTATCAATCCCTCGTTCCTGCCCTCCAACCCCTCCCTGTCCCTTCCCACCTAGCTTCCCATTGCCCCCCCCCTCCTCCCTGACTTGCCTTTGCAACCACAGCTGCCCACATCTTCTTCCCAGGCCTCTGCGCTGGTGTGAGGACCTCGTCCATGTCTGATGCCCCCGCTGATCTCTTGCGGGAGCTACCCTCTACATACATTTCTTCTGCTACCACATCTTCTTGATGGACCTCCACCACCACATTGCTCTCCTTGCGAACCTCACTCAAGTCTTCCTTACCCTGCTTCTGTTCATCCATCACCTTGTCATCACCTGACCTCACATCACTTTCCACACCATGCTCCGACTCTTCCAAAAAATCCTTCAGCACAGCCTCCAAAATCCCGTCCTGAGCTGACTCTGCATTATCTAACGTCCTGTCTGACGGCGATATTCCCTCCCCCCCCGTTTCCACTGGTAGTGTAACACACGTCTCCAAAACCACCTCTGCCCTGTCGACCTCCTCACTCCATAGGCCTGTACCCCGGCTTTCCACTTCACCCGTCATAACATCCGTGGCTTCTAATGGCGTATCCACAGAAGCTGTCTCCTGACGCCTAGGCCCCTGTCTCCTGGGGCATTGTGCCACCATGTGCTCATAAGAGTCACATAAACGGCACGTCTTCCTCTGCCCCGCATAGTGTACAAAAACCTGTGTTCTATGGTTATGCAATGTAACATATGATGGTATCGGTCTCCTCAGGGTCATTTTCAGTGTGAAGGATCCTTCCGGCATCCCCTCATAAGGGCCGTCCCGCCACATTCCCATGCTCGTCGAGTGTACAGTTCCATAACCACTGAACACATCTTGTAGGCTGTATGCTGTTGCCTCAAAAGGTACATTCCTTACCTTCACCCAAGTAAAATACTTAGACACATCATGCAAGCATACTTCCACTGCCGAATTAATACTCATCCGTCGTTCTTGAAATTCATCTACGATGGTAGAGTAGAAGTCAGCCCTCATGAACTTCACGAAGACCCTTGACATTCCATTCAGTGCCACACCATACAGCTCTTCATTGGGGATGCCATAACAGTCCCTGATAATGCTTGGCAGGAGAACGTTCATCGTGTCGTTGCTTAAAGATCCTCTAACCAGCTGAATGCAGACAGTATTTATGCGCCGGTACAGTCGGTCCGCCATCTTGGTGCTAATACTATGTTTTCCTCACCAGGTGGCGTGAACAAATCCCAAAGCCCTGATGAGTTGTTTGAAAGAGTTTTAAAGGAATGTAAAGAAGAACTCAGTGAACCTTTGGCTAATCTTTTCAAAATATCACTAAAAACTGGCATAGTGCCTGATAAGTGGAAAATGGCAAATGTAATACCTATTTACAAGGCAGGTGACAGGTCCTTAGCTTCGAACTATAGACCAACAAGCCTTATCTCCATAGTGGGAAAATTTATGGAATCAATAATTACCGAATCAATTCGTAGCCATCTTGAAGACATAAATTGATTAATGAATCTCAACACGGTTTTATTAAGAGGCGTTCCTGTCTTATGAATTTACGAACTTTTTTCACTAAGGTGTTTGAGGGGGTAGATCATGGTAATGATTATGATATTGTGTATATGAATTTCAGTAAGGCTTTCGATAGAGATCCACATCAGAGACTATTGAGGAAACTTAAGGCACACGGAATAGGAGGAGAATTTTTTTCCTGGGTAGAGGAATGGTTGACAAATAGGCAGGAGAGAAAACCATACCCCCGGCCGGGATTGAACCCGCGGTCATAGAGTCTCAAAACTCCAGCCCGTAGCGTTAGCCACTAGACCAGCTAGCCACAATAAGATTCATCCTAGTTGGATGAATCTTATTGTGGCTAGCTGGTCTAGTGGCTAACGCGACGGGCTGGAGTTTTGAGACTCTATGACCGCGGGTTCAATCCCGGCCGGGGGTATGGTTTATTTGCAATCGTGTCATTACGATTTCTTGAGTCAGGCAGGAGAGAGTTTGCATATATGGGGAGAAATCAGAATGGGGGCACGTTACAAGCAGTGTTCCGCAGGGGTCAGTGTTGAGCCGTTGTTGTTCACAATTTACATAAATGACATAGATGAGAGAATAAATAGCGACGTAAGCAAATTTGCTGATGACACCAAAACACGCCGTCCAATTTATTTTAATGAGGACATTAAAGCACTCCTGGATGATTTGAATAGACTGATGCAATGGTCGGAGAAGTGGCAGGTGCAGTTTAATATAGGCAAATGCGAAGTTGTAAATGTTGGACATCAAAATTACCATGCCACATATAAACTAAATAATGTAGATCTTAATATTACTGATTTCGAAAAGGATTAAGGAGTTCTGGTTAGCAGTAATCTAAAAACAACAGTGCATTAGTGTTTGCAATAAAGCTAACAGAATCCTTGGCTTCATATCAAGAAGCATAAATAATAGAAGTCCTCAGGTTGTTCTTCAACTCTATATATCCTTGGTTAGACCTCATTTAGATTATACTGCACAGTATTGCAGGATGGATATAATTGCACTGGATAACGTACAAAGGAGGATGACAAAGCTGATCCCATGTATCAGAAATCTTCCCTATGATGATAGACTGAGGGCCCTGAATCTGCACTCTCTAGAAAGGCGTAAAATTAGGAGGGGGGGGGGGTATGATCGAGGTGTATAAATGGAAAACAGGAATAAATAAAGGGGATGTAAATAGCGTGCTGCAAATATCCAACCAAGACAAGATTCATAGCAATGATTTCAAGTTGGAAAAATTCAGATTCAGGAAGGATATAGGAAAGTACTGGTTTGGTAATAGAGCTGTGGATGAGTGGAACAAACTCCCTAGTACCGTCGTAGAAGCTAAGACGTTGTTTAGTTTTAAAAATAGGTTGGATAAATACACGAGTGGGTGTGGGTGTGTGTAAGTTGGACCTGACTGGCTTGTGCTACTAGACTCACGAAATCGTAATGACACGATTGCAAACAAACCATACCACGGGCGGGAATAGAACCCGCGATCAGAGAGTCTCGAAACTCCAGCCCGTTGCGTTAGCCACTGGACCAGCTAGCCACAATAAGATTCATCCAACTAGGTATATTTCTACACCATAGGAAAGTTAGCATAGGCACCACTCTGACCACAAATGCAAGTTTTTACAGACGAATCTCCAGCTAGCGTGGCCGTGACGAACTCTAGCTCAAGTCCCCTCAAAGCCGTCATGTTGACGAACAGGCATCCGTATCACGAACACAGGTAGCAATTCATAGCCTGTTGCACCTGGCCATTACCAAAGTCATTAATATTTGAAGTAACCGGGAAAGAAAAGGGCAATACAAATACAGCGGGTGTAGTTTTTGTCCTTACCCATAAAATCCTTCACCACTAAAAACATTATTTACGCACTTATTTAATTACCACTATAATGATAAGACGGAGTGAAGAGCCACTGAATGCAGAAGAATCGAATATAGTAAACAAAAGTCTGCCTCACAGCCCGGTAAACAGGCGTGACGTCACCTGGGAAGCCGGCTCTCACCTGATTGGTGAATCAAACTGGACAGCTAATACATCAGTGAGACCCAAAAATGCTATACTATGAATTACCAGTTCTCCTGTCGAATGGGCATGCCAGTGGGTGTGTGATGAACGTTGAATAAACTGTAACATAATCTTCATACGCCACAGTAATAGTAGTAGTACCAGTAGTAGTAGTAGTAGGAGCAGCAGCAGCAGCAGGAGCATGGTGGTGGCGGTGGCGGAGCAATAGTGATTGAGGTACTTTAGATGAGCATAGCTGATGGTTCCTACTTAGTTGGAAAAGTGTTAAGTGAGGCCTCCGGCCACTCTATAATATGATCAGTTTTAGGGTTATTATTTTATGCTTGTTGGGAAGTCAATTCATCTGTAGTGTTTAGGGTTGATATCTACTAGGAGCAAGAGTTTCTTCCTCTCTACAGTATGCTTGTATATTTGTTAAAGCTAAATACGAAGTTTTTAATGAGTGCCTCCTACTGTGGTTAGTTGTATTCTCTGGAGTTCAGTGTAATTACTCCCTTTGTCACCCATGGTGACGACATTGCTGGACTTTATCGTAGGTTCTGAAAGGCAGTGGTGTACCGTTAGAGAAGATTGATAGGTCATAACAGGGCTGCAGTGAGGTTTGTCCTGTACATAGCTTACTGAAAGTTGCTGTTACTTGTCCTGTAGTTGCTGGTGATTAAGTCCTGTTTGTGAATTGATTTGCATAGGACCGTGGTGAATTTGGGTCCTATGCACAGGGTTTGTTTTTCATAATCTATTAGAATGCATGTCGATAAATTGTTGATCATGGCATCTCGATTCATCTCCGTCTATGATCTGTTGGTGCACAAGAAATAAAGCTTGTGGTTGAGCTTAATCACTTGCTGGAGGTTTCCTGTGGTGACTGTACTGAGAGCTTGCTCAGCTGTACAATGGTCCAGCTGCTGACAAACTGGCCCTCAAACCTCTAGCTGTCTGTAATGTTTCCTTGGCGACATGGGGGAGCTCCTCAACACATTTGATCAAGTAACCTTCGGTAGCAGGAGTGAAAGGCTTTCTGGAGTTACCGAGCTAGCCGTGTAGATTTAGGAATCCCCATCTTTGTAAGACAGCCACGCTGAGAAAAGCTGTGTGAGGTGGAGGATGTCCAGGTAAATTCTGCTAGAAATATCTATAAAGTTATAATATCTGAAATGCCGGATACAATTATTTGTAAAATTATAGACAATGTATTAGGCAGATAGACACAAAGGCAACTAATGAGACATTTGTTATGGCCATATTTCACTTGTCAAAAGCTTTATTAAACCATTTCAAAACATTACAAGGCTACAGACTGCATAGAGAAAGAATGAACAAAGTGCAGTAGGAGGAACATAATAATGAAGTCGTGGTAGACACAGTGGTAATAATAGTAGAGATATTAGTAGTCGTCATAATAATAATAATAATAATAATAATAATAATAATAATAATAATAATAATAATAATAATAGTAGTATCAGTAATAATAGTAATAGTAGCTGAAATTATTTGTTCTTGTTAGGTGGCGGCAGTTAGTGTTAATATTTTGGAGATGCTGCTGCCTTCTGCGTCTTAGAATTTGAAATGAAGATTAACACTTAATGTAATTAAGTCACAACATGCGAGTTATGACATTTTCTGTTTTATTTACATACTGTCGGTATAGTCTACTATTATATTACTATTATCAATGAGGCATTTTCTTATGCGTATTTCTGGTTCGTTAATCATTAAGCAGGCATCATTCCATTTCAACAAGTGACTGGTGACTTTTCAGTGTTGTTGACTTGCATTGCTTAGGTTATACTACCTGCATATACTGACGTATACGTCAAGTCCTAAGTTTTTTAGCTGCTTCCCTGATTGTGCACCTTGTCACACCGTGTGCACGGGTTAATGTAAACTTCTACTTTGACTGGTACAGTATTCTTCACTCTAGTTCAGGTAACTTTTTGACGAATTTGGTGGTAGACACGCCGACTCTGGTGTTACTTCCTGCGAGTGCTTTGAGAAGTAAAAGGTAAAATGGCTGTTAAGAAAATTTATGATTGTTTTAAATAGTGTCGGTGCGTGGAGATTTCGTGATAAGATGGATTTGTTTCTGGCAGTCTTTGACGAAATGGGAAGCAAAGTGTTGCTCGACGAAATTTCGGTTTACGAGAGAGTATTCCTCGTCTCGAGAATCAGGTGTGCAGATGTGATGCTCTCAAAAAAAAAAAAAACCTATAATGATGCCTCGGTTATTTTTATTATCCTGACTAAAGCAGAAGTGTGTGAAATAAATTTGATGATAAACTTTCAAGAGGCTTGGAATCTATAAGCTTCCTCTACGTTGAAAAATGGTAATCTGATAGTGACTGCTCTGCATGTGTAAGCTGATTGACCTGATCAGCTTCGTTAAGCTTTCTCTGCGTGTCACGCACGTCAGAACGTTTAAGTAATTTCGAGGACGTCATCAACGTATCAGACCCACGTGACATTGTTGGGGACAATGTTGGCAAAGTAATCAGTCTCTAGGCAATACAAGAATATATTTTAAAAGATTTAATAGGTTTTAATAGATTTTAATAGTTTTAATAAGATTTAACAGATATTAATAGGTTTCAATAGATTAGTAGATTTTGATAGATTTAAATAGTGTTTAACATATTTAAGAGACTTTAATAGATTTTAATTCAACAGCGTCATTTACGCAAAAAAACATTGCAAATATTATACAATATCAATAACATAATAAATGTGATTACTGGTAAATCTAGATTAAGGTTGGGCAAGAGTCTTCTAAGAAACTTTTAGTTTAGTCAACGGAAACATAGATAGTGAATTAACTTTAAATCGCAAGAATTTCCATCTATTCTTCTGCGTTTTCGGTAAGTTGTTCATGTAGGGGACACACGCATTAGTAATTTTGAAGTCCCTAACATTTTGGATTCCATAATCTCTTTCTTAATAATTGGTTCAGCTTTTAAAATATGTCTTCAATGGTGTTCCGGGTTAAGTGTTCACACGTTTCTTTATCAATGAGTAATTCAAACATTTTTTTAATTGTAACTCGATTTGTATAAAATTGATGAGAATACACACACACACACACACACACACACACACACACACACACACACACACACCTTCCATACATGCCTTGATACATCAAAGGCAATGGGACCGGACATCTCTCCATGAGTCCTTAGAGAGGGAGCAGAGACACTGTGTGTGCCACTAACCACAATTTTCAACACATCCACTGAAACTGGCCAACTACCTGAGGTATGGAAGGCGGCAAATGTAGTCCCTATTTTTAAGAAAAGAGACAGAAACGAGGCACTAACCTATAGACCAGTGTCACTGACGTGTATAGTATGCAAAGTCATGGAGATTATCAGGAGGAGAGTGGGAGAGCGCCGAGAACGGTCCTCTACCACTCTCGACAACCAGCACGGATTCATGGAAGGTAAATCCTTTGTCACAAACCCTACTGGAGTTTTATGACAAGGTAACAGAAGTAAGACGCACGAGAGAGAGGGGTGGGTTGATTGCATTTTCTTGGACTGCAAGAAGGCCTTCGACACAGATCCTCACAAGAGATTAGTGCAAAACCTAGAGGACCAGGCACGTATAACAGGAAGGGCGCAGCAGTGGATCAGAGAATACCTGACAGGGAAGCAACAGCGAGTCATGTAACGTTATGAGGTATCACAGTGGGCGCCTGTGACGAGCGGAGTCCCACACGGGTCAGTCCTAGTACCAGTGCTAATTTTGGTATATGTGAATGACATGATAGAAGGGATAGACTCAGAAGTGTCCCTGTTCGCAGATGATGTGAAGTTAATGAGGAGAATTATATCAGATGAGGATCAGGCAGGGCTACAAAGAGACCTGGACAGGTTGGACGCGTGTTCCAGCAACTGTATCCTCGAATTTGACCCCTCCAAATGCAAAATCATGAAGATCGAGGAAGGACAAAGAAGACCGAAGACAGAGTATAGGCTAGGTGCCCAAAGACTGCAAATCTTACTCAAGGAAAAAGATCTTGGGGTAAGTATAATACCAAGCATATCTCCGGAAGCACACATCAACTGCTGCAGCATATGGGCGCCTGGAAAACCTGAGTATAGCGTTCCAATACCTCAGTGAGGAATCGTTCATGACTCTGTGCACCGTGTACATCAGGCTCATACTTGAGTATGCAGCACCAGTCTGGAACATACACCTGGTCAAGCACGTCAAGAAATTGGAGAAAGTGCAAAGGCTTGCAACAAGGTTAGTTCCAGAGCTAAGGGGAATGTCTACAAAAAGAGGTTAAAGGAAATCGGCCTGACGACACTGAAGGACAGGAGGGTTAGGGGAGACATGATAATTACATACAAAATACTGCGAGGAATAGATAAGGTGCACAGAAACAGGATATTCCTGAGATGGGACACAGAAACAAGGGGTCACAATTGGAAGTTGAAGACTCAGATGAGTAAAAGAGATGTTAGGAAGCATTTCTTTAGTCACAGAGTTGTCAGGAAGTGGAATAGTCCGGGAAGTGATGTAGTGGAGGCAGGAACCATACATAGTTTTAAGACGAGGTATGTTTAGGCTCATGGAGCAGGGAGAGAACCTAATAACGACCAGTGAAGAGGCAGTCTCGACCCCTGCAACCACAAATAGGTGAGAACATACACAGACACACAACAGATGGACTTCTGTTCAGCCATTTACTGCAAATACAAAAATCAACAACTAACGCGACCCACCATTCATATTAATCGGTTATGTTGACATACAACAAACGACACACATAAAAAAATAAAATTTTTGAAACTCATTTTAAACCCATATTATAATTTCCTAACCTCAAATATTCGTTAAAAAATCATTATCGAATTCTCATAAGTTACGTCCCCTTAAGGGAGGTTCCTTGACGCTGGTGAGGGGCTCTTGATCTAGGGAATTGGATCTGTGCTCCTGTTCTCTGAATTGAACCTGAATACCTTCCATCTCCCCACATGCGCTGTATAATCCTACGGGTTTAGCTCTCCCCCGTGATTACATTAATAATAATCACAAGTTACATATGACAAAAAATTATCACAAGTTACATATGGTAAAAAAAAATGTTCACTAGTTCTTGTATTTAAAATACAATTTTTTGCTAATTACATCAGACCAACCAGGAAAATATTTGCTAATTCTCACAAACCTAACAAAGCATATTAAGTAAATGCTTGCACGCTAAAGCTCTAATTACTGAAGAGCTTTGGAGAGAAAATTCCATTAATCGCTACAAACGCCAGTTTAACATACAATGATTAGTTTGGTAACTATATGATTCCGTTTTCTGTTGTAGACGAAACCAGCGGAGAGGAGTGTTGCTTTCAATATTAATCTCTGAGTGACAAATCTACCGACGTCACACGGATGATCCCTACATTGTATTGCTCAGAGAGAAATTGATGATTCTGCTGGAAATGGATACTGAGTTGAATAATTGCCGATGGGGCAGGGGATAGGGGGTGAAGAGGAAAATATTGGAGTACTGACACACTCAAGGTAAAGTATGTGTGTGTATTATCTAGCACTACGACTATTAGTATAATATAAATTTAGAAACCGTCCCTATTATGCCTTTGTTATAATAAACTTCAAGATCAGAGAATATATTTCACTATCTGGTGAACTCATACTATGCCCATCAATAAAGGGGCATCAAAGAAGGTGGCAGCCGGTGTTCAGTTACAGATTTTTTTTGGTGGAAATCAGCGTGGGTGACAGAATTGTTCTTTGACATACCTTCCCTGTTTTCTCATCCACTCTCAGGCCCTACCCACAACATTTCCTCGTCTGCCTCTTGGGTGTGTAGAATAGAGGCTGTGTGTGGGTTATGACTGTTGGGGTTGTGGTCCCTGTTCAGTCATGAAATTCAACCTCGGACCTGCCGCTACACCCAAGGTTACCTGGAATGATGTGAACGTACAGGGGGCAGTGTGAGTTGACACAGTGACAATTGCAGGTCTCTGGTAAAGGTAATAGCCACCCCATGCACGTGGTAGGGTACATGAATGTATTCAAAGACTCGAGTGCTTACGTGGAAGGAGATGTGCTGTGGTATGTAGAGAACCACCTGCGGAGTCACGTGCTACTGTCTGTTCCAGCAACGAGAGTCCTTGACCGCGGTCCAGTGTAACTAATTCGCTTAGTGTGTGTCTTAACGAATGGTATTTCACGGCATAAGGTTGACATGGGGAGGTGTCTCTCTCTCACCGCTTGTAATGTAACTGCTGGCCTTAGGCCGGTAAGGCGATCGTGGTTAACTGTTGGCGCGAAGGGCGGTGCCAAATAGTGTAATAATAATATATCTTTATTTCTACAAGCTGGTTTAGAAAGACACGTAAGCAAACACTATGACATATTTATTAGAAAACGTTTCGGTCTTGGGACCGAAACGTTTTCTAATAAATATGTCATAGTGTTTGCTTACGTGTCTTTCTAAACCAACTTGTCGGTATTTATTACCAAAGTTTATACAATTTCTACAAGTACATGTACAAGGTATACAGGCCTAGCTGACATCAATGACATACCCGTTCGAACATTAAAATGGTATAGAATACCGACAGGTTGTTAGGTAAGACACATATGCAACAGTTAGGTATCTTTATTTCGAAACGTTTCGCCTACACAGTAGGCTTCTTCAGTCGAGTAAAGAGAAGTTGATGGAAGCAGAAGATACTTGAAGACGATTTAATCAGTCTTGAGGTGATAATCTTGAGGTGTAATCAGTTTTGAGGTGAGATGTAGGCCACTACTAGGTAGTAGGTTGGTAGACAGCAACTGCCCAGGGAGGTACTACCGTCCTGTCAAGTGAGTGTAAAACAGAAGCCTGTAATTGTTTTACATGATGGTAGGATTGCTGGTGTCCTTTTTTTTCTGTCTCATAAATATGCAAGATTTCAGGTATGTCTTGCTACTTCTACTTACACTTAGGTCACACTACACATACATGTACAAGCATATATATACACACCCCTCTGGGTTTTCTAATATTGTCTTACTAGTTCTTGTTCTTTATTTTCTCTTACCTCCATGGGGAAGTGGAACAGAATTCTTCCTCCGTAAGCCATGCGTGTTGTAGGAGGCAACTAAAATGCCAGGAGCAAGGAGCTAGTAACCTCTTCTCCTGTATATATTACTAAATGTAAAAGGAGAAACTTTCGTTTTTCCTTTTGGGCCACCCCGCCTCGGTGGGATACGGCCGGTGTGTTGAAAAAAGAAAGAATGTAGGCCACTACTAGTGGCCTACATCTCACCTCTTGGCGGTATATAAGGCTCCATCCTGTCACTTCAACTCCATATTGTTTCAGACTATGGTACAATACTCTTCTCCAGACTGAGGGACTGACCACCTCAAAACTTTAAGGGTGATGGACTGATTACATCGTCTTCAAGTATCTTCTGCTTCCATCAACTTTTCTGTACTCGATTGAAGAAGCCTACTGTGTAGGCAAAACGTTTCGAAATAAAGATACCTAACTGTTGCATATGTGTCTTACCTAACGACATACCCGTTTGTTATGCTGAGCATTTAAGAACATAAGAACATAAGAAAGGAGGAACACTGCAGCAGGTCTGTTGGCCCATACTAGTCCCACTAACAAAATATTTGACCAATCCAATTTGCAATGCTACCCAAGAAATAAGTTTTGATGATTCTATTTACTCATTATGCAAGTCTCAATCAAATCAAATCCCTCTCGCTCATGTATTTATCTAACCTAAATTTGAAACCTCCCAACGTTTTAGCTTCAATAACCCTACTAGGCAGACTGTTCCACTCACCAACTACCCTATTTCCAAACCAATACTTTCCTATATCCTTTCGAAATCTAAACTTATCTAATTTGAATCCATTATTGCGGATTCTTCCTTGAAGTGATATCCTCAAAACCTTATTTATATCCCCTTTGTTAATACCCATCTTCCACTTATACACTTCGATCATGTCTCCCCTTATTCTTCGTCTTACAAGTGAATGTAGTTTAAGAGTCTTCAATCGTTCTTCGTACTGAAGATCTCTAATGCTATGTATTAATTTGGTCATTCTACGCTGGATATATTCTAGCGAATTTATATCCATTCTGTAATATGGAGACCAGAACTGAGTTGCGTAATCTAGGTGAGGCCTTACTAATGATGTATAAAGCTGTAAAATAACCCCTGGACTTCTGTTGCTTACACTTCTTGATATAAATCCCAGTAATCTGTTTGCTTTGTTACGTAAGCTTAGGCATTGCTGTCTTGGCTTAAGGTTGCTGCTTACCATAACCCCCAAATCCTTCTCGCAATCTGTATGACCAAGTTCTACGTTATTTAACTTATAAGTACTAGGGTTATGGACACTCCCGAGCTTCAGAACCTTGCATTTATCTAGACTGAACTGCATCTGCCACTTTTCTGACCAGGAACTGAGTTTGTCTAAATCCTCCTGAAGTTCCGTGACATCTAAGTTTGAATCAATTATCCTACCTATCTTTGTGTCATCGGCGAATTTGCTCATATCACTAGTAATTTCCTCATCAAGGTCATTGATATATATATTATAAACAACAACGGGCCCAAGACTGATCCCTGTGGAACGCCACTTGTTACAGATCCCCACTCGGATTTAACCCCATTTAAGCATACTCTCTGGTTCCTATTGGTGAGCCATGACTCGATCCATGACAGCACTCTTTCCCCAATGCCATGAGCTCCCACTTTCTTTAACAGTCTCTGGTGCGGTACTCTATCAAAAGCCTTACTAAAATCTAAATAAATATCGAATTCTTTATCATGATCAACGGCCTCAAAAGCTTTACTGAAGAAGGTTAATAAATTAATTAGGCAGGAACGGCCCCTCGTGAATCCATGCTGAGTATCATTAATCAAGCTGTGCTTATCGAGATGGCTTCTTATATTATCACCTATAATTGACTATAGTAATTTGAGGTTAGGCTTATTGCGCGGTAATTTGACGGTAACGACTTGTCCCCTGATTTAAAAATAGGAATTACATTAGCCATCTTCCACATATCAGACACTACACCTGTTTGAAAAGAAATATTAAAAATATTAGTCAATGGTTCACAAAGTTCCAATTTATACTCTTTAAGAACCCTTGAAAAAAGTTCATCAGGGTCCGGGGATTTATTTTGCTTTAACCGGTCTGTCTGTTTGATAACCAATTCGGTGGTGACTGTGATATTGCATAATTTATCATCATCAGGTCCACTATAAAAATTAATTACTGGGATATTGTTAGTGTCTTCCTGAGTGAAAACCGAGAGAAAATAATTAATAAGAATAGAGCACATTTCATTCTCCTTGTCAGTGAGATGCCCAGAGTTATTTTTAAGGGGACCTATTTTATCTCTAACTTTTGTTCTATAAACCTGGAAAAAACTTTTTGGGTTAGTTTTCGAATCCCTAGCAACTTTAATTTCATATAGCTTTTCTTATCCCATTTTTAACGTCCCTCTTAATGTCAATATACCGATTCAAAAAATGACTTCACCTCTTTTGATGCGCCTATAAATTCTTTTTTTCTGTCCTAAAAGATATCTGAGCCTATTATTCATCCATTTGGGGTCATTTCTATTCGATCTAATTTCCTTATATGGGATAAATGTCCTTTGGGCAGCATGTATTGTGTTGAGAAAGCTGTCATACTGATAGCTCTCTTCGTTACTTCAATCCACAGATGATAAGTGTTCTCTAAGCCCATTGTAATCTGCTAAGCGAAAATTTGGGACCAGTATTGAATTATCCCTACTATCATACTTCCATTCAATGCTAAAGGTAATTGATTCATGATCGCTTGTGCCAAGTTCCTCTGTAATTTCTAAGTTATTAACAAGGGTTTCCTTGTTTGCCAAAACCAAGTCAAGCAGTTTATTTCCCCTTGTAGGTTCTGTCACAAACTGCTTCCAAAAACAATCCTGAACTACTTCTAAGAAGTCGTATGATTCTAAATTCCCAGTCAAGAAATTCCAATCAATATGACTAAAGTTAAAGTCTCCTAGAGTTACTACATTATCGTGTCTTGTGGCCCTAACAATTTCCTCCCATAGTAGTCTCCCTTGGTCCCTATCTAAGTTTGGGGGACGGTATATCACATCTAAAATCAATTTTTCATATCCATCTGAAAATTCTATTCAAACAGACTCTGCATGTGTTACTTCAGACTAAATACCCGTTTTTATGCAACAGTTCAAGCGATCTCGGACATACAGTGCCACCCCACCCCCTTTCCCGATACTTCTGTCTATATGGAACAATTTAAAACCCTGTATGTGACATTCTGCAGGCATTTCCCGATTTTTTGTATTGAGATAAGTCTCAGTTAAAGCAAATACATCAATGTTACCTGCACTAGCAACAAGTCTCAACTCGTCCATCTTATTCCTATCACTACGACTATTTGTGTAATATATATTTAAAGATCCTCCTTTCTCTTTGCCCTTCCTGCTCCTTTCTGTTATTCCACTAACCTATTACTATCCTTGTCACCTAGTGCCACTGGCTTTCCAATATCCACCTCATTTTGCCTATTACTAGTTCTCCTAGTACTCATATTACTACACTGGGACTTCACTGTTTTTCCGCCAAAACCCATACCACTACCTATTCTTAGTTTAAAGACCTAACAGCTCCCTCCACTGCGTTGGCCAGTGGCGCCCATGCCTCTATCCATGCAAGAACTTTACCTCCTATACCATAAGCTGATACTTTTCTTAAGAGTCTCTTGTGAGTTACTCTATCGAAGGCTTTACTAAAATCCAAATAAACAATATCATATTCATTATCACTGTCTGCTGCCTCAAATGTTCTATTGAAGAACGTCAGTAAATTTGTCAGGCAGGAACGACCTCTCGTGAACCCATGCTGAGATTCATTTATCAAGTTATGCTCTTCAAGGTGACTTCTAATAATGTCAGCTATAACTGATTCTAGTAACTTGCCCACTATAGATGTCAGGCTTATTGGACGGTAATTTGAAGGAACGGACTTATCCCCTGATTTGAATATGGGTACTACATTAGCCAGCTTCCGCAACTCTGGCACAACACCAGTAAGGATGGACGCATTAAACACACTCGTTAATGGCTGACTAAGTTCCATCTTGCATTCCTTAAGTACCCTGGAAAATAACTCGTCGGGCCCCGGGGACTTATTTTGCTTCAGTTTGTCTATCTGTTTGATAACCATGTCCCTCGTGACAGTAATATTAGTCAATTTCAGTTCGTCAGGAACTGAATAATTGTTAATTTCTGGAATCTCATTTATGTCTTCCTGTGTAAAAACTGACAAAAAATAGTCGTTAAATATAGAACACATTTCCAGTTCGTTATCCGTCAGCTGCCAATTCCCAATTTTCAGAAGTCCTAATTTTTCCTTCACCGTCGTCCTATACACTTGAAAGAACCCCTTCAGATTGGTCTTTGATTCATTAGCAACTCTAATTTCATAGTCACGTTTAGCCTTTCTAATCCCCTGTTTTACTTCTCTTTTAAGCTCAACAAATTGGTCAGTAAGGTTAACCTCTTCTCTTCTGATGCGCCTAAAAATTCCCCTTTTCTGTCCTATTAGATGCTTTAGCCTCCTGTTGACCCATTTGGGATCGTTATTATTAGACCTGATTTCTCTCTGGGGAATGTATATACTCTGAGCACGGTGTACTTTATTAAGAAAGATCTCTTAAATGGAGATCCCTTCGCAATCATAAGTCTGATCATCGTCAATAGAATCATTAGCTAGATAACCCTAATTGAGATTTGACAGGTGTCCCCTAAGTCCATTATAATCGGCAGAACGAAAATCAGGGAGTTTTACCGTATTATCATTATTCTTGTGTTCCAAGTTAATGCTAAAAGTGATGGATTTGTGATCACTTGCGCCAAGCTCTTCAGTGATCTCCTGATTATTTACGAGTGTTTCCTTATTTGACAAGACTAGGTCTAGCAAATTATTACCCCTGGTATGCTCTGTTACACACTGCTTCAGAAAACAGTCCTGAACTGTTTCCATAAAGTCACTGGACTCCAGATTACCGGTCAAAGATTTCCAGTCAATTTGACTAAAGTTAAAATCCCCTACTGTCACTATGTTATTGTGTCTAGAAGCCCTAACAATTTCGTCCCAAAGAAGTCTCCCTCTATCGTGATCCAAGCCTGGAGGTCGGTATATTACACCTAGAATTAGTTTTTCTTGGCCTTCTACAAACTCTACCCAAACAGATTCTGTTACTGTTCCATCTATTTTTATACCTGTTTTTATGAAACAGTTAATATTTTCTCTAACATATAATGCAACTCCTCCCCCCTTCCCATTACATCTATCCACATGGAACAAATTTAACCCTTGAATATTACACTCAGCAATCATATCCCGACTCTTTAAATCATACCACGTTTCAGTTAATGCAATGACATCAAAGTTGCCAGCACATGCTACCAAACGTAGTTCATTAATCTTACTTCTTGCACTTCGACTGTTAGAATAAAATAGCATCATACGTTTTTTTCTTCTGCACATTTTTCCTATTCATCTTTGTTTTTACACAATTTCTGAAATTATCATTACCCAGAGTTACTCCATGACAGTTACTATTAAGATTCTTAATATCAGAGCATAAATCAATATATCCATACTCGTTATTTATCATTTCTAAACCCATACCTCTAACTAATCCTAGTTTGAAGTCTTAACAACCCCCTCAACTGAGCTAGCAAGAAAACCCACACCTGTCCTGGATAAGTGAACCCCATCTCTGGCATACATGTCATTTCGGCCATAGAAATTGTCCCAGTTGTCAATGAATGGTACTGCATTATCCTTACAGTGTTTATTCAGCCAACAATTAATACCAGTTGCTCTGGATAGCCATTCATTACCAACACCTCTTCATGGTAAAATGCCACATATAACAGGGCGCCCCCCCTTCTTCCTAATTATGTCTATAGCTGTCCTGAACTTTCTAACTAAATCCTCACTTTTACGCTTGCCTACATCATTGCCTCCAGCACTGAGGCAAATAATAGGATTGATCCCATTACCGTTCATGATGTCAAGCCGGCTGACAATGTCCTTCATCCCAGCCCCAGGAAAGCAAACCCTGTGTCTCCTACTCCTGTTCTTCAAGCAGAATGTCTTATCCATGTATCTAACTTGGCTATCCCCAACAACATCAATATTCTTACCTTCCTTGGTGTCGTTCGTCGTGACGTTCCCAGTAGTCGACTCATATTCGTCAGGTAGCACGGAGAATGCATTAGATGTTTCCACAACAGTTTCCACAGCAGTCTCTTTCTTCTTCATTGTTTCTGTCTTTCCATTCTTCTTGATCGTCAACTTCGTTCCATGCTGTCCAGCCACTGTCCAGGTTCCCTTCTTGAGCCGAGAACTCAAAACAGGAGGACTACTACGAATTCTCTTGTTTTCCTCAGTCAATCGTCGTATTTCCAACTTCGCTACCCTCAATTCATCCTTAAGCTGCTGGTAAAGTTGCTCGATGGAGGGCATCTTGGTTCAGTCCAAGGAGAGCACACAAACGGCCCCACTGAGCTAAGTACACGTCACCACTGAGCTAAGTACACGTCACCACCACCACCAGATGGGAGGACTTAGCCACAAGCGAGACTCTCCATGCCCAATTAGACATCCCTACGCTGAATCTGTACTGGAAGACGCTCAGTGACAGACAGATAGACAAACTTGAGACACAATATGACTACTGGACCTCCCTCCTTGACGAAGACATTCGCAGACCCGCAAACCAACACAACCTTTTCTGAGATTGAGACACTTATGCAATATATAGGAATCTTTATTCAGGAAACGTTTCGCCGCACAGTGGCTTCATCAGTCCAATACAAAGCAGAAGGTGTAAGGAGAGGAGGAGTTTGAGGTAATCAGTCCCTCAGCCTGGAGTCGATATGTTCAGTCCCTCAATCTTGTAGAATGTACAGCATAGGGCCGTAGACGTGGCTTATATACTGTAGTCGGGTGAGGCGAAGCAGAGGGAGGCGGTGTCATAGTGGTACCATCCACTAGTCGAAGTAGGTCTTGGTCCAAAGGTTGGACGAAGACCTACTTCTCTCCTGACTGCCTGTGACACAATCAAAGAAGACTTTATCAAAGACATTAGTACTAAGAACAAAGTCTCTGTTGACGATATTTACAGACCTGAAAACTCAACCATCCTCAAAATACGCTGTTCAACTCCTGACGCCTCTACACTCTTCAATCAAGGAATCCTTGCCAAGACCATCCGCATTCCTTCAAACACTCTCTTCACTCTGAACCTTCACCCCATCACACAATGTCTGAAATGCTACAAATTCGGCCACGGCAAAAACTCATGCACATCCACACAAATGTGCTCCACATGTTCAGGAACTGGCCACTTCTGGAATACTTGCAACCTCTCCCTTAAATGTTCTAACTGCGGCGGGTCACACACTGCAGTTGCAAATTCCTGCCCTTCTAGAAAACACATTCTCTCCTCCCTCAGAGCAAGCCAACCTCCCTCCCTCCCCAACCCCTTCCCTTCACCTCCCTCCCCTTCCATACATCCCTCCCCTTCCCCCAATGCCTGGGCCTCCCCACGCACTTGGTCTACCTCTTCTACTCTACACTCATCAAACACCAACACACAGATTACAAGCACTTCTCCTTCTACACCTACACCCACACTAGACTACAAAACTAACTGCCAACTCACCACTGCTGCCCACTCTGCGATGGTAATCTCTCAAGCTTACCAATCAGACTACTCACATGTCCTTAACCTAATCTTGTCTGCTAACAATCTTCTCTCTTTAATTATCCCTCCTTCCTGCTTCTCTTCTAAGCCTCCTACAAACTCTCCCTCCTCCTTCTCTAACACTCCCCACTTCCTACACCCACCACCTCTCCTTCTCCCCTATCCCTCTTCACTACTTCTACCCTTCCCACCCACACCCCTAATGCTGCTGCTACGACCACCCCTTCCACCACCTCCTTACCCACTTCCTCATCCCCTACCAAAGCTTCCATTTCCTCATCCCTTACCATAGCTTCCTCTTTCTCATCCCCTACCAAAGCTTCCACTTTCTCTGCATCCACCTTTGCCCACTCCTCCACCACAACCAAAACTTCGTCCAGGTCCAATTCCACCTCCTCCAGACAAAATCCACTCTAATCTAAACCTGCCCCAACTTCTGACAGACAGACCAAAGAACATAAAAACAGATCCATCTCTTCCTCCCCCTCCAGGAAACGGGTCCGTAACACCTACAAACACACATCCACTGATGGCACCACTATCAAGGGTTTTAATCCATACTCCTTCCCCGACATTAACTTTGCTGTGACGAAACCATTAAATCATGTTTAAAGTGATTCAGTTCAACGTACGGTCTTACTTTACAATTAGACACCTACTGGCCGAGCTCCTTGAAGCAGAGAGGCCAGATATTGTTTTGCTAAACAGTACCTGCCTCAAAGAACCTCAACGTATCCGCCATTATGGTTATACTGCACTAGAGTCCCCCTATGATCCCTCACGATGGGGTTGCCATCCTTGTCAAATCCAACATAAAATACGAATTTCTCCCAATCCCTTTTATACACCAGCACTGTCTTGCGGTCAGAATACACACCCGCCTTGGCCCCTTTATCTTTTTCACCACCTATGCTCGCCCAAACACTATTCTCAACATACACGACCTTTCCTTAATTTTCAACTACACTAACACACCAACATACCTACTAGCTGACATGAATGTTAAGCACACAGCCTTTCATCATACCAGTAACAACCAACTTGGTCACCAATTACTCAACTTCACAAACCATAAACACCTAATTCATCTCGGCCCAGAATTCAACACCTTCTACAACCACACTGGCCAAGGCAAACCAGACATCATTCTGGCAAACCGGGCCAGCTCTCTATTTCAACGCTACATCTCACCTGGCCCTATTACAGGCTCTGATCACATCCCAGCCATCTTACACATCTCCAACCCTATCCTCATCCCGGCCACACCTTCCTTCTCCTACAGGAACGTTGACTGGGATGCTTTCAAACAACACATAGACAATACTAACCTAACCTATGACTACAACAACAAATCTATCTCTGACATCGACACTCAACTTGATCGCATCCAGGACACCATTACACAAGCAGCCAACACCGCAAATACCAAAGAAAACTCACACCATTCGTTATTCCTTCAAACCCTCAATCGGAACAAGACTAATTATCTGCTACCACAACCGCTTCCTCTACAACACACATAGATTTAATCAAGTCCGATTAGATCTCACTTACCTTAGAAACAAGATTCTACAAAGCCTAGACCAAGACCACAACAGTCACTGGTCACAACTCGTACAACAAGCAGACAAACAGCGTATTGAAAACACTAAAGCCTTCTGGAACTTTATCAAAAAAATCAGAGGCACAGCTCCCACAAATAAATTCAAACACATCACCCACAACAACGCACACATCTCAGTCCCGCAGGCTGCCACTAACATCTTCAAACACATCTGGGAGAACATCTTCCACCCTCACCCACCTCACCCTAACGGTATTCGACACATTCAAAACATAAAACACTGGAACACTGCACACACACAAGAAACAACACCAGATAGCCACATCCATCTGGACTCTCTTACCTCCTCCCAAGAACTCGACACTCCTTTCACCAACACAGACATTAAACTCTCCTCTGACACCTTCCTCCCCATATTATCCTAAAACACCTTCCTGACTCTATCACTACTGCCTACACAAACCTCCTCAATGCCTCCCTTGCCTCTGGATATTTCACCTCCCTCTTCAAAGCTGCTACTGCTTTCCTCCTTCCTAAACCCAAAAAAAACCACTCTGATCCTAGAAACTGTCGCCCTATCAGCCTCCTCCAAACTCCAGGAAAATTCTTTGAAAAACTCATCAACCATCGCCTTCGCAGATACCTGGAACACAACTCTCTACTTTCTGATGGCCAGTTTGGCTTCAGAACTCACAGATCCACACAGGATGCCATTAACATCATTCTCAATTACATCCACATAAACACAAAACAAAGAAACAGGACAGCCCTGGTTGCAAAAGACGTTGAAAAAGCTTTTGACACGTCTGGCACGAAGGGCTCAAGTACAAACTCTGCACTAACTTTAACCTGCCTCTCACTGCTCGTAAACTCATCTGCAATTTCCTAGACGGCCGTACCATGAGAATCAAATTCCAAGGCTGTTACTCTGACTACTTCACACTATGTGCTGGAATACCCCAGGGATCTGTCCTCTCCCGTACCCTCTACATTTTATACACTAACGACATTCCAACACCTGTATACTACAACTCCATTACACTAGCCTATGCAGACGACATTACACAACTCATCACTCACGCCAATATAGATACACTAACACACAAAACACAAAATGAGGTCGACAGGATAGCCATCTGGGAACAAAAATGGAGGATCAAAACCAATCCAGCTAAATCCAGCATTACATATTTTAATTACAGGAAACGTGATCCTCCATTACCTGTCGAGCTCAAAACAGCTGACACCCGCACTTACATCCCCATCACACAATCTGTCACTGTCCTTGGCGTAAATCTTGACTACCTTCTTCGCTTACACGGTCACATTCACTCAAGGCATGCAATAGCTAGTAAGGCCCTTGCGGGCCTCTACAAGCTGAAACATGCCTCCCAACGCACCAAATTACACCTCTGATAACTTACTCTCCTCTACCCCTCTCTCTTGCAGCTAAAACAAACTTTCTTAAACTGCAGTGTGTCCAGAACAAGGCGCTGCGCTGGGTGCTTGATGTCAGATGGGAGGATTTCGCCACAAGCGAGTCTCTCCGTGCCCAATTGGAAGTCCCTGCGCTGAATCTGTACTGGAAGACGCTCAGTGACAGACAGATAGACAAACCTGAGACACGACATGACTACTGGACCTCTCTCCTTGACGAAGACATTCGCAGTCACACAAACCAACACTCCTTGTATGATCCTGCTCCTAACCCTATTTACAAATAACCTTGGATTCCCTGAGAGGTACCTTGAGCTATTCATTCTCTGACCCACGTTCGCCTTAGCTTTTGGCTTAGTTCTACACTCCTCTCTAACGCTAAACTTCGCCTGTCCCGTACTCTCCGCTCACCCCACCGGAGTCCCAACAGAAGAGCCTGAATTTCTGTTCTCAATATCTGTCCCACGAACGCCTTAGCTGCTGGGTTATGCCCTGGCTCTATTTCTACGACTAAGAACACTCCTCTCCAGAGCAATTCTTCGTCTTCCCGTCTTCCCCGCTCATCCCATTTGGGATCTTACCTGAACTTGTTCGTTCGTTCGCCTGTGGTCCAGCATCTTCACGACCACGGTGCTCTCAACACCAACTTCAAGGCCGAGGGACTGATTACCTCATCTTTTGTATATAGTTCTATTCTCTTCTATTCATGTCCTAGAATTTGTATTGATGAAGCCACTGGTTGGCGAAACGTCTACAATAAAGATACCCAGATGTTGCACATGCGTCTAATTACTCATACGTATGCTGGGAACATTCCTGCCTTTGCTCCAGCCCTTGTCAGGCAACCCATTTTTTTAATCCAGGTCTAAGCTACTGCTTTAGAACTGTTTTTGTAAGATAAAAATGTTCTTATAAGACAGATTTTATGTTTTTATAAGATAGATTGAAATCCCTTAAATTACATTCACTTGTATGACGAAGAATGAGAGGAGACATGATTGAAGTATAAAAATGGAAGATGGGTATTTATACAGGAGATATAAATAAGGTCGTGAGGATATCCCTCCAAGAGAGAACCCGCAATATTGGATTCAAATTAGATAAGTTTAGATTTAGAAAAAATAAAGGAAAGTTGATAAATTAGACACATGTGCAACACTTGTATTGTGTCTGATTTATCAGCTTGTCGGTTCTCTGAACCATTCGTCTACATAAACGAAAGCATTAGTTTGGAAATAGGATAGCTGATGAATGGAACAGCCTGCCTAGTAGGGTTATTGAAGCTACAACCTTGGGTTGTTTCAAATTTAGGTTGAATAAATATATGAGTGAGAGAGGTTGAATTTGAGTGGGACTTGCACATGAATTAATAGATTTGTCAAAGCTTATTGCTTCGCTAGCACTGAAAATGGGTTGGGCAAATATTTTGTTGGTGGGCTGGATTTGTGAAGGACCTGCTCAGTGTGGGCCAACAGGTTACAGGCAAGCACAGCTGCCTTTACTTCTGCCTCTTGCCTGTTGTAAGCTATGTGTGGTAATGTCACTCATGCAGTGGTAAGCCAGCCTCTGGGCTTATTGTTCCTGGCCACACCCGGAGGCTTTGCAAGCTAAGCTGGTTGAATGTAAGCCTGCTCCTGTGGAGTTTTATGGAGCAAATGCTTTGCCAACCAGTGCTGTTTCCTCCACCTTTTGTGCAGTCCAATGTGTGCTGTGACAGAGGTGTCGAGCTTATTAATTTTATCGCACTTAGGAACAAGGTAAAGATCCAGTTGATGTCGGGATGTCTTCTTCTTGTTAATGTGATGTCATAGATCATCAGAAAGACTCGTGTCCCTTTTGCGTGTACCTTGACTTCAATGTATCGTTCCTCCGCTGGCGACAGATGTCTGCTGTTCCCACGAACAATAACAGCTGACTGATGGTTGCTCGTCACCTGTAGATCTTAGCTTCATCACTCGCTGTCTTGCATGATTCTAATGCTAAGTAGCACCAATGCATCGTTTCATTTGTTATATTTTTTATTTAGTACAGATACCCCGTCCGTTTACTGGTCAGTGCTCTATTGTGTGCTGGGCTACTGTGTTACTAATGTTATTCTACTGCGCCTAATGTTTGTGTTCAGCTTACCCCCAGGAGAGTTTCTTTTGTTATTTATTTTTTTTTTTTGGGGGGGGAGAGGGTCGCTGTGAAGTTCAGACACTTATTTTTGCATATTATGTTTTTTCTTGGGTTCCCTTAGAGACACTTCAATGCATTTATTTGCTGTTTGTGTTTAGGCTTCACCTCTGTGGAGTTTGTGCAAGAAATGTATACAATACCGACAAGAAGAAAGTTAAGACACATGTGCAACACCAGTGTATCTTTACTGTAGACGTTTCGCCATCCAGTGGCTTTATCAATATAGATTCTAGGACATAACTTCAAGACAGTAGAACTGTATACAAAAGATGAGGTACTCAGTCCTTCAGCCTTGGAGTTGGTGTAAAGAGCACCGTAGTTGTGGAGATTCTGGAGCATAGACAAGGAGGCTGGCGCTTATATAGGCGTCAGGTTGGATAGGAACGGGTAGCAGACGAGGGCATAGTCACTGTTAGGCGGGATTTCCCAGTGGAAGTAGGTCATGTCGCAACATCATGGAATCTTGGTTCAGAGGACATCTACATATGACCTTCTTCACGGCTACTACAACTACTAATACAACTAACCCATTCCTTTGGGTATGACCTACTTCCACTGGGGAACCCCGCCTACTAGTGACTATGCCCTCGTCTGTTACCCGTCCATATCCAACCTGACGCCTATATAAACGCCAGCCTCCTTGTCTATGCTCCAGAAACTCCACAACTATGGTGCTCATCACACCAACTCCAAGGTTGAGGGACTGATTTCTTCATCTTTTGTATATAGTTCTTCTGTCTTGAAGTTATGTCCAAGAATCTGTATTGATAAAGCCACTGGATGGTGAAACGTGGCCTTCGCTTGTGTAGCCTTGCTTGAGAACACAATAGTGCATTTCACTTTTTGTTGGTGCTATTGTTAAATGACTGTTTAGTGCTATTGTTTACCGTATAATAACTATTATTTACTATGGTCTCTTATTTAATATTTATCAGTATCCTTTCAGGTTTGTTTGTTTGTTTTTGACTTGTTTCCTTTCCAATTCATATTTTATTTCATTATTGTTTTTCCTTCTACAATGCAATTATTACTAAAAATTTTTTTTGACGGTGCTTCTACACCTATGGAGTTCGTTATAGTATAGCATTTTATTTTGTTGGGGGAAATTCTGCAATTAAGCCATGTTTGTGTCAGTTTGTTTATTTTTCCCCTGGATTTATTGCAGAAATTCCATTGGTACACTATATTTCCCTTTAACTGTGTATAGTTTTGTATATTTTAGCCTGTGCTTATTTACTAGTGTTTTGCAGTGTGTTGTGTGCTTGGAGTGTTTCCAGAGTTGTAACCTGTGTGTTCCACCTGTGTGTTTCACCTGTGTGTTTCACCAGTGTTTCACCTGTGTGTGTTAGACATTACTGCTTTACTGTGAGGCATATTTTTTTTTTTTTTTTTTTTTGAGTGTTTATTCCCCCGCTTTTTCATTTTTTTAGAGACTTTGTTCTCTGCTTGTTAGTAATGTGAATATTTTTAAAGTAAGAATTTGCTATTT
Organism: Cherax quadricarinatus; assembly: GCF_038502225.1. Lineage (NCBI taxonomy): Eukaryota > Metazoa > Arthropoda > Malacostraca > Decapoda > Parastacidae > Cherax > Cherax quadricarinatus. The sequence continues at coordinate 50,983,194 of NC_091293.1, forward strand.
TTATTTTATGCCTTGTGCAGTCACTTGTTGCATCTGTTGTAGGTACAGCCTTGCCTCAGGTGGTGCCCATTTTCTGTTCTGGATATTTTTTAGGACTATAAACGTACAGGTTTTCTTTTATTGTATTATTGATTTAATAGGTAAGTTTACTCCTGTCCCATGCTTCATGCCTTTGTTTTGGGACTTCATTCCCTATGTGTAAATAATTGTGGTAGAGATTCACTGAGTGTCGCAAGCTTTCCTTTTGTGCATGTTTTCTTGGAATTTCAGTGCTGTGTTTTGATTTACATATATCCATATTAATTTTGCAGTTTATTTTGTGAAATCTTTGTTTCTCGCAACTCGTGTTGAGAAGACACTTGCTCGACTGATTTGATTCATTTGCACTAAGGCAGTGTTTCCTCTTGTGTTACAATGTTCACTATGATCAGTTCGGTGGTATCCCTGTCTAACCTTTAGACATTTTCTAGTGTGTCCTAATTAATTTTAAGGATCTGTAGCATTTATATGGAATGTTAGCATTCCTGGCATCTGGTGTTGGTCCTGTAGAACGTGAAGGAATAAGGTTTTGTCTTACTGTTGTTGCTGAAGTAAATGAATTTGCGTTAGGAAAGTCACAGTTGAGGACCCGTCATTATCATTATTTTGATTATGAAGCCGTTTCTGTCCCCTTCGACCAGTTCGAATGCTTGCAAGAGTGATAGAAGAGGCAGCAGGAGTAGTACCGAAGACAGCAGGAGTGGTAACAGGAGCATCAGGAGTGGTAGCAGAGGCAGCAGGAGTGGTAACAGGGGCATCAGGAGTAGTAGCAGAGGCAGCAGGAGTGGTAACAGGGGCATCAGGAGTGGTAGCAGAGGCAGCAGGTGTTAGAAATGAATGGTTGTCCAGAGCAATTGGTATTAATTGTTGGCTGGACAAACACTTGCTGTAAGGATAATGCAGTGCCATTCTTTGACAACTGGGACAATTTC
>NC_091293.1:50984264-51009264 GCF_038502225.1 Cherax quadricarinatus
AAACCACAGTGTTGGAGAGGAAACTGAAGGTATGTACACAAATGCTGATGGAATAACAAATAAGTGGGCATGAAAGAGTCAAAGAGGCATCACCGGACATCATAGCTCTCACAGAAACCAAGCTTACAGGTATGATAACAGATGCCATCTTTCCAACAGGATACCAGATCCTGAGGAAAGACAGAGGGAGCAGGGGGGGGTGGAGGAGTTGCACTGCTGATCAAAAACCAATGGAATTTTCAAGAGCTGGAGAGAGGAGACAGCGGAGAAGCAAGCGATTACATAGCAGGAACTCTTCACTCTGGGGGTCCGAAAGTGGTAATTACAGTGATGTATAACCCACCACAGAACAACAGGAGGACAAGGCAAGAGTATGATGAGAGCAATAGAGCGATGGTTGACACACTTGCTGCAGTGGCCAGAAGAGCTCATGCATGCAGGGCAAAGCTCCTGATCATGGGTGACTTTAGCCACAAGGAAATCGATTGGGAGAACTTGGAGCAACATACATGGAGAGATAAGATGATGGAGGTGGTACTGGAAAACTTCATGTGCCAACACGTAAGTAACACTACAAGAGAAAGAGGAGAGGATGAATCAGCAAGACTGGACCTAGTATTCACCTTGAGTAGTGCAGATATTGAGGACATCACATATGAAAGACTCCTTGGGGCCAGCAATCATGTGGTTTTAAGCTTCGAATACACAGTAGAGCTACAAGTGGAGGGGGAAGCAGGAAGGCCAGGGCGAATTAAACCAAACTACAAGAAAGGGGACTACACGGGAATGAGGAACTTCATGAACGGGGTTCAGTAGGACAGATAACTGGCAGGGAAGCCAGTTAATGAGATGATGGAATATGTAACAACAATGTGCAAGGAGGCTGAGGAGAGGTATGTACCCAAGGGTAACAGGAATAATGAAAAAGCCAGGACGAGCCCATGGTTCACCCAAATGTGCAGGGAGGCAAAACCAAGTGTGCTAGGGAATGGAAGGACCCAGGAGAATAAGGAGAGCAGTCGTAGAGCCAGAAATGAATATGCACAGATAGGAAGGGAGGCCCAACGACAATATGAAAACGACATAGCAGCGGAAGCCAAATCTGATTCGAAGCTGTTATAAAGCCACATCAGGAGGAAAACAACAGTCAAGGACCAGATAATCAGGCTAAGGGAGGAAGGAGGAGAGACAACAAGAAATGACCGTGAAGTATGTGAGGGACTCAACAAGAGATTCAAAGAAGTGTTCACAGAGGAGACAGTAGGGGCTCCAGAAAGACAGAGAGGTGGGGTACACCATCAAGTGCTGGACACAGTACACACAACCGAGGAAGAAGTGAAGAGACTTCTGAGTGAGCTAGATACCTCAAAGGCAATGGGGTTGGTAACATCTCTCCATTTGTCCTGAGAGAGGGAGCAGAGGTGCTATGTGTACCCCTAACAACAATATTCAATACATCTATCGAAACAGGGAGATTGCCTGAGTCATGGAAGACAGCAAATGTAGTCCAAATCTTTAAAAAAGGAGACAGACATGAAGCACTAAACTACAGACAAGGGTCACTGACATGTATAGTATGCAAAATCATGGAGAAGATTATCAGAAGAGTGGTGGAACACCTACAATGGAATGATCTCATCAACAGCAGCCAAGATGGTTTCAGGGATGGAAAATCCTGTGTCACAAACCTACTGGAATTCTATGACATGGTGACAGCAGTAAGACAAGAGAGAGAGGGGTCTGTGGATTGCATTTTCTTGGACTGCAAGAAGGCGTTTGACACAGCTCCACACAAGAGATTAGTGCAAAAAGTGGAGGACAAAGCAGGGATAACAGTGAAGTCAGTATAATGGATCAGGGAATACTTGTCAGGAAGACAGCAGTGAGTCATGGTACGTGGCGAGGTGTCAGAGTGGGCACCTGTGACCAGCGGGGTCCCACAGGGGTCAGTCCTAGGACCAGTGCTGTTTCTGGTATTTGTGAACAACATCTCAGAAGGAATAGACTCCGAAGTGTACCTGTTTGCAGATGACGTAAAGTTGATGAGAAGAATTTATTCCACTGAAGACCAGGCAGAACTACAAAGGGATCTGGACAGGCTGCAGACCTGGTCCAGCAATTGGCTCCTGGAGTTAAACCCCACCATGTGCAAAGTCACGAAGACTGGGGAAGGGCAAAGAAGACCGCAAATGGTGTACAGTCTAGGGGGTCAGAGATTACAAACCTCACTCAAGGAAAAAGATCTTGGGGTGAGTATAGCACCAGGCACATCTCCTGAAGCGCACATCAACCAAATAACTGCTGCAGCATATGGGCGCCTAGCAAACCTCAGAACAGCATTCGGACATCTTAATAAGGAATCATTCAGGACCCTGTACACCGTGTACGCTAGGCCCATATTGGAGTATGCGGCACCAGTTTGGAACCCACACCTAGCCAAGCATGTAAAGTCACTAGAGAAAGTGCAAAGGTTTGTAACAAGACTAGTCCCAGAGCTAAGAGGTATGTCCTGTGAGGAGAGGTTTATGGAAATCAACCTGACGACACTGAAGGACAGGAGAGATAGGGGGGACATGATAATGACATACAAAATACTGAGAGGAATTGACAAAGTGGACAAAGACAGGACGTTTCAGAGATGGGACACAGCAACAAGGGGACACAGTTGGAAGTTGAAGACACAGATGAATCACAGGGATGTTAGAAAGTATTTCTTCAGCCACAGAGTAGTCAGGAAGTGGAATGGTTTGGGAAGTGATGTAGTGGAGGCAGGAACCATACATAGCTTTAAGCAGAGGTATGATAAAGCTCACGGTTCAGGGAGAGTAACCTAGTAGCGACCAGTGAAGAGGCAGAGATAAGAGCTTGGACTCGACTCCTGCACCCTCAACTAGGTGAGTACATACACACACACACACACACACAGACACACACAAACACACCAGTGAAGAGGCAGAGCCAAGAGCTTGGACTCGACCCCTGCAACCTCAACTAGGTGAGTACATACACACACACACACAGACACACACAAACACACACACACACATATATATATATATATATATATATATATATATATATATATATATATATATATATATATATATATATATATATATATATATATATATATATATATATATATATATATATATATATATATATATTTATATATATATTTATATATGTATTTATATATATATATATATATATATATATATATATATATATATATATATATATATATATATATATATATATATATATATAGATAGATAGATAGATATAGTGGACCCTTAATTATCGGCCATTCCACTTATCGGCCAACTCGGTTATCGGCCGGTTTTTGGCTTCCGGTTGTCGGCCACAATTTCACTATTTCGCTTATCAGCCGCATGGGACTCATCAACCCGCCGCCACCAGCCGCTCGCGCCAGTCTGACTGTGTCTCTGGGCGAGGGAGGAAGCTTCTGCTCATTCATCCAAACATTTTGCTATAATCCATTGTTTTTGGTGGTTATTTATTAAATGCAACTGCAAAATAAGTAACTATGGCCCCAAAGAAAGTTCCTTTGGTAAAGAAAGTGAGAAACATGATGGAATTTAAGAAAGAAATTGTAGGAAAGTACAGGAGTGGTGGTGGTAGTGATAGAGGTAGAGGGTTGTAGTGATAGTGATAATGGGTGGTAGTGGTTGTGATGGTGGTAGAGGGTAGTTGTGATGATGGTAGAGGATGGTAGTGGTTGTGATGGTGGTAGAGGGTGGTAGTGATGGTGGAAGATGGTGGTAGTGATGGTGGTAGAGGGTGGGAGTGGTTGTCATGGTGGAAGAGGGTGGTACTGGTTGTGATGGTGTTAGAGGGTGGTAGTGATGGTGATAGTGGTTGTGATCGTGGTAGAGGGTGGTAGTGATGGTGGTAGAGGGTGGTAGTGGTTGTGATGGTGGTAGAGGGTGGTAGTGATTGTAGTAGAGGGTGGTAGTGATGATGGTAAAGGGTGCTAGTGATGGTGGTAGAGGGTGGTAGTGTTGTGATGGTGGTAGAGGGTGGTAGTGATGGTGGTAGTGGTTGTGATGTTGGTAGAGGGTGGTAGTGGTTGTCATGGTGGTAGAGGGTAGTAGTAGTTGTCATGTTGTTAAAAGGTGGTAGAGGATGGTAGTGATGGTAGTAGTGGTAGTGATGGTGGTAGAGGGTGGTAGTGATTGTGATGGTGGTAGAGAGTGGTAGTGATGGTGGTAGGTGGTAGTGATGGTGGTAGAGGGTGGTAGTGGTTGTGATGGTGGTAGAGGGTGGTAGTGGTGGTGGTAGAGGGTGGTAGTGGTTATCATGGTGTTAGAAGGTGGTAGGAATTGTGGTAGAGGATGGTAGTGATGGTGGTAGTGGTAGTGATCGTGGTAGAGGGTGGTAGTGATTGTGATGGTGGTAGAGGGTGGTAGTGATTGTGATGGTGGTAGAGGGTGGTAGTGGTTGTCATGGTGGTAGAGGGTGGTAGTGGTTGTCATGGTGTTAGAAGGTGGTAGTGATTGTGGTAGAGGGTGGTAGTGATGATGGTAGTGGTAGTGATTGTGGTAGAGGGTGGTAGTGATGGTGATAGAGGGTGGTAGTGGTTGTCATGGTGGTAGAGAGTGGTAGTGATGTTAGTAGAGGGTGATAGTGGTTGTGATGGTGGTAGAGGGTGCTAGTGATGATGGTAGTGGTAATGATTGTGGTAGAGGGTGGTAGTTATGGTGATAGAGGGTGGTAGTGGTTGTGATGGTGGTAGAGAGTGGTAGTGATGTTAGTAGAGGGTGATAGTGGTTGTGATGGTGGTAGAGGGTGGTAGTGATGGTGGTAGTGGTTGTGATGGTGGTAGAGGGTGGTAGAGATGGTGGTAAATGGTGGTAGTGGTTGTGATGGTGGTAGAGGGTGGTAGTGATGGTGGTAGAGAGTGGTAGTGGTTGTGATGGTGGGAGAGGGTAGTAGGGATGGTGGTAGAGAGTGGTAGTGGTTGTGATGGTGAGAGAGGGTGGTAATGATGGTGGTAACATTTGTGATGGTGGGCGAGGGTGGTAGTGATTGTGACAGAGGGTAAAGCTGCAACACATTCATCTGGGACAGTAACAGACCACAGCTGAGGAAATTGCTTCAGAAGAGAAGAGAGAGGGGAGAATGTGCCTTCTTCAGTGATTAAGGACATGTGTGCAAAGTGGAGTGAGTTGCAGGAGTACAGTGACTCTCAAGCCTCTCTCCTCCTCCCTATCTTCCATAAGCTAAGAAGAGTCTTCAATAAAGGTATGTAATACTTATTTAATTGTTCATGTATTTATTTGATTTAGTTCTCATTGTTTTGTGTATGTAAAACTATAATTATTCTTTAATTTTTTTTGTGAATATTTTTGAGTATCTGGCATGGATTAATTGTATTTACATTAATTCTTATGGGGATATTATTTCGATTTTCGGCCATTTCGGTTTTAGGCCGAGCTTCTGGAATGGATTATGGCCGATAACCGAGGGTTCACTCTATGTGTGTGTGTGTGAGTGTGTGTACTCACCTATTTGTACTCACCTATTTGTGGTTGCAGGGGTTGAGTCATGGCTCCTGGCCCAGCCTCTTTGCTGATTGCTACTAGGTCCTCTCTCTCCCTGCCCTTAAAGCTTTATCATACCTCGCCTTAAAACTATGTATGGTTCCCGCCTCCACTACGTCACTTTCTAGGCTATTCCAAGGCCTGACTACTCTATGACTGAAGAAATACTTCCTAACATCCCTTTGATTCATCTGAGTCTTCAACTTCCAATTGTGACCTCTTGTGTCTGTGTCCCTTCTCTGGAACATCCCGTCTTTGTCCACCTTGTTTATTCTGTGCAGTATTTTATATGTCGTTATCATGTCTCCCCTGACCCTCCTGTCCTCCAGTGTCGTCAGGCCGATTTCCCTCAACCTTTCTTCGTAGGACAATCCCCGTAGCTCTGGGACTAGTCTTGTTGCAAACCTTTGCACTTTCTCCAATTTCTTGACGTGCTTGGCTAGGTGTGGATTCCAAACTGGTGCTGCATACTCTAGTATGGGCCTGAAGTAAATGGTATACAGAGTCTTGAATGAATCCTTACTGAGGTATCGGAACGCTATCCGTAGGTTTGCCAGGCGCCCGTATGCTGCAGCAGTTATCTGATTGATGTGCGCCTCAGGAGATATGCTCGGTGTTATACTCACCCCCAGATCTTTTTCCTTGAGTGAGGTTTGCAGTCCTTGGCCATCTAAACTATATTGTGTCTGCCGTCTTCTTTGCCCTTCCCCAATCTTCATGACTTTGCATTTGGCAGGGTTAAACTCAAGGAACCAGTTGCTGGACCAGGCTTGTAACCTGTCCAGGTCTCTTTGTAGTCCTGCCTGATCCTCATCCGATTTGATTCTTCTCATTAACTTCACATCATCTGCAAATAAAGACACTTCTGAGTCTATCCCTCCCGTTATGTCTTTCACATATACCAAGAACAGCACAGGTCCTAGGACTGACCCCTGTGGAACCCCGCTTGTCACAAGCGCCCACTCTGACACCTCGTCACGTACCATGACTCGTTGTTGCCTCCCTGTCAGATATTCTCTGATCCATTGCAGTGCCTTTCCTGTTATGTGTGCCTGATCCTCTAGCTTTTGCAGTAACCTCTTGTGAGGAACTGTGTCGAAGGCCTTCTTGCAGTCCAAAAAAATACAGTCGATCCACTCCTCTCTCTCTTGTCTTACTTCTGTCACCTTATCATAAAACTCTAGTAGGTTTGTGACACAGGATTTTCCTTCCCTGAAACCGTGCTGGTTGTCAATTGTACACTTGTTTCTTTCCAGGTGCTCCACCACTCTCCTCCTGACGATCTTCTCCATGACCTTGCATACTATACACGTTAGTGATACAGGTCTGTAGTTTAGTGCTTCATGTCTGTCTCCCTTTTTAAAAATTGGGACTACATTTGCCATCTTCCATACCTCAGGGAGTTGCCCAGTTTCAAATGATGTGTTGAAGATCTATGTTAATGGCACACACAATATCTCTGCTCCCTCTTTAAGGACCCACGGAGAGATGTTGTCTGGTCTCACAGCCTTTGAGGTGTCAAGTTCGCATAGCAGCTTCTTCACCTCCTCCTTGGTTATATGTACCTCATCCAGCACTTGCTGGTGTACCCTCCTGTTCTGATTTCCTGGAGTCCTACTGGTTTCCACTGTAAATACTTCTTTAAATCTCGTGTTGAGCTCCTGACATACCTCTCGGTCGTTTCTTATGAATTCCCTATCACCCTTCCTCAATCTGATTACCTGGTCCTTGACTGTTGTTTTCCTCCTGATGTGGCTGTACAACAGCTTCGGGTCAGTCTTGACTTTTGATGCTATGTCATTTTCATATTGTCGCTGAGCCTCCCTTCTTATCTGTGCATATTCGTTTCTGGCTCTTCGGCTAATCTCTTTATTTTCCTGAGTTCTCTGTCTTCTGTACCTTTTCCATTCTCTAGTACACCTAGTTTTTGCCTCCCTACACCTTTGGGTGAACCAAGGACTCGTTCTGTTCTTCCCATTATTTCTGTTTCCCTTGGGAACGAACCTCTCCTCTGCCTCCTTGCATTTTGTTGCCACATAGTCCATCATTTCTTGTACTGGTTTTCCTGTCATTTCCTTCTCCCACTGAATGTCATGAAGGAAGTTCCTCATGCCTGAATAGTTCCCCCTTTTGTAGCTTGGTTTTTCCCAACCTATTCCTGCTCCTCCCTCCACTTGGAGCTCAACTATGTAGTCGAAGCACAGAACCACATGATCGCTAGCTCCCAGGGGCCTTTCATACGTGATATCCTCGATGTCCGAACTACTCAAGGTGAATACAAGGTCCAGTCTTGCAGGTTCATCCTTTCCTCTCTCTCTGGTAGTGTCTCTAACATGTTGATGCATGAGGTTTTCCAGTACCACATCCATCATCTTGGCTCTCCATGTTTCGGGACCCCCCATGGGGCTCCAGGTTTTCCCAGTCAATCTCCTTGTGATTGAAGTCACCCATAACTAGTAACTTTGCTCCCCCCATGTGTGCTCTCCTGGCCACCTCGGCTAGTGTGTCGACCATTGCTCTGTTGCTCTCATCGTATTCTTCTCTTGGCCTCCTGCAGTTCTGTGGTGGGTTGTACATTACTGCAATTATCACCTTATGTGTGTGTGTGTGTGTGTGTGTGTGTGTGTGTGTGTGTGTGTGTGTGTGTGTGTGTGTGTGTGTGTGTGTGCGTGTGTGTGTGTACTCACCTAATTGTACTCACCTAATTGTGGTTGCAGGGGTTGAGACTCAGCTCCTGGCCCCGCCTCTTCACTGATCGCTACTCGGTCCTTACATAATTCTGCATCTGAGGAAAAGAATGATGAAACAAGAAGAAATATGGACTTAGTATTATAACACAAGGACACATTGCCACTTCAGGCGTAATAAGCAGTGGCACAGTGTTCCCATGAAGGTGTGTGACCTAACTTCCAAGAGTGACCTCCGCTGGGTGTGTGTGTGTGTGTGTTCACCTATTTGTAGCTGAAGAAGTCATGTTTCGGTTCATGGCTGTCTCTTAAAGTGGTCACCACTATCTTTGTCTCCTAGCTTAGTGAGCCGTATCTTGAAGCTATGAGTAGATCCTTTCTCTTCTCTTCATTATCTCGTTCATTCGACTTCCTGACAATTCTGAGGCTGAAGAAATATTTCCTGACGTCCTCGTGATTTATCTGGGCTTTTGCTTCCATCCTTGCCCTTATATACCTCATATAGCCACTTCTATTCCACCCTATCAGTTACTCAGAGATTTTGTACATCACTTTCGTGTTACATCTGGTTCCTCTGGCCTATAACATTATCACGAATAGTTATTTTAATGCTATGTTCACTGGAGTCTGTATTCCGATTTTGGTGTTATTTACTGTCCCCAAATTATTGAACCCCAACCCCAGAAATCAAGCTAAATATTGAAAGTGACTTCATATTTCTGTTTATAGAATAACAATTAAGAATTCAGAGATGAGAGAAAGGAGTGGGAATTTGGAGACATGAGAAAAAGACTCCAAATGAGAATTGAGCGACAAGAGATGGAAGGCAGTAGGGAAGCTGAGCGCCAAGAAATATGAGACAGCAATTATAACTGAGTAACAATAAACGGGAAATAGAAATGAAAATGGGTAACAAGAGACACCAAATAGTACTGGATTCTATGCGTACAAAGATGAGAGACAGGAATGGAGCTTGCAAGACAAGTAGGAACTGAACGGTAAGAAATGGGAGAAGATACAGGAATGAAGCTGGAAGGGGAAACGAGAAACAAATGGTAGTTGGAAGATAAGAAACGAGAGACAGAAATGACATCTATACCACAAGAGATGAGAGGAAAAAATGTAAACTACTGAACAAGAGATGAGAAACAGTAATGGGAACTTTTCATCTAAACTCCCTAATTAGGAGATAAACTTTACGAAGATGTTTCGGTTCGTCATGTCACATTAATTAACTGTGACTTGCCAGTGTTCCAGGATGGATCGAAACGTGGTCGTGAGGTGTTTGATGAGGTGTTCCAGCTACGGTATTGTAACTTTTTATTTATCAAAATTAGAAAGTGTTCGTCCAGTGATGATAGACGGGAATGGGAATTAGGTAACAAGATAAGGAATACAGGAATTGACAGGGACTGCACAAGAAGGGATTAGAGACGGGAATGAGGACTGCGCGAAAGAGGATGAGAGACAGGAACGGGAATTGCGCAACAATAGATGGGAGAGAGCGATCGAGTTAAAATCTGATGGAATGGGAATATTTTTATTACATTGGGGGAAGAGAGGAGATTGTGGGAGGGAAGATGATTGTGGACCACAACACTCGCCAGCTTACTCACTCACCCACACAAACACACACACATACATCGTAGGAGGAGAATTTTTCTCACGGGTGGAGGTGTGGTTGACAGTTAGACGACAGTGAGTTTGCGTGCGTGCATGTACTCACCTAATTGTGGTTGCAGGGGTCGAATTAAAGCTCCTGGCCCCGTGTGTGTGTGTGTGTGTGTGTCTGCGCGCGCCATTGTTTATACTTACCTATAAGAGGTTGCATGGGAAGAGAAGACTAAAAACAGAATCAGAATTGGTAGAGAAGACAATTCAGATATTTGGATTGGGAAAGGACCGATAACTAAGATTTTGTAGTGTATGTCACTAGACGCGCACACATCATGTCAATAGTTGTACATACATGGCTGTCAAACCACAGAGATGGCATCATGGCTCTCAGCAAAAACATTATTTATGGCATCACACACATCGTTCATCAAGTCAGGCAGTTTGTGTGCAGCCCACATATAAAGAAGCCAATTAGCTCGTCAGAGTTTATATATTTGTATCCTGACTAGCTTCGGAGTTGAGGGGAATGAACTATGAGGAAACACTAATGTAAATACAAGAGAGAGGAATCGGCGGAATATGATCACAATATACCAGATGCTCTGTCTCTGTCCATCCAGGTGGGTAAGAAAAACTGCTTGTCAGAAATGGAGACATTAATAAAGGCTATGAGCTACGGGGATGTTAGGAACTTATTCATAATTTTGACTGTGATGCATGAAAAAGAACAGTCTCACATATAAGGAGACGGTATCTAGCCAAGAGTCTAGGAGTCATCAGATCTAGTCAATAAGCAAGACTAGGATCTGTGATTCGACCTCGGGAATCATTACTCGGTGTGCACAATTTAGTTAGGATATAGACAAAAAAACACACCTTATGATTAACAGTCGAAGGATTTCAAGCTCAGGTATACAACTCTTGGCTACGCTACACTGTTCTTGGCTTAGCAAAGTTCTGTTGACGGAGTTGACGCAAAGTTGCGTCAACTCCGGACGCAACTCTCAGCTCCGTCACATAAGTCTCAGCTCCGTCACAAAACTCTCAACTACTCAAAGTTCAGCTCAGCGGCACAAGTCTCAGCTCAGCCAGGACCTGGGGAAGGGGAGAGAATCGTTTCTGACTGAAAATGAAGAAACGACATTTTGCTAAAACTCTTTAAGGACTCGTGGTTTGCGCAAGATGAGGTCTTGAGGTCAATAATGAAATCATTAGGTCATGAATCAGAGACGATGTCATAAGGTCACGTATGAGATCGTGAGGTTGTGAGGTCATGGATGGGGGTTACATAAAGTCAATGGTGACATCATGAGATAGCAGCTGAGATTATAGAATCTTGGTATTAAGAAGGTCACGATATCAGCGAGCAGTTACAAGAGACATTGTATGAGTTTACGAGGTACTGAGGTCACGGACGAGGTTACATAATCAGGGATGACGTCTTCAATTCATGGACGAGATCATGAGGCACTGAGGTCAGAGATGAAGCCCATAAAACTGTGAGCCGAAGTCTGCATAAGGAGAGACGAATAAAGATGAATAAAAGCAGTTAGGAAGGATGGAAAGGAGACAAAGGGGGTAGAGTGAAGAAGGATTAACAAAAGCTTATAAGGAAAGTGAGGAAGTAATAATGTAGAACTCGTAATTTTATTAGTTTAGGTAATAACTAGTATTAGCTGTGGCAACTATAGTATTTGTAATGGTCCAGGACAATGATCATGGACAAGGATATAGGGTGAACCACAACGTTGTCATTAGTTTCCTTTTCTTAGTGCAGTTTATTTGTGAATAATAATTGTGGCATGCTAAGAGTATGTTACATTTTATTCGGCATGTGTCACACACCCATATAGGCTGCCTCCCGAACAGCAAACCAGGTGATTAGGGTTTAACGAATAGAGGCCCCATCGTTATGCCAGTACCTGAGTTCAACCAACCAGTCACAAGGAACCCGCCAATGCTGTGAAGCGATGTGGTACACTCATGAATCATCCTTGGCAGACTTATCTTTAGGTCTCGTTGCTACGATTCTCAACGTGTCTTCTGCTTGCATTTGCCCTATTGTACAGAGCCGTTTATATTGTACATAAACTGTATATATTGCACATACCAGATTATTATACCTGGAGGTTACCTGGAGGTTATTCCGGGGATCAACGCCCCCGCGGCCCGGTCCATGACCAGGCCTCCCGATGGGTCAGGGCCTGATCAACTAGGCTGTTACTGCTGGCCGCACGCAGTCCAACGAACGAGCCACAGCCCGGCTGATCCGGCACTGACTTTAGGTATCTGTCCAGCTCTCTCTTGTAGGCAGCCAGGGGTTTATTGGCAATTCCCCTAATGCTTGATGGGAGGCTGTTGAAACAGTCTTGGGCCCCGGACACTTATGGTGTTTCCCCTTAGTGTACCAATGGCGCCCCTACTTTTTATTGGGGGCATTTTGCATCACCTGCCCAGTCTTTTACTTTCGTAGGGAGTGATTTCTGTGTGCAGATTTGGGACCATTCCTTCCAGGATTTTCCAAGTGTAGATTATGATATATCTCTCCCTCCTGCGTTCCAACGAGTACAAGTCAAGTGTTTCCAAGCGTTCCCAGTAGTTAAGGTGCTTGACAGAACTTATACGTGCAGTAAAGGATCTCTGTACACTCTCTAGATCTGCGATTTCACCTGCTTTGAATGGAGATGTTAATGTACAGCAGTATTCCAGCCTAGAGAGAACAAGTGATTTGAAAAGGATCATCATTGGCTTTGCATCTCTCGTTTTGAACGTTCTCATTATCCATCCTATCATTTTCCTTGCACGTGCGATCGTGGCACTGTTGTGATCCTTGAAAGTGAGATCCTCAGACATTTCTACTCCCAGGTCCCTTACATTATTTTTCCGCTCTATTGTATGGCCAGAGTCTGTAGTATACTCTGTTCTAGTTATTATCTCCTCCAGTTTTCCATAACGGAGTAGTTGGAATTTGTCCTCATTGAACATCATATTGTTTACCGTTGCCCACTGGAAAACTTTGTTTATATCTTCTTGGAGGTTAACCGCATCCTCAGCAGATGACAGCCTCATGCAGATCCTAGTATCATCCGCAAAGGATGATACGGTGCTGTGATGTATATCTCTGTCTATGTCTGATATGAGGATGAGGAATAAGATGGGGGCGAGTACTGTTCCTTGTGGAACAGAGCTCTTCACTATGGCAGCCTCCGATTTAACTCTGTTGACCACTACTCTTTGTGTTCGATTTGTTAGGAAGTTGAAGATCCATCTCCCCACTTTCCCAGTTATTCCTTTAGCACGTATTTTATGGGCTATTACGCCATGATCGCATTTGCCAAATGCTTTTGCAAAGTCTGTGTATATTACATATGCATTCTGATTTTCTTCCAGTGCATCCAAGGCCATATCATAGTGATCCAGTAGTTGTGAGAGGCAGGAGCGACCTGCCCTGATCCCATGTTGCCCTGGATTGTGCAGATTTTGGGAATCCAGGTGATTTGCAATCCTGCTTCTTAGCACTCTTTCAAAGATTTTTATGATGTGGGACGTCAGAGCTATTGGTCTATAGTTCTTAGCTAATGCTTTGCTGCCACCTTTATGGAGTGGGGCTATATCCGTCGTTTTAAGTGACTGTTGAATTTCACCCATGTCCAAGCTCCTCCTCCATAGTGTACTTAGGGCACGCGAGAGGGGTTTCTTGCAGTTCTTAATTATTAATGAAAACAGAGTTCCACGAGTCTGGACCCGGGGCTGAGTGCATTGGCATGTTGTCAATGGCTTTTTCGAAATCTATCGGAGTTAGGGTAATGTCGGAAATCTGGCATACATTTATGGAGTTTTGAGGCTCATTCATGAAGAAATCATTTGGGTCATCGATTCTCAGACCGATTAGTGGTTCACTAAACACAGAGTCGTACTGGGATTTCAATATTTCACTCATTTCCTTGTTGTCATCTGTGTAAGTCCCATCCTGTCTGAGTAAGGGCCCAATACTAAATGTGGTATTTGCCTTGTTTTTGGCATATGAAAAGAAATATTTTGAATTTCTTTCAATTTCACTAATAGCTTTAAACTCCTCCTGTCTCTCCTGGTTGCTGTAAGAGACATTTAACTTAAGTTCGATAGTTTCCACTTCCCTGGTCAGCGCCTCCTTTCGTGTATCAGATATTCTATCACTCCTGAGGAGCTCAGTGACTCTTCGTCGTCTTCTGTAGAGGGAGCGTCTTTCTCTCTCCAGTTTACTCCTGTTCTTCTTCTTTCTTAGGAGAATATGCCTAGAACATGCTTCAGCTGCCAGGAAGTTGATCCTTTCAAGGCACTGGTTTGGATCCATGTCATTTAAGATATCTTCCCAACATGTTTCGTTTAGGACATGGTTTACCTGGTCCCAGTTGATGTTCTTGTTGTTGAAGTTGTATTTTGTGAAGACACCTTCACAGGTACATGCATTCTGCTGATCAGAACCCCTATGCATGTACGTCTGGACTTCGATTAGGTTGTGATCGGAATTAGTTGTTTTTGATATTCTTATGTCTCTTATCAGGTCCTCATTATTTGTGAAGATAAGGTCAAGTGTGTTTTCTAGTCTTGTTGGCTCCACTATCTGCTGGCTTAAGGTGTGTTTATCGCAGAGACTTAGTAGCTCACGTGTGTGTGACCTTTCATCTGCGCTACCTCCAGGGATTGTTTCAGCTATAACATTATTTGCTATATTCTTCTATTTCGTATGCCTTAGGTTGAAATCAACAAGCAGTAAGATGTTTGGGGATGGAGCTGGAAGGTTTTCCAGACAGTAATCAATTTTCAGTAGCTGTTCCTTGAACAGTTGTGAGGTTGCATCTGGTGGCTTATATACAACCACAATGACTAGGTTTTGGTTCTCGATCTTTACTGATAGAACTCCAACTACCTCATTTGTGGTCAGCAACTCCGTGCAGACGAGGGACTCTTTGACATACAGGCCAACCCTCCCTTATTGCATGTTCATTCTGTCGCATCTAAAAAGGTTGTAACCACTTATCCATATTTCACTGTCAAAGTGATCTTTTGTGTGAGTGTCTGTGAAGGCTGCAAACATTGCATTAGACTCCTCTAGAAGTCCACTGATAAAAGGTATTTTGTTGTTGGTGGATGGCTTAAGGCCCTGTATATTAGCAAATATGAACGAGGTTGTATTCTGTGTTTGTTGGGGGGATTTTGTTATTGGCATCAGTAGTTGTAATTCTGGAGGGCCATGGGTGGCCACTGGCTGTGCCTCCAGTCCAACAAGGCTCCAAGGTGGTGGACTATTTTTGTTATTTCCTTCCATTTTCTTTTTCCATTTCCTGCCACTAAAAAAATCACCTGGAGTTGGGTTGTCGTAGCTACTATTGTTTGTCTTGTGGGGTCTTTGCCTCCTGGTCCCTTTTACATGGCATGCAGGGCAGTCGATGTTGTAACACTGCTTCTGGAGGACCGAGGAGTGACACATTTTTGGGTGAAAGAAAGTACCGGAAGAAGAATGACACACTCCTTTAGACAGTTACTCTCAGTGTTGCCTTTCTGATCGTTCCTAGGTGATTATCGTGCTACAGCCAGGTGTGCAGGCCAGTAGACCATACCTGTGTTCATAATAATAATTGTAAAAATAGTAATGACAATAATAACAATAATAATAATAATATTTATAGCAATAATAATAATAATAATAATAATAATAATAATAATAATAATAATAATAATAATAATAATAAGAATAATAATAAAAGAGGGGTAACAGTAGAAGTAACCGTGGTAGTGGTAGAACTAGTAGTAGCAGTGGTAGTAACAGCAGTAGTAGTAACAAAAGCAGTGGTAGTAAAAATAGTAGCAGTAATATTAGTACAAAAAAGACTAGCAGCCGCAGTGATGGCAGAAGTACTTTCAGCATCATCATTAGTTTATATATTAATATTGTGTCTATGAGTATGAAATAAAAAAAAAATGTTTCACTGTACAAATTTAACAAGCACCCACAAAAATCTGTAAAACTCCGACGCCGGATTCCATATATAAAATTACAAATTCCATAAGCAATTATCCTGCGATGGTTAAATATTAAAAGAGAACGTCAACAGGTAAATTTTTCGATACTGTTTATTTTAATTAATCTATTCACCATACACACACAGAGAAAGAGAGAGAGAGAGAGAGAGAGAGAGAGAGAGAGAGAGAGAGAGAGAGAGAGAGAGAGAGAGAGAGAGACGTACTGGCCAGCGTGCAGGAGCGACCATCTAAATTCTATCCCGTTATCCATAGAGGCAAACAAGGAAAAGCACGAAAGTATAGTTTAACCAACACTTATATGGGTGTGAGGCTTGGGTTGTAAATGCTGCAGCGAGGAGGCTGATGGAGGCAGTGGAGATGCCTTGTCCAAGGGCAATGTGTAGTGTAAATATTATGCAGAAATTTCGGAGTGTGGAAATTACGAGGTGTGGAATTACTAAAATTATTAGTCAGAGAGCTGAAGAGGGGTTGCTGAGGTGGTTTGGTCATTTAGAGCGTGTTAGAAGTGAATGGAAACGAATGATTTTTGGGACCTGACGAGCTTTTGGAGTGTCAGCAGGGTAATATTTTGTGAAGGGATTCAGGGAAACCGGTTAGCCAGACTTGAGTTCTGGAAATGGGAAGTACAATGCCTACACTTTAAAGGAGGGGTTTAGGATATTGGTAGTTTGGAGGAAGTTCTGAACTGTCGTATCTGAGCGCCTCTGCAAAGACAGTGATTATGTATGAGTGAGGTGAAAGTTTTGAATGATGAAAGTATTTTCATCATTCAAATATAGGACAAGTGAAAATTTGTGTATTCAATAATTTCGCCAAAATCATTCTGAACCTAACGAAAAAAATATATTTCACTGTGTTTGTTTAGTATTAAATTACTGTAAACAAATCTAAAATATATTTAGTTGGGTTAGACTAAAATAAATTGTTCTTGTTATAATAAGGTTAGGCAAGTTTTCTAAGATTCTTTTGGTGCAAAATTAAAAAAATTTGCATTAACATTAATGAAAAAAATATATCTTTAAACGTATAAGAGAAAATTTCAGAAAGAACTTAATTTAAAATGAGTTCTTTCTAATTGACCAGTTTTACATGTTCGGCATGACATATATATATATATATATATATATATATATATATATATATATATATATATATATATATATATATATATATATATATATATATATATATATATATATATATATATATATATATATATATATATATATATATATATATATATATATATATATATATATATATATATATATATATATGTTAGCATTTGCCCGGCGGGTGTTTGTCGCCCTAGTTTGGAGACATTCGAGGTTGTCATCTCTAGGAAATTCATATATTGCCCTAATAACAGATGTTGCTAAGGACTTGTCCCTCCTTGGTGGGACAGCCAGAGAGGCATTGCCAAATAACAGTAGGTTGTGCCAGGATCCATTGTTTGCAGGGGCATCATTTACTTTCTTCAAGAGGTCAGCGAATTTGCTAGCAGCTTGAGAGCGAGCTTCTGTTGGGATGTGTGTCAGCGTCCTGGTAGATGTTATTATGATTGCAGATTTTAGGTCCTCTGAAGAGGTGAAGTCACGGTAGATGTCAGCTCTGTCTGCTGTGAGGGGCTGTTGGTTATTTCCATTTGGAGCCTTCCTGTAGCCTAGACATCCATTATGTGCATGGATGTTGCCATTTAAGGGATTGAGTGCACATTCCCTGTGGTACACCTTGCAGATGCCTCGTGGACGGATTCCACGATGTTGGCTCTGTTGTGGAGATTCCTGGGAACCCGGCACATCTTATGACATTGCTGACATCATGGGTGTAGGAAGGCGCCAGCTGTGGAATGACAAGTGAAGGACAGTATGGATGCATGGGGGTTGAGGATGGGGGTGTAGCGAGTATATGATCAGTCTTGAATGTAGACCCTTGCTGCATGAACTGCCACTTTACTGCTTTGAAGGACCCCAAAGCCCAGTTGATTTGGCTGGAGTAAGATGGTGGCTTCTACTGCTTTGTCAACGAGACGACAAAGAGTGTTATCGACAGCAACTGGTCGGATTTCCCACACTCTTCTTCAAAGCACATAATGAGGGTCCGAAAAAGAAAGATTTATTATCTTCAGGAAACTGCCCCACCAGACAGATGTTGACAAAAGCTGTTAACTCAAAAAGGAGAATTGATGCAGCTGTGCAAGTATAGGATTTACCATAGCTTTGATCTGTTATTGTCGTATTCTAATGTAACCTCCTGCAGATCCTACTGGAAATGGCACTATCGCTTTATAAACGTCTAATTCTGGCAAAATTAACTGTTGTCCAGTGATGGGATCATCATCAGGGTTGTTGTTAGTGACACTGGTCTTCCTGGTTGGGTGCTTGTCTCTTAGCGTTTGAACTGAGGCCTCATTTTTGGAAGTAACTGTGTCGTCACCTGTGATTATTCTGATTGCTCCCACTGTGTTGCCTTCTCCAAATTTTTTGCTAACCTGTGCACAAGTTTTCTCATTTTCAATGGATTTTTTGGGGGGATCTCCTTTGGTGACTCCTGCGATGATGGGGCAGAGGTACACAATTATCTGTTCTTGGGTAGTTACGCACTGCTGTGATGACTGATGTGATTAGCAATTTACAGAGTTTTGCAGGAACTGATAGACAGACGTTGACTAATAGGAGCAGATTTTGCCAAGCCTTATTAGTGCCTCAGGCTTCTAAGTTGGTGGAACCTCCTTTCACCTGCCTAAGAAGGTCTGCATATTTCCCTGCAGCATGTGGACAAGAAGCTTTAAGGATGTGAAATAGAATACTTCTAGCAGTAGTTATGAATGCCATCAGACTACGAAGAACAGCAAACTGAGAGAGGAAATGGAGAATCACGACCAACCCTGGCAAAGTCCTCATCAGTACCATCGGATGTTTTGCAACAGTTATAGAAGACAAGGGGGGTATCTCCATCAGAGGTACACTTATTACCATCAGAAACCCGAACAAGATCCTGAGATGTGAGATAAACAGATTACTCGACTCCTCATCACACATCTCTAAAAAGGTGAATTTACCCAAAGCTCACCTCTGCAAACTATACAGATTTAATCAGGCCCCTTCCCACATCACGAAACACCTGTACAAGATGATAAGACCTATGCTAGAATATCCTCGTGTACCTGTGTCATTAACAACTAAAACCAACATGCTACATCTGCAAAGAGTCCAGAATAGAACACTCCACTTCATCACAGGTACCAGGAGGAAAGACAGAATCAGGATGGAAGATCTACACATCCAACAGGAGATAAATTTCAATAATTATAAGGCTTCATAAACTAAAGAAGAGACACCTATATGACATGCAAGAACTCTATATACCAGATAGAGAATACTCTCCCCAACCAACAAACACCACCGATTACATCATCAGCACACCTCCCCACAGATCCCAATGAATGACCCTCCAACAGAGAGTGCGACGATTCATCCACAAGAATAATTTCCAGAGACCAATGATCCTGAGCGACCTCCCAGAAGATTCAGATGTATGGATATCTCCAGAACCCTTTTATGCCCAATAAGGATAAAACCACCCCAATTTATGGAGACTCCCCTTTTAACTTATTAACTCTTACATCTAACGTGCTATGGCAGGACACAACCTCTGAAGCAGTTGAGCCAGCCAGTATCTCCGAGTAGCACTCGACCTTCATCAAATGCCTTGCTATCATCATTTCCAGCCTATGCCCTGCAATCGTAAAAAAGCAACTGCAAAAAGTATAACACATGCCAACTCAGTGTTATGCAGTTATACAACTGTTATAACTGTGTGAATTGATGGGTAAGTGTTACACCCTATTCAATGATTTTGATTTCGTTAATGACACTACACACATACACACATGTACTAAAATGCACCAAAGTGGTTAGGCCACTTACCTTTGTTACCCCACCTCAACTCCCCCCACCCATCCATTTTCCATATTTCCATCCTTCTTCCTTCCCCATCTTACCAAAGCTCTGAGCATACAAGTCAAGATCATCAACTGAGGAAGTTGCCATTCCAGTTGTCTTCTGCTCGTGGAGGCTGTGGGCTGCCCGCTGCATATGTGACCCCTTACACCCATAGTGTGCACGGATGAGGCCACTCCTACTGAGTGCCTGATATGCTCCACATGCCCGACATTTGCCTTCTCTCTCATTGTTAGGTGCACTGTTTCCCTGGCTTTGTGGATAGCTAGCTGCAACATCCTCTGCCATACCTCAGTCTGTCTGGTTAGCCTGACCTGGAGGGAAAATGACATATATGGATGAAGGCACATTCCAAGGATGGTTCATGGTGAGGGAGGGAGGTTGATGAAAGCGTAGTCCCAGATGTGGTTGGTGGTCTCACGGCCTCATAGGAAATAAGGGAGGAGGGGTGAAACCCAGGGCAGGCAGGCCTAGCTGGACATGTCAGAGTTGCCTGCACTGTATAACACATCACTATACACAACACAGCATTATTCACAACACACCACTATACACAATACATGGTACACCCCAAAGAAAACAATGAAAAAGTAAACAATCACTGTCATCAGAATAAGTGTGCCTGATATGTGTATGTGTCGGGGGGGATTGTGTAAGATGCACAGTTATTCTCCAACGCCACCTCTTCCGCCTCTGCCCCTACCAGCCCCCATCTTCCGTCAGAGGACCGTTGTGCATCCACACTCACCCCTCTGGCACTGAACCCTCGTACACAACTCTTTTCTTATTTCTAAAGAAAGAAATGAAACGCAAGGTCTTGTTCCCACTCGAGAACAAGCTACAGGTATTCACACGTAGGTTTGTCGATGAATATCATGGTAGGTGTTCTTTAATGCAAGATATTGAGTCAAAACCACAGAGAAAGATGCCCACAGTTAATCTCTGGCAGAGTTGCCATACACACACACACACACACTCTAGTCCCGTGGGCTAGAGCGTCATGTGTGATTTTCGCTCACCATCAGGTGGACCAAAACCACATGGGTTTGAATCCTCGGTTAATCGCAGTGTTGTTATTGATTAATACCACTCGTTCATAGTTACAATAATATATGCTGTTTGTGAGGCTAGTACACCAAACGTGCAGTATAATGAAATTAGCTCAAAGGCACCCACACCAATGCATGTCCTCGGATGACAGTAAAACACCTAGCTCTGCTGGATGCGTCATTCTTGTAGGATTGCGTGGTCCTGTGGGTTAGAGCGTCATGTATGAGTTTCGTTCATCATGAGGTGGGCCAAAACGACATGAGCTCGAATCCTTGGCTAGTCGCAGTGTTGTTATTGATTAATACCACTTGTTCGTGGTTACAATTATATATATATATATATATATATTTATATACATATATATATATATATATATATATATATATATATATATATATATATATATATATATATATATATATATATATTTATATACATATATATATATATATTATTTACCTGGATCCGTGGACATACAGTGGTGTGGGTGCCTCAGAGCTAATTTCATTCTAATCCCCGTTTGGTGTACTAGCCTCCACAAGCAGCATTTATATTATTGTGGCCACGAACGAGTGGTACTGAATCAATAACAACACTGTGACTAACCGAGGATTCCAACCCATGTCGTTTTGGCCCACCTGATGGTGAGCAAAAATCTCACATGATGCTCTAACCCACAAGACCAGTGGGTCAGTCCTTTCTAGGTGCTCCACCACTTTTCTCCATTTCCCGTCCCTGAAACCATGCTGTTAATCTTCTCCATGACTTTACATACTGTACATGTCATTGACACTGGTCAGTAGTTTATTGCTTAGTGTCTGTTTCTTTTTTTTAAAAATTGGGACTACATTTGCTGTCTTCCATACCTCAGGCAGTCACCCTGTTTTGATAGATGTGTTAAAGATGTTATATGGCCCCATCGCCTTTGAGGTATCTGGCTCGCCTAGCAGCCTTTTCACCTCATTCTCCTTTGTATGTATCGTGTCCAGTTGATAGTGTACCCATGCTCTCCGTCTTTTTGGAGTCCCTTCTGTCTCCTCTGTGAACACTTCTTTGAATCTCATGTTTAGCTTCTCACATACTTTGCAATCGTTTCTGTGATCTCCCCTCCTTCCTTCCTTGGCCTGATTACCTTGGCCAGATTTAGCTTTCGCTGCTTTGTCATTTTCGTATTGTCGTTGGGCCTCCCTTCTTACCTGTGCATAATCATTTCTGGCTCTACGACTTCTCTCGTTAGTCTCTTAGTTCCTTTGCCTTCTATACTTCCATTCTCTAGCACACTTAGTTTTGGCCTCTCTACACCTTCTGGTGAAGGAAGGGCTCATCCTGTCTTTCTCGTTTTTTCTATTTCCCTTGGGTACAAATCTCTCCTCAGCCTCCTTGCATATTGTTGTCACATAGTCCATCATCTTGTTTACTGACCTCCCTGCCAGTTCTCTGTCCTATCTACCTGGAGTCTACCTGGAGACCATTCTGGGGATCAACACCTCCGTGGCCCAGTCCATGACCTGGCCTCCTGGTGGATCAGGGCCTTATCAACGAGGCTGTTACTGCTGGCCGCACGTAGTCCAACGTAGGAACCACAGCCCGGCTAATCCGGCACCAACTTTAGGTATCTTTCCAGCTCCCTCTTGAAGACAACCAGGGGTCTACTGGTAATGCCCCTTATTGCTGGTGGGAGGCTGTTGAACACTCTTGGGCCCCGGACACTTAATGTGTTTTCTTTTAGCGTACCAGTGATGCCCCTTACTTTTCACTGGGGGTATGTTGCATCGCCTGCCAAGTCTTTCTTCACTGATCGCTACTAGGTCACTCTCCCTGAACCGTGAGCTTTATCATACCTCTGCTTAAAGCTATGTATGGATCCTGCCTCCACTACATCGCTTCCCAAACTATTCCACTTACTGAGTACTCTGTGGCTGAAGAAATACTTCCTAACATCCCTGTGATTCATCTGTGTCTTCAACTTCCAACTGTGTCCCCTTGTTACTGTGTCCAATCTCTGGAACATCCTGTCTTTGTCCACCTTGTCAATTCCTCTCAGTATTTTGTATGTTGTTATCATGTCCCCCCTATCTCTCCTGTCCTCCAGTGTCGTCAGGTTGATTTCCCTTAACCTCTCCTCGTAGGACATACCTCTTAGCTCTGGGACTAGTCTTGTTGCAAACCTTTGCACTTTCTCTAGTTTCTTTACGTGCTTGGCTAGGTGTGGGTTCCAAACTGGTGCCGCATACTCCAATATGGGCCTAACGTATACGGTGTACAGGGTCCTGAACGATTCCTTATTAAGATGTCGGAATGCTGTTCTGAGGTTTGCTAGGCGCCCATATGCTGCAGCAGTTATTTGGTTGATGTGCGCTTCAGGAGATGTGCCTGGTGTTATACTCACCCCAAGATCTTTTTCCTTGAGTGAGGTTTGTAGTCTCTGGCCCCCTAGACTGTACTCCGTCTGCGGTCTTCTCTGCCCTTCCCCAATCTTCATGACTTTGCACTTGGTGGGATTGAACTCCAGGAGCCAATTGCTGGACCAGGTCTGCAGCCTGTCCAGATCCCTTTGTAGTTCTGCCTGGTCTTCGATCGAGTGAATTCTTCTCATCAACTTCACGTCATCTGCAAACAGGGACACCTCAGAGTCTATTCCTTCCGTCATGTCGTTCACAAATACCAGAAACAGCACTGGTCCTAGGACTGACCCCTGTGGGACCCCGCTGGTCACAGGTGCCCACTCTGACACCTCGCCACGTACCATGACTCGCTGCTGTCTTCCTGTCAAGTATTCCCTGATCCATTGTAGTGCCTTCCCTGTTATCCCTGCTTGGTCCTCCAGTTTTTGCACCAATCTCTTGTGTGGAACTGTGTCAAACGCCTTCTTGCAGTCCAAGAAAATGCAATCCACCCACCCCTCTCTCTCTTGTCTTACTGCTGTCACCATGTCATAGAACTCCAGTAGGTCTGTGACACAGGATTTCCCGTCCCTGAAACCATGTTGGCTGCTGTTGATGAGATCGTTCCTTTCTAGGTGTTCCACCACTCTTCTCCTGATAATCTTCTCCATGATTTTGCATACTATACATGTCAGTGACACTGGTCTGTAGTTTAATGCTTCATATCTGTCTCCTTTTTTAAAGATTGGGACTACATTTGCTGTCTTCCATGCCTCAGGCAATCTCCTTGTTTCGATAGATGTATTGAATATTGTTGTTAGGGGTACACATAGTTCCTCTGCTCCCTCTCTCAATACCCATGGGGAGATGTTATCTGGCCCCATTGCCTTTGAGGTATCTATCTCACTCAGAAGCCTCTTCACTTCTTCCTCGGTTGTGTGCACTGTGTCCAGCACATGGTGGTGTGCCCCACCTCTCCGTCTTTCTGGAGCCCCTTCTGTCTCCTCTGTGAACACTTCTTTGAATCTCTTGTTGAGTTCCTCACATACTTCACGGTCATTTCTTGTTGTCTCTCCTCCTTCCTTCCTTAGCCTGATTACCTGGTCCTTGACTGTTGTTTTCCTCCTGATGTGGCTGTACAACAGTTTCGGGTCAGATTTGGCTTTCGCTGCTATGTCATTTTCATATTGTCTTTGGGCCTCCCTTCTTATCTGTGCATATTCGTTTCTGGCTCTACGACTGCTCTCCTTATTCTTCTGAGTCCTTTGCCTTCTATATTTCTTCCATTCCCTAGCACACTTGGTTTTTGCCTCCCTGCACCTTTGGGTAAACCATGGGCTCATCCTAGCTTTTTCATTATTCCTGTTACCCTTGGGTACAAACCTCTCCTCAGCCTCCTTGCATTTTGTTGCTACATATTCCATCATCTCATTAACTGGCTTCCCTGCCAGTTCTCTGTCCCACTGAACCCCGTTCAGGAAGTTCCTCATTCCTATGTAGTCCCCTTTCTTGTAGTTTGGCTTCATTCGTCCTGTCCTTCCTGCTTCTCCCTCCACTTGTAGCTCTACTGTGTATTCGAAGCTTAAAACCACATGGTCACTGGCCCCAAGGGGTCTTTCATATGTGATGTCCTCGATATCTGCACTACTCAAGGTGAATACTAAGTCCAGCCTTGCTGGTTCATCCTCTCCTCTCTCTCTTATAGTGTC
>NC_091293.1:51014264-51036764 GCF_038502225.1 Cherax quadricarinatus
TGTGTGCGTGCGTGTACTCACCTAGTTGTACTCACCTAGTTGAGGTTGCGGGGGTCGAGTCCGAGCTCCTGGCCCCGCCTCTTCACTGATCGCTACTAGGTCACTCTCCCTGAGCCGTGAGCTTTATCATACCTCTGCTTAAAGCTATGTATGGATCCTGCCTCCACTACATCGCTTCCCAAACTATTCCACTTACTGACTACTCTGTGGCTGAAGAAATACTTCCTAACATCCCTGTGATTCATCTGTGTCTTCAGCTTCCAACTGTGTCCCCTTGTTACTGTGTCCAATCTCTGGAACATCCTGTCTTTGTCCACCTTGTCAATTCCTCTCAGTATTTTGTATGTCGTTATCATGTCCCCCCTATCTCTCCTGTCCTCCAGTGTCGTCAGGTTGATTTCCCTTAACCTCTCCTCGTAGGACATACCTCTTAGCTCTGGGACTAGTCTTGTTGCAAACCTTTGCACTTTCTCTAGTTTCTTCACGTCCTTGGCTAGGTGTGGGTTCCAAACTGGTGCCGCATACTCCAATATGGGCCTAACATACACGGTGTACAGGGTCCTGAATGATGTCGGAATGCTGTTCTGAGGTTTGCTAGGCGCCCATATGCTGCAGCAGTTATTTGGTTGATGTGCGCTTCAGGAGATGTGCCTGGTGTTATACTCACCCCAAGATCTTTTTCCTTGAGTGAGGTTTGTAGTCTCTGACCCCCTAGACTGTACTCCGTCTGCGGCCTTCTTTGCCCTTCCCCAATCTTCATGACTGCACTTGGTGGGATTGAACTCCAGGAGCCAATTGCTGGACCAGGTCTGCAGCCTGTCCAGATCCCTTTGTAGTTCTGCCTGGTCTTCGATCGAGTGAATTCTTCTCATCAACTTCACGTCATCTGCAAACAGGGACACCTCAGAGTCTATTCCTTCCGTCATGTCGTTCACAAATACCAGAAACAGCACTGGTCCTAGGACTGACCCCTGCGGGACCCCGCTGGTCACAGGTGCCCACTCTGACACCTCGCCACGTACCACGTGTGTGTGTGTGTGTGTGTGTGTGTGTGTGTGTACTCGCCTAACTGTACTCCCTTAATTGTGGTTGCAGGGGTCGGGACTAAGCTCCTGGCCCCGCCTCTTCACTGAACGCTACTAGGTCCTCTCTCTCCCTGCTCCCTGAGTTTAATCATACCTCATCTTAAACCTATGTATGATTCCAGCCTCCACTACATCACTCGCCAGACTGTTCCACTTCCTGATCACTCTATGACTGAAGAAATACTTACTAACATCCCTGTAACTCATCTGAGTCTTCAACTTTCAAGAGTGACCCCTCGTTTCTGTGTCTCGTTTCTGTCCACCTTCTCTATTCCACGCAGTATTTTGTATGTCGTTATCATGTCTCCCCTAACCCTCCTGTCCTCCAGTGTCGTCAGGCCGATTTCCCTTAACCTTTCTCCGTAGGACATTACCCTTACCTCTGGAACTAACCTTGTCGCAACCCTTTGCACTTTCTCTAATTTCTGTGTGTGTGTGTGTGTGTGTGTGTGTGTGTGTGTGTGTGTGTGTGTGTCTGTGTGTCTGTGTCTGTGTGTCTGTGTGTGTCTGTGTGTGTGTGTGTCTGTGTGTGTGTACTCACCTATTTGTACTCACCTATTTGTGGTTGCAGGGGTCGAGTCACAGCTCCTGGCCCCGCCTCTTCGCTGATTGCTACTAGGTCCTCTCTCTCCCTGCCCCATGAGCTCTATCATACCTCGCCTTAAAACTATGTATGGTTCCTGCCTCCACTACATCACTTTCTAGGCTATTCCATGGCCTGACTACTCTATGACTGAAGAAATACTTCCTAACATCCCTTTGATTCATCTGAGTCTTCAACTTCCAATTGTGACCTCTTGTGTCTGTGTCCCATCTCTGGAACATCCCGTCTTTGTCCACCTCGTCTATTCCGCGCAGTATTTTATATGTCGTTATCATGTCTCCCCTGACCCTCCTGTCCTCCAGTGTCGTCAGGCCGATTTCCCTCAACCTTTCTTCATAGGACAATCCCCGTAGCTCTGGGACTAGTCTTGTTGCAAACCTTTGCACTTTCTCTAATTTCTTGACGTGCTTGACTAGGTGTGGATTCCAAACTGGTGCTGCATACTCCAGTATGGGCCTGACGTAGATGGTATACAGAGTCTTAAACGAATCCTTACTGAGGTATCGGAACGCTATCCGTAGGTTTGTCAGGCGCCCGTATGCTGCAGCAGTTATCTGATTGATGTGCGCCTCAGGAGATATGCTCGGTGTTATACTCACCCCCAGATCTTTTTCCTTGAGTGAGGTTTGCAGTCTTTGGCCGTCTAAACTATATTGTGTCTGCGGTCTTCTTTGCCCTTCCCCAATCTTTATGACTTTGCATTTGGCAGGGTTAAATTCAAGGAGCCAGTTGCTGGACCAGGCTTGTAGCCTGTCCAGGTCTCTTTGTAGTCCTGCCTGATCCTCGTCCGATTTGATTCTTCTCATTAACTTCACATCGTCTGCAAACAAGGACACTTCTGAGTCTATCCCTTCCATTATGTCGTTCACGTATACCAAGAACAGCACAGGTCCTAGGACTGACCCCTGTGGAACCCCGCTTGTCACAGGCGCCCACTCTGACACCTCGTCGCGTACCATGACTCGTTGTTGCCTCCCTGTCAGATATTCTCTGATCCATTGCAGTACCTTTCCTGTTATGTGTGCCTGGTCCTCTAGCTTTTGCAGTAACCTCTTGTGAGGAACTGTGTCGAAGGCCTTCTTGCAGTCCAAAAATATGCAGTCGATCCACCCCTCTCTCTCTTGTCTTACTTCTGTCACCTTGTCATAAAACTCTAGTAGGTTTGTGACACAGGATTTTCCTTCCCTGAAACCGTGCTGGTTGTCAATTATACACTTGTTTCTTTCCAGGTGCCCCACCACTCTCCTCCTGATGATCTTCTCCATGACCTTGCATACTATACACGTTAGTGATACAGGTCTGTAGTTTAGTGCCTCATGTCTGTCTCCCTTTTTAAAAATTGGGACTACATTTGTCATTTTCCATACCTCAGGGAGTTGCCCAGTTTCAAATGATGTGTTGAAGATCTTTGTTAATGGCTCACACAATATTTCTGCTCCCTCTTTAAGAACCCATGGAGAGATGTTGTCTGGTCCCACCGCCTTTGAGGTGTCAAGTTCGCATAGCAGCTTCTTCACCTCCTCCTTGGTTATATGTACCTCATCCAGCACTTGCTGGTGTGCCCCCCTGTTCTGATTTCTTGGAGTCCTACTGGTTTCCACTGTAAATACCTCTTTAAATCTTGTGTTGAGCTCCTGACAAACCTCTCGGTCGTTTCTTGTGAATTCCCCATCACCCTTCCTCAGTCTGATTACCTGGTCCTTGACTGTTGTTTTCCTCCTGATATGGCTGTACAACAGCTTCGGGTCAGTCTTTACTTTTGATGCTATGTCATTTTCATATTGTCTCTGAGCCTCCCTTCTTATCTGTGCATATTCGTTTCTGGCTCTTCGGCTGATTTCTTTATTTTCCTGAGTTCTCTGTCTTCTGTACCTTTTCCATTCTCTAGTACACCTAGTTTTTGCCTCTCTACACCTTTGGGTGAACCAAGGACTCGTTCTGTTCTTCCCATTATTTCTGTTTCCCTTGGGAACAAACCTCTCCTCTGCCTCCTTGCATTTTGTTGCTACATAGTCCATCATTTCTTGTACTGGTTTTCCTGTCAGTTCCCTCTCCCACTGAATGTCTTGAAGGAAGTTCCTCATGCCTGAGTAGTTCCCCCTTTTGAAGTTTGGTTTTTCCCAGCCTATTCCTGCTACTCTCTCCACTTGGAGCTCAACTATGTAGTCGAAGCACAGAACCACATGATCACTAGCTCCCAGGGGCCTTTCATACATGAAACCCTCGATGTCCGAACTACTCATGGTGAATACAAGGTCCAACTTTGCTGTTTCATCCTCTCTTCTCTCTCTGGTAGTGTCTCTAACATGTTGATGCATGAGGTTTTCCAGTACCACATCCATCATCTTGGCTCTCCATGTTTCGGGACCCCCATGGGGCTCCAGGTTTTCCCAGTCAGTCTCCTTGTGATTGAAATCACCCATAACTAGTAACTTTGCTCCCCCCATGTGTGCTCTCCTGGCCACCTCGGCTAGTGTGTCGATCATTGCTCTGTTGCTCTCATCGTATTCTTCTCTTGGCCTCCTGCAGTTCTGTGGTGGGTTGTACATTACTGCAATTATCACCTTATGTCCCTCAGACTGGATTGTTCCTACTAAGTAGTCCCTTTCGCCTGTGCCATCCATTCCTTCCATTTTCTCAAAACCCCACTGGTTTTTAATGAGCAGTGCAACTCCTCCTCCCCCTCTCCTCCCTCTGTCTTTCCTGAGGATTTGATATCCGGATGGAAAGATTGAATCTGTTATTATTCTGGTGAGTTTTGTTTCTGTGAGTGCTATTATGTCTGGGGATGTCTCTTTGATTCTTTCGTGCCACTCCTCATACTTGTTTGTTATTCCATCTGCATTTGTATACCACACCTTCAACTTCTTTTCTAAGACTGTGGTCTGGGAGGTATATTGGGGTTGGGGAAGTGGGAGACCTGGTAAGGAACTATGGGTTGTTGCTGTGGGGGTGGAGTTTGTAATGTAGTGGGTGGGGGCATTGGATGTGGCATGGGTGTTTTGATTTAGAGTGTTTGGTTGCACTGGGGTTGACCTGGTTGGGAGGCTTCTATAGGAAGTTGTGAGGGAGGCTGTATTTGATCTTCTTCCTGGGTCTGGGATCTCCTGTCTGTCTTCTCCATCCCCTCTCTTTCCTCCTTTCGCCTTTGTATCATCTCTCTCAGTTTCTGCCTTTCTTCTTGTGTTCTGTCGCGATGTGTGTGTGTGTGTGTGTGTGTGTGTGTGTGTGTGTGTGTGTGTGTGTGTGTGTGTGTGTGTGTGTGTATATGTGTATTACATATATTGTTACATGTGAACTATTTCCTTACCAAAAACTGGTGGATTGTATATTTCACAGGGTTTGCAGGAAGCCGCATGAATATAAATATACTATCTCGCTAAAGTCATGGTTGACGTTTGCCATGCTCCTGACATTCATCTTTCGCCCACAATATGGTGGATGAGTTTAGTGAAAAAAAAATCATTATGTTAAGGGTCAATCACCGGTAAACTCAATATTATTTTTCATAAATATAACTTTTAGTATGGGAAATTAAGAGATATGCTTCTCTTACAAATTAATAACGAAGTTATGTAATAGAATGTAATAGGATGACTCTAGTATGGAACACATTCGTACAGCATAATGATGTCAACGAGATAAAGTCAGTTGATCAAATGAAAATGCTGGCCCACAGATGGCTCCAACTTCATCCTGTTCCGTACTTGTATGTCTCATAACAATAAAAATGCTTTCAAATGAGCTGATGTAGGTAACAGCTCTTAGCTTGCCAATAAAGTTAGGAATCCTTAACCTGTAATATAGCTGTCAATAAAGCTAGGGATCCTTAACCTTGTCAAACCCTGTGTAAAAAAAAAAAAAAAAAAAAAGTAATGCATGTAATGAATGTAATTTTCCATTATAAATCTATGTATATAATAGGAGGACGAGGAGTAATCCTCTTCATTTATGGAATGACAGCATTTACAAATACCTCTGTAACATTCAGCAAGCTAACCTTCTCTTATTTCTCCATGATGGATCAATAAACGAACATGTGATAGCTGCAACAGCCATATGCATAAGTGAATGTAACACCATGGTTACACGTGCATGACTGGGTGTCTCCTCGACACACCTAAATATATTGAAGAAGGCAAGTTTTAATTTTAACGACGATCTGCGCTAGCGTCGACATTGAGCAATTTTCATCAAACTGAACATTTATAATGGAATAAAGTATGAAAGGGATATAACTGTTAGAAATAAGAATAAATATGGTCTACTGAAGGTCAAAATTACATCTGCAGCAATCAGTAGTGTACATATTTACTCCGACAGTAATTTCATGTAGGCACCTTCACACACAAATATTATAGTTAAACAAGAAACATAAGAAATTAAGGCTTTAACTCTCACTTGCAGAAGCAACTTAAGTGATACTGTCGTCACATAGAGATGCTTATGAAAAACACTGGGAAGAACTCAAAGAGCTTGAACCATATTGCACGATTAATGACTATGAAAATAATGAATTACCTGAAGCAATTCTGGATAGCTTTCAAAAAAGTGACAGCCCAAAAGAAATTTTCCCCGGTTAATAGCACCATTATTTTCGTTGCCACCACCTTCTCTACTTAATGGTAAATTGAGAGTAAGACTTCATAGAAGATGATTTAGCCAATTTTTTTATAATGAGTATCCAATCTCTTAGCTCTTATAAGCAGATAACGTAAAATAATGCCTCACGGGGCTCTCGTGTCCTACAATCTACTCCAGCCTTGGCACACGCCTCGACCAACAGATCATTCGCATTGGTGTTGCCTTTCGACTTGCCGCCTCTATTCTCGCCGAACACAGGTATATTTGTGGCAGTGAAGCAACATACCGATTCGAGTACCATGGTCTTGTGTGCCGTAAATCTGAGGGAAAGATTGCAAGACATGAGGAGGTTAATAACATTATGAAGAGGAGCCTCACAACAGCCGGATGCCCAACAGTAAGGGAGCCACCCAAACTATGCAGATCTGATGGCAGCCAAAATCGTCCAGATGGTATCACCCTTCAAGCCTGGACGGACGGCAAGCAGGTGGTGTAGGACTACACATATGCATCTACTTTGGCTGATACGTATCTCCAATGCACCATAGAGGAAGGAGGGGCAGCCGCCAGCTTCAGGGAGTCCCAGAAGTCCAGAAAATACGGAGAATTTGCCCATCATTATATGTTTGTTCCCATAAGCTCGGACATCCTTGGCTCATAAGAACATATGAAAGAAGGAACACTGCAACAGGCCTACTGACCCATGAGAAGCAGGTCCATGCCAGCCCCACGGCCTAGAACAATGACCACCTAGTCAGGTCACTTCCACTTAAGGAAGGAGCATGACACCAGACCTAGTAGCCCAAGCTAGTCAGGTCCAACTCACTCCCACCCACACCCACTCATGTATTTATCCAACCTATTTTTAAAATTACACAACACCATAGCATCTTTAACTACTCGGGAGTTTGTTCCACTCATCCACAACTCTATTACCAAACCAGTGCTTTCTTATATCCTTCCTAAATCTGAACTTTTCCAGCTTGAAGCCATTGCTGCGAGTCCTGTCTTGGCTGGATATTTTTAGCATGCTATTTACATCCCATTCGTTTTTTCCTGTTCTCCATTTATGCACCTCAATCATATCTAAGTTCCTTAACGAACTGGGCAAAAGACTCATCAAGGTGACTAGGGATCCCAGGGCAGATAGTTTTCTGTTCTAGCGACTCAGTGCTGCTGTTCAGAGGGGTAATGCCTGCTGTATTTTGGGCACACGCCCCAGCTCTGAGAAACTGGATAAGATTTTCGCCTTATAATCAGTGACAAACAGTAACAATATGTACTAGACATGTATCTCTCACACCTCATGTATGTATATGCCATCTTTATATCAACAATGTATCTCTTAAACCTTTTGTACCGTATTATGTAATAAAATATACCTATTGGGAATTGTAGATGAATGGTTCAAAGAACCGACACGTTGTTAAATTAGACACATGTGCAACGCTTGGGTATCTTTATTTGAGGAAACGTTTCGCCACACAGTGGCTTCATCAGTCCATACAAAGGATAAACTTGAAGAACAGGAGGAGAATGAGGTAATCAGTCGCTCAACCTTGAGTCGATGTGGTCAGTCCATCAGTCTTGAGGAAAAAAAATGAAAGATGGGGTGGTAGGTGAAGTGGAATATTGAAATGGCTTTCAGAAAGAAATCCAAATATTCTTCCCTGAAGCCTTTTTATCCACTTTTCCGAGGTAATGGGTCCCACAATTTACACCCGAGGTGGACTAAATCGTATATATATATGCAGAACAACCAATATGAAAGAATAGTGAAATTCCATATAAAGGGTCGAGACCACACCTCACCATCAAATACCACATTAAAGCAAACACCTGATGCGCAACGACACCCAATTCATAAGAAAAGAACACTACAGCAGGCCTGTTGGCCCCAACTAGGCAAATCCTTTACGACATCCCACTAACAAAATATTTGCCCAACCCTAGTACTCTACCCAAGAATTAAGATTTATTATTTGTCCAATGTATTTTTAAATTCTTCCAAAATTTTATTAAATATAAATGGATCTAATTTATATAAACCAAAGGAAATATTCATATCATTTTCAAAACTGCTTTTAATGAAACAAGATTCAATTATATTACTGTCGACCATGGACTTGCTTGATACAACTTTCTCAACTTTTTGAAAATCAATTGGATGGTTAAAATCTCTCACATGAATAAATAGAACATTAGGATCTTGTCCAGTTTTAATGCTATATTTATGTTGTTTTAATCTAAGTTCGAGACTTTTACCAGTTTGACCGTAATAAACTTTATCGCAAATTTATCAGCATTTTGGGGGGAATTCTTTATCAAAAGCTTTTTTACTGTATCAAGATTTTTAAATACAACTTTGATATTAAAAGTCTTAAGAAGAGAAGGCATATCAACCAAGTTTTCATGGTAAGGGAGAACCAACATATTTTTAGTTGAATAAGGCTGGTTGTCTCTTTTTGGATCGTAAAAAGTATTTCTAGCAATTTTAAAAGATTTATCAATCATTAGCTATTTCATAAATTTTGGATATTTCCTCATCTATGAACTCTGGACTACGAATACGTAAAGGTCTTAAAAACTTTGATGAGAAAACCGACAGTTTAACTCTATCTTGATGTGAAGAATAATAGTGGACATAGGAACAGTTATCTGTATGTTTTCTGTAAATTTTAAATTTAAAGTCATTGTTACCCTTAATATTTAAAACATCTAGATAAAGGCAATGAGCTATTTGCTTTGAACTCAACAGAAAAGTTTATAGAATGGAATAAGCTATTTAATTTAACAAGGAAATGGTTTATATCTACATTCTTAGGCATAAAACACAAATTATCATCAACATATAAACCAATTCCTTTTTAAACTAAATAGTTTAGCCCATTCTATAAACCTTACTGTTGAGTTTGAGGAAAATAACTCATTGCCTTTTCTAGATGTTTGAATTTCAATATTCTTTCACAGTGGTTGTTTTGCATATTCTGATTTCACCTGTTTACTGTGATGTATATAGGATGGTGTCCACCTCTGGTGTAAATTGTGGGACCCATAGCCTCGGAGAAGTGGATAAAAAGGCTTCAAGGAAGAATATTTTGATTTCATCCTGAAACCATTTGAATATTCCACTTCCCCTACCACCCCATCTTTTCATTCTTTTTTACCAATAGGAATATTTTATTACGTAATATGGTACAAAAGGTTTAAGAGATACATTGTTGATATAAAGATGGCATATACAGTACATGAGAAGTGAGAGATACATGTCTAGTACATATTGTTACATGTTTGTCACCGATTTTAATGCGAAAATCTCATCCAGCTCTTCAGAACTGGGGCGCGTGCCCAAAATACAACAGGCATTACCACTCTGAACAGCAGCGCTGAGTCGCTGGAACAGAAAACTAGCTGCCCTGGGATCCCTAGTTACCCTGATAAGTCTTTTGCCTAGCTCCTTAAGGAACTTAGATGCACTCTTTCCCCATGAGCCAAGGGTCTCTGAGCCTATATATATATATATATATATATATATATATATATATATATATATATATATATATATATATATATATATATATATATATATATACATATGTACTCACGTATTTGTACTAACCTATTTGTGGTTGCAGGGATCGAGTCTTAGCTCCTGGCCCCGCCAGTATGTGTGTGTGTGTGTGTGTGAAAGATGAGAGGAAATGTGGAGGAGGATGACGTATGTGTCGGTATAAGAGATCATCAAAGGAATTTAAAAGTGAGCATTAAAAGTTGACCATAATAAAGATTGCGATTGTTCAGAAGAAAGACAAAGATGAGGTTATGGGTGTTCAGAAAAAGAAGTAAAGAAGAGAGGAAGATCATTTATAAGAAATGATGTTCAGAGGTAGGAAACCCAAGAAACGTAACGGAATAAGCTGACTTGAAGAAAAGGTAGTAGAATTAGTAGTATATGAAAACTGGCAAAAGAGGAACCTTGAGAAAGCAATTACGAAGAGTCTTTGAAATTAGATAAATATCTTTCTTGGAGAATATCCTCAAAATAAACTGCAACATTTTCCGTTATCTAATTTACCCTTGTAATCCTATATTGTAAGCATTATTCACTTTGCTTTGTTTACACTCTTTAATCATCAACTTGTCTCTCTCATATGTGCGGGATATTTGTGTATTGTTCTTGTCACAATATTGTGCCTTTTTGTTCTTTCTTACATTAGGTCTTATTTGAAGGAAATAAATTCCGATCATTAAAACGTTGTTAAAAAAGCAATTTAATATTCTTGTGGAGGCTCCTGGAAAATAGGAGTTATTCGAGGTTGACTCAACATAAGAACATAAGAACATAAGAATGTAGGAACACTGCAGAAGGACTACTGGCCCATACGAGGCAGGTCCTCATCAAAACGACTCAAGAAAGAAAAGGGTAAGTCTGATTCCTTGCATCAAAAGTCCCTCATCATCAAGGTACTCACCTTGAAGGGTTGAGATTAAATTCTACTCAGCATCTATCTTTTTTGTCACAGTGGAGATTTTACCATCTTAAAATCTTAGTTTTTTTTTTCGTTAACTCTTAGTGAAACATGAATTTCTTGGTATTTTCTTCTTGCCATTTTCAACTTACCTCAAACTCCGCCACTACCTCCTGCGCCTAGGCGGCACTTTATGGCCATCATTTATTTGAAATTGCCATCACAAATTACACTTTTCGTAATAACATCGTCCAGCATGATGTACTCCGACCCCAGGAATGGTGGGTCATTGGAACGTGATGTTGGTACGCTTTCTGGTGAGACACCTGAGGGTGCGAGTGATAATGTAGGGTTTCTTCTAAGGTCACATTCTCTTAGTGAGAATTTAATATATATATATATATATATATATATATATATATATATATATATATATATATATATATATATATATATATATGTGTGTGTGTGTGTCGTGCCGAATAGGTAAAACTGGTCACTTAGCAAGAACTCATTTAAAATTAAGTTCTTTCTTTCTAAGATTTTCTCTTTAGCATTTAAAGATATATTTTTCATTTATGTTAATGTAAAATTTAATAATTTTGTATCAAAAGAATCTAAGGAAACTTACCTAACCTTATTATAACAAGTGCAATTTAATTTAGCCTAATCACATTAAATATATTTTAGATAAGCTTACAATAATTTTATAATAAACAGACACAAAGAAATATATTTTTTTCGTTAGGCTCAGAATGAATTTTTTGCAAAATTATTGCATACATAAATTTTTGTTTGCCTTATTCGGCATTTAAGCCAAAATCGCAAGTTTTACCTATTCGACACGAATCTCCACACCCTACTTGCTAACTCCTGGCCTACCTCTTGAGTACGATCTACTTCCACTGGGAAATCCCGAATACCAGTGACAATGCCTTCATCTACTGTATCTCATTCGACTCCGGTACATAAGCATGAATCTTCCGGTCATTGTTTCAGAATCTTCAAGATTACAATGCTCATCTCCTGCTCCTAGGTTGTGGGACGGATACCTCGTCGTCCACTCTTTTCTTTATATATTTCTTCAGTCTCCAGATCATGTCCATTGGCACTGCATAACATGCCAGTGTCATTAACATGGAAAAAACTTCATTTACGTGGAAAGAACTTCAGTAGATCAAGGAATACTTAAGGGAAATGAAGAAAAGACTTGGTGACAGAGAGGTGTAGGAATGGGAGATTGTGATAAGTGGCGTTCCACTGTTTCCTGTGTGTGTGATCGACATGACAGAGGAAATCCAATCAGAGATGTCCTTGTTTCCAGATGATGTGACACTAATATGGAGAATACAAACAGGAGACGACCAGGAAATACTACAAATGAATCTGAACAGGCTGCAGTATTGGTCTGACGAGTGGCTACCGGAATTTAACCCCAGTAAATGCAAAGTTATGAAAATCGGAAGACAAAGATGTCCGAATGTCTCGATGGACAAAGGCTGCAAACCTCCCTGAAAGAGAAAGACGTCGGCCTGAGGTTCAATTAACTGAATAACTGCTGCAACAAACGCGAGACAGGCAAATGTATGGGTTGCTCTCAGGAAGGTCAACAAGGATGCATTCATGACCTAATATACAACATTGTATGTGAAGACCATCTTGGAGTATACAGCACCAATATGGAACATACATCTGGTTAAGCATGTAAAGAAGCTGAAAACAGTGCAAACATTTGCAATAAAACTAATTCCACAGCAGAGGGTATGACCTATAAGGAGAGGCCAGAGGAGCTAAACCTGGGACATTAGAGGACAAAAGAACCAGAGATGACATTATCAGAAAATACTCAGAGGAATTGACAAGGTGGACAGGGAAAGCCTGTTTGAAAGGCGTGTCTCAGGTACACGAGGTCACAGGAGGATGTTAGGTCACAGGGATGTTAGGAAATGCTTCTTTAGTATTACAGTGCTCAGGAAGTGGAACGATTTACACAGTGAAGTGGTAAAGGCAGAATCCATACATTTCTTTAAGAATTGGTATAATAGGGCTTACACAGCCAGGAGAGAGGGAAGCCAGTAATGACTAACAGAGCGGCGGGGTTAAGGTCTGAGACTCGACCCCTGCAGTCACAATTAGGTGCACCAGCTTATGTTGAACACAATACGCACAGCCGAGGAAGAGATGAAGAAACCGCTATGGGTTAGATACCTCGAAGGTGGTGGGACCAGACAATTTTTCTTTGTGGGTCCTGAGAGAGCAGAGGCACTGTGTGTTCCACAAGCAACAATCTTCAACAAGTCAATCGAGAAAGGGCAACGGCCACTGGTGCAGAAGACAGAAAATGTAGCCCTATTTTTTTAAGAATGGAGACAGACAGGAAGCATTCAACTACAGACCAGTGTCACTGACATGTATAGCAAGTAAACTTATGGAGAAGATAATCAGGAGAAGAGTTATTGAGCACCTAGAAAGGAGCAGATTTATATATGACAACCAGCATGTCTTCAAGGATAGAAAATTCTCTTTCACAAACTTACAAGAGTTCTACGACAAGGTAACTTTAGTAAGACAGAAGAAAAAGGATGGGAAGCTTGTCTTTCCTTAGACAGCAAGAAGGCTTTTGACACAGTACCACACAAGTGACTGGTACAAAAGCTAGATTATCAGGCAGGAATAACAGGAAAAGCACAGTAAAGGATCAAGGAATATCTGACAGGAAGGAAACAGAGTGATGGACCGTCAAGAGAAGCTGGAATGGACGCAAGTCTCGAGTGGGGATCTACAAGAGTCAGTCCTAGGGCCGGTGCTGTGTTTTGTATACGTGAATGACATGACAAAAAGGAAAGAGTCAGAGTCACCCCTGTTCGCAGAGAACATGAAACTAATGAGGAGAATACAAGCGAAAGAGGACCAAGAAAGGCTAAAAAAGAATCTGGACAAACTACTGGTATGATCTGACAAATGGCTTCTGGAGTTTAACCTCTCCAAGTGGAAAGATATGAAACTTAGGGAAAGACAGAGAAGACTGCAGACGGAGTACAGGCTCGGGGGGCAAAGGCTGCCAACCTCACTCAAGGAGACGAACCGAATACTCATCTGGTAAAAAAGCGTTTCGACATTTGCGTAAGGAGCCATTCTCGATAACTGCACACCTTGTACATCAGGCCTCTATTGGAGTTCCCAGCACCAGAATGGAACCCACACCTGGTCAAGCACATCAAGAAATTGATGGGCTTGAGAGGTTAGTGAAAATCAGCCTGATGACACTGAAGGACCAAGGGACTAGGGAGGAGGATGTGGTAACGATGTACAAAATACAGAGATGAACTGAAAGTTGAACAAAGAAGTAATAGAAAATAGAAACAAGAGAACACAACTAGAAGTTGAAAACTAAGATGAGTTATAGGAATGTTAGGAAGTACTCTTTCAGCAGTAGAGTTCTCAGGAAGTGGGACAATTTGGAGAGTAAAGTGGTAGTGACGGGTTCCATACATAGCTTTAAGAAGAGACACGATTAGACTGTTGAAGCTGGTAGAAGGTGGACGACCTACCAGCGGCCACCGAAGTAGAGAGCGGGCCAGGAACTGAGACTCGACCTCTGCAACCACATATAAGTGAATACACAAGACACACACACACACACACACACACACACACACACACACACACACACACACACACACACACACACACACACTGGAGGACAGGAGAGATAGGGGGGACATGATAACGACTTACAAAATACTGAGAGGAATTGACAAGGTGGACAAAGACAGGATGTTCCAGAGATTGGACACAGCAACAAGGGGACACAGTTGGAAGTTGAAGACACAGATGAATCACAGAGATGTTAGGAAGTATTTCTTCAGCCACAGAGTAGTCAGGAAGTGGAATAGTTTGGGAAGCGATGTAGTGGAGGCAGGATCCATACATAGCTTTAAGCAGAGGTACGATAAAGCTCATGGTTCAGAGTGAGTGACCTAGTAGCGACCAGTGAAGAGGCGGAGCCAGGAGCTTAAACACACACACACACAGTCATAGAGTAGTCAGGCCATGGAATAGCCTAGAAAGGGATGTAGTGGAGGCAGGAACCATACATAGTTTTAAGGCGAGGTATGATAGAGCTCATGGGGCAGGGAGAGAGACGACCTAGTAGCAATCAGCGAAGAGGCGGGGCCAGGAGCTGTGACTCGACCCCTGCAACCACAAATAGGTGAGTACAAATAGGCGAGTACACACACACACACACACACATGATAACGACATACAAAATACTGAGAGGAATTGACAAGGTGGACAAAGACAGGATGTTCCAGAGATTGGACACAGTAACAAGGGAGTTGAAGACACAGATTAATCACAGGGATGTTAGGAAGTATTTCTTCAGTTACAGAGTAGTCAGTAAGTGGAATAGTTTGGGAAGCGATGTAGTGGAGGCAGGATCCATACATAGCTTTAAGCAGAGGTATGATAAAGCTCACGGTTCAGGGAGAGTGACCTAGTAGCGATCAGTGAAGAGGCGGGGCCAGGAGCTCGGACTCGATCCCTGCAACCTCAAATAGGTGAGTACAAGTAGGCGAGTACACATACACAAACACACAAACACACAAACACAAACACACAAACACACACACACACAAACACACACACACACACACAGAGGCTTCTGAGTGAGCTAGATACCTCAAAGGCAATGGGGCCAGATAACATCTCTCCATGGGTATTGAGAGAGGGAGCAGAGGCGCTATGTGTACCCCTAACAACAATATTCAATACATCTATCGAAACAGGGAGAATGCCTGAGGCATGGAAGACAGCAAATGTAGTCCCAATCTTTAAAAAAGGAGACAGACATGAAGCATTAAACTACAGACCAGTGTCACTGACATGTATAGTATGCAAAATCATGGAGAAGATTATCAGGAGTAGAGTGGTGGAACACCTAGAAAGGAATGATCTCATCAACAGCAGCGAACAAGGTTTCAGGGACGGGAAATCCTGTGTCACAAACCTACTGGAGTTCTATGACATGGTGACAGCAGTAAGACAAGAGAGAGAGGGGTGGGTGGATTGCATATTCTTGGACTGCAAGAAGGCGTTTGACATAGTTCCACACAAGAGATTGGTTCAAAAACTGGAGGACCAAGCAGGGATAACAGGGAAGGCACTACAATGGATCAGGGAATACTTGTCAGGAAGACAGCAGCGAGTCATGGTACGTGGCGAGGTGTCAGAGTGGGCACCTGTGACCAGCGGGGTCCCACAGGGGGTCAGTCCTAGGATCAGTGCTGTTTCTGGTATTTGTGAACGACATGACGGAAGGAATAGACTCTGAGGTGTCCCTATTTGCAGATGACGTGAAGTTGATGAGAAGAATTCACTCGATCGAAGACCGGGCAGAACTACAAAGGGATCTGGACAGGCTGCAGACCTGGTCCAGCAATTGGCTCCTGGAGTTCAATCCCACCAAGTGCAAAGTCATGAAGATTGGGGAAGGGCAAAGAAGACCGCAGACGGAGTACAGTCTAGGGGGCCAGAGACTACAAACCTCACTCAAGGAAAAAGATCTTGGGGTGAGTATAGCACCAGGCACATCTCCTGAAGCGCACATCAACCAAATAACTGCTGCAGCATATGGGCGCCTAGCAAACCTCAGAACAGCATTCCGACATCTTAAGGAATCGTTCAGGACCCTGTACACCGTGTACGTTAGGCCCATATTGGAGTAAGCGGCACCAGTTTGGAACCCACACCTAGCCAAGCACGTAAAGAAATTAGAGAGAGTGCAAAGGTTTGCAACAAGACTAGTCCCAGACCTAAGAGGTATGTCTTACGAGGAGAGGTTAAGGGAAATCAACCTGACGACACTGGAGGACAGGAGAGATAGGGGGGACATGATAACGACATACAAAATACTGAGAGGAATTGACAATGTAGACAAAGACAGGATGTTCCAGAGATTGGACACAGTAACAAGGGGACACAGTTGGAAGTTGAAGACACAGATGAATCACAGGGATGTTAGGAAGTATTTCTTCAGCCACAGAGTACTCAGTAAGTGGAATAGTTTGGGAAGCGATGTAGTGGAGGCAGGATCCATACATAGCTTTAAGCAGAGGTATGATAAAGCTCACGGTTCAGGGAGAGTGACCTAGTAGCGATCAGTGAAGAGGCGGGGCCAGGAGCTCGGACTCTGCCCCCGCAACCTCAACTAGGTGAGTACAACTAGGTGAGTACACACACACACACACACACACAGAGAGAGGAGCTGGGAGCCAGGAGCTGAGTCTCGACTCCTGCAACCACAATTAGGTGAGTACACAAACACACAGGCTGCATGTTTGA
Organism: Cherax quadricarinatus; assembly: GCF_038502225.1. Classification (NCBI taxonomy): domain Eukaryota; kingdom Metazoa; phylum Arthropoda; class Malacostraca; order Decapoda; family Parastacidae; genus Cherax; species Cherax quadricarinatus. The sequence continues at coordinate 51,031,352 of NC_091293.1, forward strand.
TCTGACTAATGGCTCCTGAAGTTTAACCCTAGCAAGTCCAAAGTTATGAAGATTGGCGAACGACAAAAGAGACCGCAGACGGAGGATAGCCAATGAGGTCATAGGCTGCAAAAGTCACTCAAGTAAAGGCTCGTGGGGTAAGCATCATACCTAGCACATCCCCTGAGGCGCACATCAAACAACTGCTACAGCATTCATGCGCCTAGCAAAGCTGAGAATAGCGTTTCGACATCTAAGTAAGGAGTCATTCACAACACTGTACACCGTGTAAGTCAGGCCCATATTGGAGTATGCAGCACCACTATGGAACCCACACCTATTTAAACATGTCGAGAAATTGGAGAAAGTGCAAAGGTTTGCAAAAAGACTAGTCCTGGATTTGAAGGGTTTATCCTACGAGGAGAGGTTAAGGGAGGTCGACTTCACAACACTGCAAGACAGGAGGGGGATAAGGAAGATATTGTCAACATATAAAATGATGAGAGGGTTGGTAAGGACAGGATGTTTCAGAAATGTGACACAGCAATAAGGGGTCACTACCGGAAGTTGAAAACTCTGCTGAGTCACAGAGATGTTAGGAAATATTTCTTCAGCCATAGAAATGTCAGACAGTGCAACAATCTGGAGGGTGATGAAGTGGACATGGGATCCATACATATATAGCTTTAAGAAGAAGTATGATAAAGCTCACGGAGCAGGGAGAGAATTGACCTAGTAGCGACCAGTGAAGAGGTGGTGGGTCGTTAGAGAGGGAGCAGAAATGCTGTGTGCACCACTAACCACAATCTTCAGCACATCCCTTGAACCTGGTCAATTACCTGGGGTATGGAAGACTGTAGTAACCATACTTAAAACAGGAGACAGAAAAGAGGCACTAAACTATAGACGAATGTCACTGACGTGTATAGTATGCAAAGTCATGGAGAAGATTATCAGGAGGAGAGTGGTGGAGCACCTGGAACGGAACTAGAGTATAAATGCGAACGAGCATGGATTTATGGAAGGCAAATCCTATGTCACAAACCTACTGGAGTTTTATGATAAAGTAACAGAAGTAAGACGCGAGAGAGAGGGGTGGGTTGACTGCATCTTCTTGGACTGCAAGAAGGCCTTCGATAGAGTTCCTAACAGGAGACTGGTGAAAAATCTGGAGGATCAGGCGCGTATAAGAGGAAGGGTACTGCAATGGATCAGAGAATACCTGACAGGGAGGCAGCAACGAGTCATGGTACATGAGTGTCAGTGGAACGCCTTCCAACTGAACAAAAGAAATTAATGGAAAAATAAATAAATAAAGAAATAACTTAGGAAAAATGAGAATAATGATTTTTGAGAATTTTACTTAAAATTTAAATATAAAAAAATGGCCTTCAGTTCTTTTAGTTGGGCAGGAGTAGGTATGGCCCTGGATAGTTCCTCTGATGTTATTTATGTAGGTTATCCTGAGCAGATGGTAATAATCCGATGTTCTGGAATCTCCTACCACTTGGATGGAGCACAAGTAGAATAGGCAAGGGCCGGTAGTAGTAGAATAATGTTAATAAGTATTATTAACACACGTCTTGCTCCTTTATCTGGCGTCTATCCTGGAAGACCACGCCAGGAACAGAGCTGGTAATAAGAAAAAAATAAACTGGTTACCCATAGTCATGATAATATAACATTTAAGAAAGAAAAAGAATGATAAATGCCAAAATCATTACTGGTAACCAGCAAACACTAGAAAAGAACAAACAGTAATACTCCTGGTAGATCACCCTACCTGATTAGGAGAAGAGTGGAGGCGAAGTGACTCTCCAAACTTCAATCCACACCAGGTAAGGTCAATATTACCAGGAGTAGAAACTTTAACAAATCGGACACCAGGAACTAGTTTTGCCCCAGCCCGCCAGAGGGGGGGGGGGGTGCGCGCGCGCAACGTAACTCGCTAATGGTTCCTGGTTGCCCGAACAACCTTAACCCCACTTACACCTACTTTTCCCTCACAATACCCCCTTCCAAAACTTATGGACGGAGTCAATAAGTCAACGAACAGAGGGAAAAGAACTAAATACAACCTCGGCTCAGCCAATCTGAAAAGTGGTTTTCAGAGCCAGAAATATAAACGACTTTAAACTTATAGGGCTGAATAGCCAGAGCCCATCTCAAGAGTCTGCTATTTGACCCTTTAAAGTTTTCCAAGTACATCAGTGGCTTGTGATCTGTTTCAAGCACAAAGGGTTTACCGTATAGGTAGTATTTAAATCTACTTATACCCCATACTAAAGCATAACATTCTTTCTCCACAGTGGAATATCTTTCTTCTCTGGGCAGAAGCTTCTTACTGGCGAAAGATACTGGGAAAGGCGTCTCCTCATAATATTGAAGCAGTACAGCCCCGAGTCCAGAATGGGAGGCATCTGTTCGGAGACAAAATATTTTATTAATATCTGGTAATTTTAGGACAGGGGAGTTTGAAAATACACTCTTAATTTCTTCGAAGCTTTGGTTGGCTTCCTCAGAACAACTAAGAGGTTCCTTGACACCCTTTTTCAAATAGTCTGTAAGAACTGAAGTTAAGCTACTTAGATTCGGTACGAAATTTCTATAGAAGTTTACAGATCCAAGGAAACTTCTTAATAACTTTTTGGTAGCAGGGAACGTACTTCCTAAAACAGCTTTGGTCTTATTTGGAAGTGGTGAAAAGTTGTTATCAGAGATAATGAACCCGAGGTATTGTAACTTATGATAGCCAAGAAAGCACTTGTGGTTTAACTGTAAGGCCATGAGTTCTTAGTCTTTTCAAAACAAGCGCTAGTGTATTTAGATGGTCTTCCCAGACATTTGTCATGATATAAATATTATCAAAATACACCGATACATTCTTTAGATCAGAAAGAACTATTCTCATAAGCCTAATATACGTGGCACATGCGGTAACCAAGCCGAAAGGCATTGTGCGATATTGCATTAGACCTCTATGAGTAGGGAAAGCAGTGTATGGCTTCGAGTCTGGGTGTAATGGCACTTGATGGTATGCTTGTGAGATGTCTAATTCCGAGAAGAATTTGCAGTCATGGAATTTATACAAGTCATGATCAATTACTGGCATGGGTTCTGCATCCCATTTAGTTATAGTATTCAAATAACGAAAATCTTGTGCCAGTCGGTAAGAATTATCGGGTTTCTTAACCATAACAACTGGTGAACAGAAAGCCGACTTCGAAGGTTCTATGATATTTAAGTTAAATAGTTTGTCAACCTCATTATCAAAAGTTTTCCGTAAGTGAACGGGAACAGGGTAGATTTTCCGCCTTACTGGTTCATGATCCGACAATTCAATCTTGTGGACAATAGTGGTGGTAAGTCCTGGTACCTCTGTGAATACGTCAGAAAATGTGTTTACTAAGGCACTTACTTGAGACTTTTGTTTATTCGACAAGTCGTTGTTAATGTTGACATTTGACTTCTTTGGTGAGGGATCATGCGTTAAGATGTCCAGTAGCTCCTTCGATTCTGTAAAAGACTCGTCATCTATAATACAAACTCTACATTCATACGAATCACCACTTGTACCCAAGCCGAAAGAAGAAGTATCTTCGTCAAAGGAATTTACGCAAAGATTAACTTCTCTTCGATGGTACCGTTTCAAAATATTGACGTGATACATTCTTTCTCTACCCTTGACATCCAAGATATAATCTACCTTATTGCAGACCTTCACTACTTTATACGGTCCGCGCCAGGTAATTAGCAATTTGTTGGATTTGTCAGGTAGGAGAACTAAAACTTCATCACCAACATTAAACGTACGCTTGGAGCTTTTATGGTCAAAATAGGTCTTGTACGTTTCCATAGACATCTCTAGGTTTTTACCGACCAAATTGGCGGTTTCTTCCAACCTTTCCCTTAGATCTAAAAGAAACTGATAGCTGTTTTGAACCTCAGGTTTGATATCTTTATACCAAAGTTCATTCAAAATAGATAGTGGACCACGAGCTTGTCTCCCATAAAGCAATTCAAAAGGGGAATAACCAAGGGAATCACTTGGAATCTCGCGCATTGCGAAAAGAGCACATGGTAAAAATCTATGCCAGTCCGTTGGTTTAAGAATACATAGTTTTTTTAGTATTGACTTTAGGATGGCATGTTGTCGCTCCACTCTTCCGTTACACATCGGATGGTAAGGTGTAGTGAAAAGAGGTTTAACACCCACAAGTTGATAAACGTGTTCCATTAATTCTGAAGTGAATTGAGCCCCTTTATCCGACAGAATTTCACGAGGTATACCTACAAGTGAAAAAATAGAAAATAAGGCTTCTGCGACTTCTATGGACGTAATGGATTTTAAGGGTACCGCCTCTGGGAAGCTGGACGCGTAGTCAATCATAGTTAAAATATATTTATGACCTCCTGATGAGCGAGGTGTGATAGGACCAACTATATCTACTGCAACCCTTGCAAAAGGGACTGAGAAAATTGGCATCTTTACCATAGGAACTCTCCTAGTTCTACCCTTCTGCGTGGAAAGTTGACATACGTGACATGATCTGCAGTACTTATAGATGTCAGAGGACATGCTAGGCCAGAAATATAGGTCCTTGATTTTATTATAGGTCTTCCTATGTGAAAAATGGCCAGAGACTGGCAAGTCATGAGAAATCTTTAAAATAGTTTCACGGCAATCCTGCGGAATGACTAACAGGCTTCGACCAACGTCATTGGGCTTGTCCGCAGACACTATAGTCTTGTACAAAAGATCGTGTTTGAACTCAAACTTGTAAGAAAATTTCTTTCTCTGGGTCACCTTGCCATTTAAAGCTAACTTCCGAGATTCCTCTAACGAAGGACAAGTCTTTTGAAGACCCTCTAAATCTATATGAGACAGCTCGATTGGCTTTCCTTTGGAAAGAACTAATGGGTGGATAGGTTTTACCTTAGACTGTGCTCTGGTAAGGACGTTAATCGAGTCTAGTTGTTGTATAGATTGTGCCACACGTAGTTTTCCACTGGTGTCTGCGTTGTCCAGGTCAAGTGACTGACTTACTAAAGGTGTTACCGGAGTTTTGTAACCATCAGCTCTCTGATTTAGGTTATCCAACTGAATCTCATCTGGAACTATCTGTGAAGAAACAGAGATATTAGGTTCTAACCCTTCCTTGGAAACTCCAAATTCCAAACAGTCCTTCTCAGATGGGAAAGCAGCCCCTTGTATGTTCCCAACCAAAACAGAACACGAGGTTATCGGGGCAACTACGGCATCTACCCATCCTGAGAACCATTTGCACCTAACAAAACATCTGACTGTTGGAAAAGAATCGCTTCTTCCTAAATAGTCAGTTAACTTAGTGGACTTATAACGTGAAGAATCTAGGTTAGGGAAAAGCTTACTTGAGATAACAATACAGGAACATCCAGTGTCTCTAAGAATGGT
>NC_091293.1:51044264-51061764 GCF_038502225.1 Cherax quadricarinatus
GGCTAGGTGGCCAAAGACTGCAAACCTCACTCAAGGAGAAAGATCTTGGGGTGAGTATAACACCGAGCATGTCTCCGGAAGCACACATCAACCAGATAACTGCTGCAGCATATGGGCGCCTGGCAAACCTGAGAACAGCATTCCGATACCTTAGTAAGGAATCGTTCAAGACACTGTACACCGTGTATGTCAGGCCCATACTGGAGTATGCAGCACCTGTTTGGAACCCGCACTTGATAAAGCACGTCAAGAAACTAGAGAAAGTACAAAGGTTTGTGACAAGGTTAGTTCCAGAGCTAAGGGGAATGTCCTATGAAGAAAGATTAAGGGAAATCGGCCTGACGACACTGGAGGACAGGAGGGCCAGGGGAGACATGATAACGACATATAAAATACTGCGTGGAATAGACAAGGTGGACAAAGACAGGATGTTCCAGGGAGGGGACTCAGAAACAAGAGGCCACAATTAGAAGTTGAAGACACAAATGAGTCAGAGAGATATTAGGAAGTATTTCTTCAGTCATAGAGTTGTCAGGCAGTGGAATAACCTAGAAAATGACGTAGTGGAGGCAGGAACCATACACAGTTTTAAGACGAAGTTTGATAAAGCTCATGGAACGGGGAGAGAGAGGACCCAGTAGCAACCGGTGAAGAGGCGGGGAAAGGAGCTAAGACTCGACCCCTGCAACCACAAATAGGTGAGTACAAATAGGTGAGTACACACACACACACACACACACACACACACACACACACACACACACACACACACACACACACACACATACTAAATATATAGAATAATTTAATTAAAGTTGTGAAGCTCTTCAAGCATCTTAGAAGCTGGGCTGGTAGCAAGGATGAAGTATATATTACCTCCCTGGATCTCGACACTGGGATGTCAGGAGAAGATTGTAGTAGCCCTTTGATATTCAGTAGTTTCAGTGAGTTAGAACCTAGGACTATGAGGAAACTTGTGCCACTTTTTTTTTTCCAAGCAGCACCACACGGTTAACTTACACTAACTGTAATTCAAGTGTTAGCCAATATAAATTACCCGCATGAACGGTCTGCTGTTTTTCCAGGAATATAAAGTGATCCATTTATAGTTGACTGGACACTAGGCCGTGGCAAGACCTTTTTTGAGGATCTCGCTAACTTCACTGTGCCTTTCCGATTTGCACAAATCAGGTCAAGCAGATAATTTTGGCCAGCTGCCTCTTTCTGCAAATATATTTGCACTTGGTGTAAATAAAACCCTCAAGGAGGAGTTACTTTAATGCCAAAAACATGAGGGTCGGGAAGTGTGTCAGAAGTATGAGCATTAGCTGTGTTCACAACCAAAACCAGATGGTTTTTGCCCTTCCCCTCATAGCTAAGTGTATTGTTCACGATCGAACATTCTCGGCTGAATTGTCTGTGGGCCATAATTTTGGCTGTCTTGTTGTAGACGCTGAGAGATATCCTCACCGACTGGTGCCACGTGGGTCATTTACCTCTACTGAGCTCCCTATATGCTCTGGTATAATTTAATTTACTAGTTCATTTGAGTCATTGGAAGAGGATAAGACAGCTAACAAGACAGGCTGAGAGGACCTGGCAGTTTGCCAAGTCCTCTCAGTCTAACTGGAAGTTTGTCATCCATCAACTGTGATTCACCAAGATAAATATTTGGGATTTTCTCTACTCTGAACGTTGGAAGTCTGTCGTCCTCACTAAGTCTGAGGTAAGTAAGATGGAGAGCTTCACAAAGAAAATGTAACTAGGAGAGTAATAAGCATATAAAACAGAGACGTAAGGCATCATGTGTATCGATGTTTGTCATCCTGGTTTCCATCAGTGATTTTTTTCTGGGATTTCACCGATAGCGTTAGACCCAAATGGAGCCCAGAGAATAGTACTGTCAGCGTGAACGTACTCTTTTATGAACTCTCTGACTAACTTAATAGTGTGTTGACCAGAAGACATTGGTTAACATTTTGAGAAAGGGAAAAGCCTAGATTATCTCCATGCATATATGTATATGTATATATATATATATATATATATATATATATATATATATATATATATATATATATATATATATATATATATATATATATATATATATATATATATATATATATATATATATATATATATATATATATATATATATATATATATATATATATATATATATATATATATATATATATATATATATATATACGATATTGGTATATGTAGTTTCATATATTTTGATTTCATGTATTACAGTTTCAATTCCATATAACAATCTTCCCTCCTGGTACACTTGAACAGTTCTTCAAGGTAGGCTGGCTAAATAAGCCTACTATAAAAGTAATTTTTTTATACTGTAGTTTGGTATATATGGCATATATACTGCAGTTTGCTATGTATGGATTTTATGTATTGTAGTCTCAATCCCTTACACAGTCTTCCCTCCTACACCTGAGCAGTTCTTCTCCGAAGTTTGGTTAGCCTACTATAAAAGTATTTTGTTTTATATGTTGTATATACACTGTACGATATATCTGGTATGTATACTGTAGTTGGATATATATGGATTTTATGTATTATATTTTCAATCGCATACAACAATGTTTCCTCCTGGTACACTTGTACAGTTCTCCTGCCATAAAAGTATTTTGTTTTATATGCTGGTGTATTTCCTTCATTTTGATCTATATATTCTATGTAGTTATGAATTTTCTGTACTTGTATATGTTAGTAATGCTGCAGTTTATATCTGTAGTTTTATACATTATATTATTATTATTTTTTATTTTAACTTGCGTGTTTGGTAAGCTGGTGACGGTTGGCAGCTTCTATAGCTGGTGACGGCTGGCAGCTTCTACAGCTGGTGACTGATGGCAGCTTCTACAGCTGGTGACTGCTGGCAGCTTCTAGAGCTCATGACTGATGGCAGTTTCTACAGCTGGTGACGGCTGGCAGCTTCTACAGCTGGTGACTGCTGGCAGCTTCTACAGCTGGTGACTGCTGGCAGCTTCTACAGCTGGTGACTGCTGGCAGCTTCTACAGCTGGTGACTGCTGGCAGCTTCTACAGCTGGTGACTGCTGGCAGCTTCTACAGCTGGTGACGGCTGGGAGCTTCTATAGCTGGTGACGGCTGGCAGCTTCTACAGCTGGTGACGGCTGGCAGCTTCTACAGCTGGTGACTGCTGGCAGCTTCTACAGCTGGTGACGGCTGGCAGCTTCTACAGCTGGTGACTGCTGGCAGCTTCTACAGCTGGTGACTGCTGGCAGCTTCTACAGCTGGTGACGGCTGGTAGCTTCTACAGCTGGTGACTGCTGGCAGCTTCTACAGCTGGTGACGGTTGGCAGCTTCTACAGCTGGTGACGGCTGGCAGCTTCTACAGCTGGTGACTGCTGGCAGCTTCTACAGCTGGTGACGGCTGGCAGCTTCTACAGCTGGTGACTGCTGGCAGCTTCTACAGCTGGTGACGGCTGGCAGCTTCTACAGCTGGTGACGGCTGGCAGCTTCTACAGCTGGTGACTGCTGGCAGCTTCTACAGCTGGTGACTGCTGGCAGCTTCTACAGCTGGTGACTGCTGGCAGCTTCTACAGCTGGTGACTGCTGGCAGCTTCTACAGCTGGTGACGGCTGGGAGCTTCTACAGCTGGTGACGGTTGGCAGCTTCTACAGCTGGTGACGGCTGGCAGCTTCTACAGCTGGTGACGGCTGGTAGCTTCTACAGCTGGTGACTGCTGGCAGCTTCTACAGCTGGTGACTGCTGGCAGCTTCTACAGCTGGTGACGGCTGGCAGCTTCTACAGCTGGTGACTGCTGGCAGCTTCTACAGCTGGTGACTGCTGGCAGCATCTACAGCTGGTGACGGCTGGTAGCTTCTATAGCTGGTGACGGCTGGCAGCTTCTACAGCTGGTGACTGCTGGCAGCTTCTACAACTGGTGACTGATGGTAGCTTCTACAGCTGGTGACTGATGGTAGCTTCTACAGCTGGTGACGGCTGGTAGCTTCTACAGCTGGTGACTGCTGGCAGCTTCTACAGCTGGTGACTGCTGGCAGCTTCTACAGCTGGTGACTGATGGTAGCTTCTACAGCTGGTGACTGATGGTAGCTTCTACAGCTGGTGACTGCTGGCAGCTTCTACAGCTGGTGACTGCTGGCAGCTTCTACAGCTGGTGACTGATGGTAGCTTCTACAGCTGGTGACTGATGGTAGCTTCTACAGCTGGTGACTGCTGGCAGCTTCTACAGCTGGTGACTGCTGGCAGCTTCTACAGCTGGTGACTGCTGGCAGCTTCTACAGCTGGTGACTGCTGGCAGCTTCTACAGCTGGTGACTGCTGGCAGCTTCTACAGCTGGTGACTGATGGAAACTTCTGCAGCTGCTGACTGCTGGCAGCTTCTACAGCTAGTGACTGCTGGCAGCTTCTACAGCTGGTGACTGATGGTAGCTTCTACAGCTGGTGACTGATGGTAGCTTCTACAGCTGGTGACGGCTGGTAGCTTCTACAGCTGGTGACTGCTGGCAGCTTCTACAGCTGGTGACTGCTGGCAGCTTCTACAGCTGGTGACTGATGGTAGCTTCTACAGCTGGTGACTGATGGTAGCTTCTACAGCTGGTGACTGCTGGCAGCTTCTACAGCTGGTGACTGCTGGCAGCTTCGACAGCTGGTGACTGCTGGCAGCTTCTACAGCTGGTGACTGCTGGCAGCTTCTACAGCTGGTGACTGCTGGCAGCTTCTACAGCTGGTGACTGCTGGCAGCTTCTACAGCTGGTGACTGCTGGCAGCTTCTACAGCTGGTGACTGCTGGCAGCTTCTACAGCTGGTGACTGCTGGCAGCTTCTACAGCTGATAACTGCTGTAAACTTCTACAGCTGGTGACTGCTTGCAGCTTCTACAGCTGGTGACTGGTGGCAGCTTCTACAGCTGGTGACTGGTGACTGCTGGCAGCTTCTACAGCTGGTGACTGCTGGAAGCTTCTACATCTGGTGACTGCTGGCAGCTTCTACAGCTGGTGACTGCTGGCAGCTTCTACAGCTGGTGACTGCTGGCAGCTTCTACAGCTGGTGACTGCTGGCAGCTTCTACAGCTGGTGACTGCTGGCAGCTTCTACAGCTGGTGACTGCTGGCAGCTTCTACAGCAGGTGACTGCTGGCAGCTTCTACAGCTGGTGACTGCTGGCAGCTTCTACAGCTGGTGACTGCTGGCAGCTTCTACAGCTGGTGACTGCTGGCAGCTTCTACAGCTGGTGACTGCTGGCAGCTTCTACAGCTGGTGACTGCTGGCAGCTTCTACAGCTGGTGACTGCTGGCAGCTTCTACAGCTGGTGACTGCTGGCAGCTTCTACAGCTGGTGACTGCTGGCAGCTTCTACAGCTGGTGACTGCTGGCAGCTTCTACAGCTGGTGACTGCTGGCAGCTTCTACAGCTGGTGACTGCTGGCAGCTTCTACAGCGTGTTGAGGAACTGGTGGTCTCTAGCATCTCATCTCCTACATCTTAGGTTCTGGACACTTATAGATCATACATTTAGCTTTCCTGGTACTGTATTTAGTTTTTCTAGTACTGTGATGACACTGTTTTTAGTTATGGTCCTGGAGTGAGGATTCTCTAAAAGAAGTGCATTCATTGGGTGACTATGTTCTGTAATAATGTTAGGTAAAAGGACTCAAGTGCAGCTAATGTGATATTTTATTGTGACATTTCAATCTCTCTCCAGGACCTAGCCAATGGCATAGGTCCTGGAGAGCGAAACGTTGCCACAATAAAATGTTGCTCTTATGTCGTGCTATCTGAATGATTTCTGTTCGCGAGGCAAAAATTTTTATCGCCTTTTACCTTATATTCATTTCTCTCTTCATTTGCGGTAAGGTATATTTGCCTTTTTTTTTTTTTTGCGAATAGAGGATCACCTAGCCTAAATTTGCCGTAAATGACACACACACACACACACACACACACACACACACACACACACACACACACACACCAGGCAGAACTACAAAGGGATCTGGACAGGCTGCAGACCTGGTCCAGCAATTGGCTCCTGGAGTTCAATCCCACCAAGTGCAAAGTCATGAAGATTGGGGAAGGGCAAAGAAGACCGCAGACGGAGTACAGTCTAGGGGGTCAGAGACTACAAACCTCACTCAAGGAAAAAGATCTTGGGGTGAGTATAACACCAGGCACATGTCCTGAAGCGCACATCAACCAAATAACTGCTGCAGCATATGGGCGCCTAGCAAACCTCAGAACAGCATTCCGACATCTTAATAAGGAATCATTCAGGACCCTGTACACCGTGTATGTTAGGCCCATATTGGAGTATGCGGCACCAGGTTGGAACCCACACATAGCCAAGCACGTGAAGAAACTAGAGAAAGTGCAAAAGTTTGCAACAAGACTAGTCCCAGAGCTAAGAGGTATGTCCTACGAGGAGAGGTTAAGGGAAATCAACCTGACGACACTGGAGGACAGGAGAGATAGGGGGACATGATAACGACATACAAAATACTGAGAGGAATAGACAAGGTGGACAAAGACAGGATGTTCCAGAGATTGGACACAGTAACAAGGGGACACAGTTGGAAGCTGAAGACACAGATGAATCACAGGGATGTTAGGAAGTATTTCTTCAGCCACAGAGTAGTCAGTAAGTGGAATAGTTTGGGAAGCGATGTAGTGGAGGCAGGATCCATACATAGCTTTAAGCAGAGGTATGATAAAGCTCACGGCTCAGGGAGAGTGACCTAGTAGCGATCAGTGAAGAGGCGGGGCCAGGAGCTCGGACTCGACCCCCGCAACCTCAACTAGGTGAGTACACACACAAACACACAGACGCAATCTTCCCACCGGGATATCAGATCCTGAGGAAAGATAGAAGGAGTAGAGGGGGAGGAGGGGTTGCACTACTCATAAAAACCGATGGGGATTTGAGGAAATGGAAGGCATGGACGTGATTGGAGAAAGAGACTACATAGTAGGTACAATTCAGTCTGGAGAACATAAAGTAGTCATAGAAGTGATGTATAACCCACCACAGAACTGCAGGAGGCCAAGAGAGGAGCACGAAGAAAACAACAGGGCGATGGTGGACACACTGGCTGAGTTGGCAAGAAGAGCTCACTCAAGCAGAGCTAAGTTACTGGTAATGGGCGATTTCAACCACAAGCAGATCGACTGGAAAAACCTGGAGCCACATGGGGGTCCCGAAACATGGAGAGCCAAGATGATGGATGTGGTACTTGAAAACCTCATGCATCAACATGTCAGGGACACAACCAGAGAGAGAGGGGAGGATGAGCCAGCAAGACTGGATCTTGTGTTCACCCTGAGCAGGTCAGACATTGAGGACATCACTTACGAGAGGCCCCTTGGAGCTAGCGATCACGTGGTTCTGAGTTTTTATTATATATAGAAGAGTTACAAGTGGAGAAGGTAACAGGAATTAAATGGCAAAAGCCAAACTATAAAAGGGGGGACTACACAGGTATGAGGAACTTCCTGCAGGAGGTTCAGTGGGACAGAGAACTGGCAGGAAAATCAGTAAACGAGTTGATGGAATATGTAGCAACAAAGTGCAAGGAGGCAGAGGAAAGGTTTGTTCCCAAGGGAAACAGAAATAACAGGAAGACCAAAGCGAGTCCTTGGTTTACCCGAAGGTGTAGGGAGGCAGAAACTAAGTGCACCAGAGAATGGAAAAGGTACAGGAGGCAAAGGACCCAGGAAAATAAGGAGATTAGTAGAAGAGCCAGAAACGAGTACGCACAGATAAGGAGGGAGGCCCAGCGACAGTACGAAAACGACATAGCATCGAAAGTCAAATCTGACCTGAAACTGCTGTATAGCCACATTAGGAGGAAGACAACAGTCAAAGACCAGGTGATAAGGCTGAGGAAAGAAGGTGGAGAACTCACAAGAAACGATCAAGAGGTATGTGAGGAGCTCAACACGAGATTCAAAGAAATATTTACAATTGCAAGAAGGCTTTTGACACAGTTCCTCACAAGAGATTAGTGCAGAAGCTAGAGGATTAGGCACGTATAACAGGAAGGGCACTGCAATGGATCAGAGAATACGTGACAGGGAGGCAACAACGAGTCATGGTACGTAATGATGCGTCCCAGTGGGCACCTGTGACGAGCGGGGTCCCACAGGGGTCGGTCCTAGGACCAGTGCTATTTTTGGTATATGTGAACGACATGATGGAAGGGTTAGACTCAGAAGTGTCATTGTTCGCAGATGATGTAAATTTAATGAGAATTAAACCAGATGAGGACTGGGCAGGACTTCAAAGAGACCTGAACAGACTGGACACCTAGTCCAGCAACTGGCTTCTCGAATTTAATTCCGCCAAATGCAAAGTCATGAAGATAGGGGAAGGGCACAGAAGACCGCAGACAGAGTATAGGCTAGGTGGCCAAAGACTGCAAACCTTGCTCAAGGAGAAAGATCTTGGGGTGAGTATAACACCGAGCATGTCTCCGGAAGCACTCTTCAACTAGATAACTGCTGCAGCATATGGGCGCCTGGCAAACCTGAGAACAGCGTTCCGATACCTTAGTAAGGAATCGTTCAAGACACTGTACACCGTGTACGTCAGGCCCATACTGGAGTATGCAGTACCTGTTTGGAACCCGCACTTGATCAAGCACGTCAAGAAACTAGAGAAATTGCAAAGGTTTGCGACAAGGTTAGTTCCAGAGCTAAGGGGAATGTCCTATGAAGAAAGGTTAAGGGAAATCGGCCTGACGACACTGGAGGACAGGGGAGACATGATAATGACATATAAAATACTGTGCAGAATAGACAAAGTGGACAAAGACAGGATGTTCCACGGAGGGGACACAGAAACAACAGGTCACAATAGGAAATTGAAGACACAGATGAGTCAGAGAGATATTAGGAAGTATTTCTTAAGTCATAGAGTTGTCAGGCAGTGGAATAGCCTAGAAAATGACGTAGTGGAGGCAGGAACCATACATAGTTTTAAGACGAGGTTTGATAAAGCTCATGGAGCGGGGAGAGAGAGGGCCCAGTAGCAACCGGTGAAGAGGCTGGGCCAGGAGCTAAGATTCGACCCCTGCAACCACAAATAGGTGAACACACACACACACACACACACACACACACACACATAAAGTCGCATATAACAGGAAGGGAACTGCAATGGATCAGAGAATACATGACAGGGAGGCAACAACGAGTCATGGTACGTGATAAGGTATCACAGTGGGCACCTGTGACGAGCGGGTTCCCACAGGGGTCGGTCCTAGGACCAGTGCTGTTTTTGGTATATGTGAATTACATGATGGAAGGGATAGACTCAGAAGTGTCCCTGTTGGCATATGATGTGAAGTTAATGAGAAGAATTAAAGCAGATGAGGATCAGGCAGGACTTCAAAGAGACCAGGACAGACTGGACATCTGGTCCAGCAACTGGCTTCTCGAATTTAACCCCGCCAAATGCAAAGTCATGAAGATAGGTGAATGGCAAAAAAGACCGCAGACAGAATACAGTCTAGGGGTGAGTACAACACCGAGCACGTCTCGGGAAGCACACATCAACCAGATAACTGCTGCAGCATATGGGCGCCTTGCAAACCCGAGAATAGCGTTCCGATATCTTAGTAAGGAATCGGTCAAGACACTGTACACCGTGCACTTCAGGCCCATACTGGAGTATGCAGTACCAGTATGGAACCTTGTCGCAAAGCTTTGCAACAAGGTTAGTTCCAGAGGTAAGGGGAATATCCTACGAGGAAAGGTTGAGGGAAATCGACCAGACGACACTGGAGTACAGGAGGGTTAGGGGAGACATGATAACGACATACAAAATACTGCATAGAATAGACAAGGTTGGTAGAGACAGGATGTTCCAGAGAGGGGACACAGAAACAAGGTGTCACACTTCAAAGCTGAAGACTCAGATGACAAAGGGATGTTAGGAAGTATTTCTTCAGTCAGAATAGTCAGGAAGTGGAATGGTCTAGAAAGTGAGGTAGTGGAGGCAGGAACCATACATAGCTTTAAGATGAGGTTATGATAAAGCTCATGGAGCAGGGAGAGAGGACCGACATATGAAATACTGAGAACAATTGACAAGGTGGACAGAGACAGAATGTTCCAGAGATGGGGCAGAGCAACAAGGGGACACAGTTGGGAGGCAGTATGCATTCATAGCTTTAAGCAGAGGTATGATAAAGCTCATGGTGCAGGGAGAGTGACCCAGTAGCGGCCAGTGAAGAGGCAGGGCCAGGAGCTATGACTCGACTCTTGCAACCACAACTAGGTGAGTACAACTAGGTGAGTGCACACACACGGACGCACACACACACACACTACACACACGCACTGCACAAAATGCACAAGCACACACACACTGCACAAGCATACTCTACACAAACTGCACACACGCACATACATAAGCACTGTTACAAATATAGAAGTTATGTGTGTGGCTGGGTGGCAGAACAGCAACGAGTGGAGAACTCCCGTGAGTTTAGGATAAGTCTCGTTACGTAAGTAACCTGTGAAAGTCTTCTCTTTAGTAACGAGGTGTTGGATCACGGTCACAACTGGTTATATTTAGTATAAAAGATCAACTTAATAACATTTTGTAAATTAAAACCAGGAGACAATAATCCGACAAAATAATAATTTAATATTTTTTTAATATTAACGTGTCTTAAAAGAATATAAATACTCTGTTGTTGAAAAATACAGAATAGTTCTTTTGAGTACAATAATACTAAGGACATAAGTTTATAATACAGTTTATGAACATTTAATTAACGTGACGTTTCCATTTTTCACAAGTCGTAATTCACCATATATACCTCATCTTTTGTATATAGTTCTACTGTCTTCCAATTATGTCCTAGAATCTGTATTGATAAAGCCACTGGATGGCGAAACGTCCACAATAAAGATATCCAGATGTTGCACATGTGTCTTAACTTTCACACATACACATACACGAAGTGTCTCGTTATAGATCGACTCTATATGTACAAGTTTAAATAGAACATTCGTCCTCGAATAATCAGTGGCTTCGAGTACGATAATCCACCAGGTAAGAAGCTAGCCTAGAGACTGAGACATTTGTCAAAACATAACAAGCGATTTTAACGAAGTAGGAACAAAACACACAGCTGAGATCTTCAATAGAATATATGAGTCTTAATACTTCCTTCTTACTGAATAAGATCGGCTCACTTCAAATCAAGACTATAATAAGCCAAGTCTGACCCAAAGCTGTTGTAGAGTCACATTAAGAGGAAAACAACAGTCAAGGACCAGGTAATCAGGCTGACGAAAGAAGGAGGCGAGATCACAAGAAATGACCGAATAGTACGTGAGGCGCTCAACGTCAAATTTAAAGAAGTATTCACAGTTGAGACAGAAAGGACTTCTGAAATATGGAGGGGTGGGGTACACCACCAAGTGCTAGACACAATACATACAACCGACGAAGAGGTGAGGAGGCTGATAAGGGAACTAGAAGCTTCAAAGGCGATGGGGTCTGATAACACCTCTCCGTGGGTCCTGAGAGAGGGAGCAGAGGCTCTCTGTGTACTACTAACAACATTCTTCAACACACCTATTGAAACAGGACAGCTCCCTTAGGTATGGAATACAGCAAATGTAGTCCCAATTTTTATAAAAGGAGACAGACACGCAGCATTAAACAACAGACCAGTATCACTGATATGCATAATATGCAAAGTCATGGACAAAGGAATGAGCTGATCAACGACAACCAGCACGGATTCAGGGACTGGATATCCTGTGTCACTAACGTACTGGAGTTCTATGACAAGGTGACAATAGTAAGAACAGAGAGAGGGGTGGGTAGATTGCATTTTATAGGACTGTAATAAGGCTTTTGACACAGTTCCACACAAGAGATTAGTGCAAAAGCTGGAGCGCCAGATAGGTATAACAGGGAAGGCACCGCAATGGATCAGAGAATACCCGACAAGAAGGCAGCAGCGAGTCATGGTAAGCGACTAGGTGTCGGAGTGGGCTCCTGTGACGAGCTGAGTTATAAGTGTCAGTTCTAGGGCCAGTGCTGTTTTTGGTATATATGAATGACATGACAAAATGAGTAGACTCAGAGGTGGCTCAGTTTGCCGACGATGTCAAATTAATGAGCAGAATTCAATCGGAGGAAGACCAGACAGGATTACAAAGGGATCGGGAGAGGCTACAGGCCTGGTCCAGCAAATGGCTCCTGAAATTCAACCCCGCCAAGTGCTAAGTCATGAAAATCAGGGAAGGGCAAAGAAGACCGCAGACAGAATACAGTCTAGAGGACCAAAGACTACAAACCTCACTCAACGAAAAGGATCTTGGGGTGAGTTTAACACTGAAAACATCTCTTGAGGCGCACATAAACCAAATAATTTCTGCGGCATATGAGCGATTAGCAAACATAAGTATAGCATTCCAACATCTCAGAATGGAGTCGTTCAGGACTCTGTACACCGTGTACATCAGGCCACTATTGGAGTATGCGGCACCAGTTTGGAACCCACACTTGTGCCGCATACCCTTTCATTGCAAACCTTTACACTTTCTGGTGTGGCCAAGCACATCAGAAAGTGTAAAGGTTTGCAACGAAACTTTTCCAAGAGTTAAGGGGCATGTCCTACGAGGAGAGGTTAAGGGGTAACATGATAACAGCACATAAAATACTGAGAGGAATCGACAAGGTAGACAGAGACACGATGTTTCAGAGATGGGAAACACCAACAAAGGGTCACAATTAGAAGTTGAAGACTTAGATGAGTCACAGTGATGTTAGGAACTATTTCTTCAGTCACAGAGTTGTCAAGAAGTCGAATAGTCTGGAAAGGGAGGTGGTGGAGGCGGGATCCATACATAGCTTAAAGAAGAGGTATGATAAAGCTCACGGAGAAGGGAGTGACCTAGTAGCGACCAGTGAAGAGACGGGCCCAGGAGCTATGGATCGACCCCTGCCACCACAATTAGGTGAGTACACACACACACACACACACACGCCCCCGTGGCCAAGTTGACAGAGCTCTCGCTTCACACACAGAGGGCCCGGGTTCGATTCCCGGGAAAGTGATACTAGGTGAGTACACACACACACAAAACAGGCCAAGTATCTATCGACAGGTCCCTCTGACAAATGGTAAGTAACACACATTACCAAATTAACCTCTGAGCTCCTCGCGTAAATGTTACAAAGCTGGAATAAATGTTAAAAATCGTCTCGTATGTTTTATAACGCAGTTGTGTCTTGTATTTAATTTTGATTCTCTTAAGGCTTGAATGAAGATTAAGAAGAAAAATCTCTCTCTCTCTCTCTCTCTCTCTCTCTCTCTCTCTATATATATATATATATATATATATATATATATATGCTCTCTCTCTCTTCTACTCTCTCTCTTCTCTCTCTGTCTCTCCTCTCTCTCTCTCTCTCTCTCATCTCTCCTCTCTCTCTCTCTCTCCTCTCTCTCTCTCTCTCTCTCTCTCTCTCTCTCTCTCTCTTTACACAGGGTTTGACAAGGTTAGGTTAAGGATCCATAGCTTTATTGACAAGCTATTTACAGGTTAGGGATTCCTAACTTTATTGGCAAGCTAAGAGCTGTTACCTACATCAGCTCATTTTAAAGCATTTTTATTGTTATGAAACGTACAAGTAGGGAACAGGATGAAGTTGGAGCCATCTGTGGGCCAACATTTTCATTTGATCAACTGACTTTATCTCGTTGACATCATTATGCTGTACGAATGTGTTCCATACTCGAGTCATCCTGGGTATATATGATCTCAGATGGAGTGATGTTCTGGAGAAGGGTACAGCCAGAGTGAAGTTGCTGCTTTCTGTCCATCTTGAGGCATAAAAGCTTGTTTCACGCTGTCCTCGAAGTGGATCCAAGTGTGGCACTTTGATAATATTGGCCTTGTACATAACAGTAAGGCCACCCACATCCCTCCTGTGTTGAAGGCTCTGCTGAAATGACAGATCTATCCCGGATGTGGTCCAGGCGAGAGATGAGACGTTTTGCTCTGTTCTCTACTCTGTCAAGCAGTCGCAGATGAGAGGGGGGCAGGCAAACCAAGAAAGTGGAGCATACTCAAGGTGTGAGCGTACTTGTGCCTCGTACAGAATCTTGCAACCCCTACTGTCAAGCAGATGCGAGATATGGCGAAGTGCTGTAAGCTTCCTGGCTGCCTTGTTTGCAAGATTTACATGGTTCTTCATGGTTAGTTTGGAGTCAAATTTCACCCCAAGGATATCAACTTCTTCTCTAGGTGCCAACACCCTCCCATTCATCCTTACTACTGCACCAGCATTACCATCATGGTGCCTAGAGACGATCATCATTTGCATTTTCTCAGGTGCAAATGTTACTTGCCATCTATTTCCCCAAGCTGAAAAGTTCTTAGCTGGTGATTGATGTAGCTTAGAGCAGCTGGCATTTCTTCTCTTGGATAAGTGAATGTCAGTGTACAGTTGTCTACATATGCATGTGATTCTGGGATGAGATGAAGAAGGTCGTTGAAGTAGACATTCCATAACAATGGTCCCAGCACGCTTCCTTGTGGAACACTTGCCCCAATAGGATGTCTTGCTGATTCCGTTCCATTGAGAACTACACTTAGAGATCTACCATGAAGGTAATCACTGAAGAGACATAGCGTAGAGCCTGCAATTCCCAGTGCTTGAAGTTTTGCTAAGAGGCCCTGGTGCCACACCCGGTCGAAAGCGCCAGCAGTGTCCAGTGCTACCACACAGCTGACTTTGGATTCATCCAGTGACTGGTGCCACTTAGTGGAGAAGTTTAACAACAGATCAGCAGCAGAGTAACCTTTCCTGAAGCCATATTGACAATCACAAAGTAGTGAGTGGTAGTCAAAAAACTCTGTCATTTGTCTTGAGATTATTGTCTCGAGGATCTTACCAGTGATTGACAGGAGTGACACTGGTCTGTAGTTGTTGATTTCTGCTCTGCTCTTCTTTTTGTGAACAGGGACTACATTTGCCTCTTTCCACAGAGAGGGCCATTTACACTGTACTAGGCAGTGCTGAAAGATGCGAGTTAGAGGTGCTGCTAGCTGATCTGCACATCTTCTCAGCAATCTTGGGCTCAACTTGTCTGGGCCCACAGCCTTTTCTTGGTCAGGTGATTTAAGAAGGAAATGCACCTCCTCCTGCCTTATTGTCACCACTGATAGTTTTGACACAGTTCTTTAAGCTAGCCAAGGAGGGTCCCTTGCTGGATCAGGAACTTGCATTTTGGTAGCAAAGTGTTCAGCAAAGAGGTCCGACTTCTCTTGACTACTAGTAGAGGTGGTCCCATCCTGTCGATTTAGAGGTGGAATGAGTTCATCAAGCAGATAACCTTGTCTGTCTTTGACCAGGGACCACCAGGTTTTGGAGCCTACCCTACCTGATGCTAGCTTTCTTTTAGTGTCCACCCCCCATTTAGCAATGGCCCACTTTTGAACGTCACCCATATGCCTACAGGCTTGCCTGTGTAAATTCCTGTTATAGGTGGTACGTTGTCTCTTATACTTAGCAGTAGCAACCTCTCTACAACGAAAGCCAAACCAAGGCTGATCTGTAGGCTTCGTCACATATTGCCGGTGAGGAATGTGTTCTTGTTGTAGATTAAGGATGTGTCCAGTGAAGGCTTTCACTTGGTTGTCAACATCCCCTTGGAGAAGAGCATTCCAATCGGTGGTGGCGACCTCAGAGCAAAGGGCTGGCCAATTACCTCTTTCCCATAGCCAGGTTGTGCGTGTGGACTCCTCACCTCGTTCTGTTGGGATCTTAAGTTTCATAAAAACAGCCTTGTGGTCAGACGATCCAACGTGGCCGATGGGTTGACAAGTGACTATGCCTTCTGCCAGATCACTCACTACTGGGTCAAGGGCGGAGCCAGAGATGTGAGTAGGGAAATCAACAAAGTTTCTCATGTCAAATACTGGAAGAAGGTCATCAAAGTCCCTCTGTATAAGGTGTTGGTTGAGGTCACCAACAATTATGATATGTTGACAGTTGTGTTGTAGCAGAAGGAAGTAAATATTTTCCATTAGGAAGTTGATGGGATCTGCCTGTTGCCACTGAGGTCTTTACATTTCACATGCTAGTACAGAGGTACTAGTGTTTATGCAGAGCTTGAAGAACATCATTTCAAGATGTGTAGGGGTGGCAACGTCAATGTGCTGGGCATGGACACTTTTAGAGAAACACACAGCAACACCTCCTCCTTGCCCTTGCCTGTCTCTTCTCATCCATGAGGTGTAGCCAGCAATTCTTGCAAAATTTTCTGGAGTCCTGTCATCCAAAAATGTTTCAACAACAGCTATCATGTCGGGACGTCGAGTGTTCACAAAACTATGTGTGAGCTCTCCAACATTAGTAATGAAACCTCTAATGTTGGCCGACAGGATGCTGATAGACTGGCTCCTCATGATGTGGTCAGCTTGAGGTGGTGGGTGTGTAGGGCATGTAAGGTGCCTGCCCTTGAGAGAGGTAGGGTACAGAGGCAGCTGCAGGGATGTAGGTCTGTGGTCTTGTATAAGGCGCAATACCACCTGCTTGGCTGGGATAGGAGTAGCTGAGTGGGTGACGTGTGAGAGTGTTCACCGGTTCAGAGATCCTGCTGGTTTGTTCTGAGAACAGGTCTCTAAACAGGTGGTCCTGTCTGTCAAGTTCCTTTTTCTTCCGACACTGGTACTCCTGATGTCCTTTCTTGTAGCAATAATTGCACCTGGTATCTCGCAGGCAGTTGTTGGCGGTGTGCCCCTTCCGGTGACAGCGAGAGCACAGCCTAGGTGCCTGGGAGGGTGGACTATGATTTGTTGCACCTCCTGTGTTTTGCAGATTTGTCCTCTCTCTTTCTCTCTCTCTCTCTCTCTCTCTCTCTCTCCCTATATATATATATATATATATATATATATATATATATATATATATATATATATATATATATATATATATATCTATATATATATATATATATATATATATATATATATATATATATATATATATATATATATATATATATATATATATCTTTCTATCTATCTCTCTCTCTCACTCACTCACTTTGATTGTTTTAAAAAATATAAAAGATGAAGGTTTCGGATCCCATGGAGAGGGCTTTGGGTGAAGTGGGAATAACAAGCAAACCTGAAAAAATATTTCTCTCGAACACCCACTCGTTGCTTAAAAAAATATAAAAAGTTACGTATCTTTTAGATGGTTTTAGGTAAAGAAAGTATCACACGCAAAGCTGAAAATAATTCTGTTGTCGTTGTTTACAATTTTCTCAAAGAATAAGATTAAAAGAAATATGAAAAGATAATTTTTGATCATATAGAAGATCGTGGGTTTCTGCCGGGCAAGTGAATCTATGTTTGGGGAAGGAACAGTTTCCGCTCTATCAAACACCATCATCAGCCGACAAAGGAATCCACAAATTCAGTACGGCCAGACCCTATCCCCCATTCCTGTTCTGT
>NC_091293.1:51066764-51074264 GCF_038502225.1 Cherax quadricarinatus
GATAGCTGGAGGAATGTTGTAAGAAAGGGAAGAGGAAACGGTAAAGGAATGTAGGGACGGAGAAGGGCGAAGAAAAGTGGAGAAAGGTAGGGATGGAGGGAGAGAAGAAAGAAAAAGGGTGGAGGAAGAATAAAAAGAGGGAAGGGAGAAAGAGATCGGATGGGAGGAGAGTGAGGAAAACAGAAGACCCAATCTCTATCACAGATATCTGCTGAGGACCAGCCTTCACTCTGACTATTGAAACTTCTAACTACACAGAAGAGTTCAAAATCGTAGAGCACCATTCTCTCTCCCTTTCTCTTTCTCAAGCAAAAGAAAAAAGCGTGGAAAATTACCCCGTTGTGTTGAGAATCGTGAAAAGGTGGAAAACAAAATTTGGATATATGCTGCTTCTAGTTATATTATTGTTGTTGGTGTTGTTGCTATTGTTGTTGTTGTTAGTGTTGTTGCTATTGTTGTTGTTGCTGTTAGTGATACTGTTGCTGCTGCTGCTGCGGCTTTTGTTGCTGCTGCATTGGATGCTGCTTCTTCTGTTTTGTTCTTGCTGCTGTTCTTGCTGATGCTGCAATTGTTGCTACTATTGTTGTTGCTGGGTGATTTCTTTATTTCTTCATTCACAGCCTATTTCCACAATCAACCATGTACGTTAAGGTTTTCCTTATTTTGTGTCATACGCAAAGTTTTCATTATAAATGTCAGCTCCGACTAGAGAACATGTATGAAAAAAAAATAGAAAAGTCTGAAACGAATAACCGCTTCCTGAGGCTCTCATTTGCTACGTCATCCAGATACTTATCTACTAAAATCCACTTGTTGTTTCCTACTGATGAGCCAGTCACTGATTCAGGTTTGGATCAATGACTTACTTTTAAGACACATTCTTAAATTTATTACCTCCTGGAAATCTACATTTGTGAGCAAAATCTGTTTCCCGGCTTTCATATATGTAACTGAAGAGCCTCATTAATTATTAAGATTGGTCTTCTATTATGAAAACTAAGATGATTTATGTTTAAAGTAGCAGTTTCATTTCTCTTAATGGTTTCCATTATTTATTTTCCAAAAACCGAGATCAACAAGCTGGGCGATTCTAAATAAGGTGTGTCCCTCCAGGCGAAGCCTGGGCATGGATCGGGCCGAGGGGGCGTTGACACTCCAAGTATACGTCAGGTATACTCCCGTCTCCCCATTTTTTCTGCACATTTGAGTAACATTTGTTGGTTCCTGATCAATCGATAATTTGCTCTCTAGTATGATTATACAAAATATTACTGTTAATATGCACGCAATCTGGTTTTCAGGATTATTTCAGTGTTCTGGATATTAATTAGCCATCTCAGTTTGGCTTTAGTTTAGTTTCACCATCGCTAAGGCTTTTTACGAGACTTTTTTGTATTATCCCTTAACAAAATTCCCTTACCAATCCCTCTTCCATAAATGCCCACACGCCCCTTATGAGCCCCCACCTCCACTACACTTTTGTACATAAAATAGGGTAGCAGCACACAGCGGATGTATCCAATTTTGTTGTAAAATCCACTCCACAGTGAACACCAGAAACCATATTATCATTTTCTCTTGCCGCTGAATTAATAAAGTGCGGAGGAAAAGTCAAGAACGTCGATTTTTTTTTTTTTGGTCTAGGATTATTATTTTTGTCTATTTTATTAGGAAGAGTGAGGTCCCATGGGTAGCCTTACAGCCTTCTCTTTCTGTGTAAGTCGCAGCATCTTGTGTAAGATGAAAATCTTGGATTTGAAGGGCATAATATTGAATAAACTCACTAAATCGTAATGACACGATTGGAAACAAACCATACCACGGGTGGGAATAGAACCCGCGGTCATAGAGTCATAAAACTCCAGACCGACACGTGGTATGGTTTGTTAATATCGATTTGTATGTAAACGAAAGAGCGAATATTTATTTTGTTTACCGTTATCTTCAATTATTTTGTCTCCAGTGTTTCAGTGGCTACCAAAGCTTATTCCTTGGAAGCACTGAAAATGGGTTAGGCAAAAATGTTTTTTTGGTGGGTTTGAGTTTGAGAAAGACCTGCCTAGTATGGGCCAATAAACCTGCTGTAGTATTCCTCCATTCTTATGTTCTTATGACTGAGCCTTCCAAACCTCACCTAACTGAAGTCTTCCAGCCATAGCTAACAGATTTTATTACTTAATGTATGAAATTGTTGCTGTGTGATGGAATATGAGAGTAACAGCGAGCATTTGTTTCAACATTGTTATTATCATATCGAACCGGGTAATGGAGCATTGCAAATGTGCTTAATTTTGTTGATAAAAAATGTTTTAAATTGAAGACATGGAGCACAAACTCTGGAGGAATTCGCCTGAAAGCAAGAGTAAGAGAGAAAATAAGTGAACCAGTAAGAGTGATCAAGTGAATGGCCAAATTAGTGATTGAATGAGTGAGAAAATAAGTGAGTGAGAGAGAGAGAGAGAGAGAGAGAGAGAGAGAGAGAGAGAGAGAGAGAGAGAGAGAGAGAGAGAGAGAGAGAGAGAGAGAGAGAGAGAGAGAGAGATGGCTCCAACTTCATCCTGTTCCCTACTTGTATGTTTCATAACAATAAAAATGCTTTCAAGTGAGCTAATGTACCTTAGGTAACAGTTCTTAGCTTGAACATTAAAATGGTATAAAATACCGACAGGTTGTTAGGTAAGACACATATGCAACAGTTAGGTATCTTTATTATGAAACGTTATTATGAAACAATGTTTCATACTATGGAACAATGCTCTTCTCCAGACTGAGGGACTGACCACCTCAAAACTTTAAGGGTGATGGACTGATTACATCGTCTTCAAGTATCTTCTGCTTCTATCAACTTTTCTGTACTTGATTGAAGAAGCCTACTGTGTAGGCGAAACGTTTCATAATAAAGATACCTAACTGTTGCATATGTGTCTTACCTAACAACCTGTCGGTATTTTATACCATTTTAATGTTCAATCTGTCAGACACTGCAACACAAGGGTATCTTGGTACAGACCTGCAATCAACTTCGACAACTTCCACTAGTGAGAGCGGCTGGATTTGAGAGGGACCTGACCTCTCAACATCTGAGTTCTTACCTCTCCTAGTGGCCTACGTCTCACCTCTTGGCGCTATAAAAAGCTCCATCCTGTCACTTCATCTCCATATTGTTTCATACTATGGACTTAGGTAACAGTTCTTAGCTTGTCAATAAAGTTAGGAATCCTTAACCTGTAAATAGCTCGTCAATGAAGCTAGGGATCCTTAACCTAACCTTGTCAAACCCTGTGTAAAGAGAGAGAGAGAGATAGGGAAGGAGAGAAAGACAAACAGTGATAAAATTAAAGCCTCGACCTTTGTAAAGTAACGTAAAAATTAGGATTCATAGACCGGGCGTCATGTTTCTTCAGTTTTCTCCATTGGATTAGAGTTTTGGAAGCAGCAACGGAGCGGTGGATAACACTGGTCTGCATTTGGAATGTTTTTAATTTTTATTTTTATTCATGGATGCGATTTTACATATTCTTGGGCTTCTGATTGTAAATATCTAAGCCATTTTGCTCTATCACGTAAGGATTTTGAATGAAATACAAATTAATGATAATAAAAAATGTGAAGTATTAATAAGTTGTTAATTTATTAAAATTAGCAAGTAATCATGGAAAAGCACCTTCTGTTAGTTTTAAGAACATATGAATTCCAAATCAACATGAATCAAATCAAATGATTTTATTAAAAAACAAAATGCTCCTCATGGTTAGCCTACATATTGAATCAAAGGAAGGAGGACCACTTTGATTTTCGCTTGTGCTGTGCATCGAGACCATTACGTTTCAACGATCAGCAGTAATCCTCCATCATCCTGACATTCCATTTGCCCTGATATCAAGTTTCCATGGTGCAAATATCCTGATAGAACCCCCTCTCCTTGTTCCTCACTGTAGTCCTCACAATTGTTGGGAAAATAGTCAAGATGTGATTGCAAAAAGTGCATCTTGACACTCATCCTAGACCCAAGTTGTTGGAAACTTGAAATCAGGTCTTGGATCTTTTTTTTTTTTCATATTCGGGGGAGCGCCTGTTTCCCAGGAAGTTGTGGACAATCTACTTGAATGAAAACCAGGCATTCACCTCGACACCTGCTAATGCTCCAGCAAAATATTTGTCCTTCATTAATTCCCGAATCTGAGGGCCAACAAAGATTCCTGCCTTTAGCTTACCTTCACGTATACGAGGAAACTTTGACTCCAGGTACTTGAAAGCAGTTCCATTCTTGTTCAAGGCCTTCACAAAAATTTTCATAAGCTCTAATTTGATGTGGAGTGGGGGCAGCAGAATTTTCTTGGGGTCGACTAGTGGCACAGTTTTCACGTTGTGATTTCCGGGTAAGAAGCTGGTTCTTGGTGACCAGTCTTTTTGTTCACAGTGCTGGCTGTCTGCCCTACTATCTCAGAGACACAGAAAACAAGGATACTTGGTGTATCCGCCTTGAAGACCAAGTAGGAGAGCAATAACTTTTAAATCACCACAAATGAGAAAATTTTGATTCTGGTACTTGACTGCAGATATTAGTATAAGTTTCTGACTTTTGGACACTATGGCCAATTGGCACAGATGCAGCTGTGTTGCCATTGTAGAGAAGTACAGCCTTTAAACTTCTTTTAGAAGAATGAATGAAGAGTCTCCATTCATCTGCTTTGTATGACATTCCCATGTGTTCAATAAGGCCAGAAATATTTGAACAGAAAACTAAAGATTTCTCATTGTCAAAGAACTAAGTGAATTCCGCTTAACGATGACAGTACCAAGCTAATTTGTTTCAGGAGCTAGAATCCTGTGTTCCTTTAGTCTAGAGCAAAGTAACTGTGCACTTTCTTTTGGAAAGTTAAGGTCTCTCACTAAGTCAATGAGCTCAGCTTGGTTAAAGGGTTTGGGATCGTCATTTGCTGGTGGTTCGTAGTCTACTTTCATCTCCTTAGAATCACTGGTATCAGACTCTGATCAAATTTGTCATGTCTCAGGTGGCACAGGTACAGGAATATCTTCAGAATGTGGAACAGGTCTTATTGCTGAAGGAATATCTGGGTATATTATGCGATCTTTAGTCTTCTTGTTGAATCCAGTTACTTTAATCATACAAAAGTAGCAGTCATTATGGTGGTTCATCTGTTCCCGCCATACCATTGGTACTCCAAAGAGTATACGTGTAAGTTTTCCAACTGACCACATTTGGAGCTTACTGATGCAACTCTTGCAAGCTTTGTGTGGTGCAAATGGTCTCCAAGTTTGCAGCCAAAATAAGCAAAGTAGCAGCACTTCAATAAAGGAGTAATGTTGCTCCAGGAATCTGAAGGGGTGAATTGCCCGCAGACATAGCAAAATATATCTGGTGAATTTATGCAGCCTCTAGACATATTAATAATCTGAAAATATAGAAAAATATATTAGATTTAACATTAAAGTCAATATAAGTTAAGCATTTTAATTGGTAATATACCACTTTCTCATTTACTTATGTTATACGAAAAGAGAAAAGTAACGTTTCCGTATAACTTGACAACCTGATGTGATAAGAGATGAATAAAAAATCCATATATACCGATAAAGATACCATAGAGTCAATAAAAAATCATGCTCACACCTGTTCAATTTTGTGAACAGGTGTGAGCCTTTAATTCGGAGTAAAATTTTCGCACCTCGCAGCATTTTGAAGTTTGTGTGGGTTGATGTGTTATTTTAGACATCCAGAAATACGACTGGGAGGCAGAGATTAAAAAGAAAAATATCGGGACAATTAAAACATATTCTGGTAACATTAGAATATTTAATTCCGAAGCCGCAACAGTCAGTATGAATACAAGATGAAGGTAAATGTTATAAAATGCCGACATGATGGAAAAATAGACACAAATGCAGTATAATGCGATCCTTCATTGACTACGTTTCGCCCACACGGTGGGCTTTATCAGGTCACTAACAGATATACCTGGGTAAAGAGTACATGAGTATAATTGAGGTGGAGAGTTAGGTAGAGAATGTTGGGTAAGTTGGTTTTTAGACGAACCATCACGGGACAGGTGAGTGTGTATGTTGTTATGTAGGATGACGATGGAGAAGTTTCCTGGCAATGGGCTCAGCTATGTTGTAAAAGCCAGAACAACGGCTTTTAGAACAACTGTGTTGTAAATGATCGCATTATACTCCGTTTGTGTCTATTTTTCCTTGAATACAAGACTCAAAGGAAAGTTTAACGATGCCGTTTTCATATACACTTGATCTCTGCTATGTAAACAAGGATTGGAGTCAAGGAGAACAAGAAAAACAGAATTCCAAGTGGCTCGAAGTCAGGAGTGGTTCTATATCTTCATCTGCATCTAAAATATCTTTTCGGCATTTAATGCAAGTGGCTTGATGCAAATTCCTTTCACATCCGGTATTCCGTTCATCGATCCCGATGAGAGTAAATAAATGGCAGGAACGTTTTTTGTGGCCGTTCCCAGCAAAGCTGGAAACTTTTGCCGAGTGAGAAGTTTATAAAACGTAAAAATCATCACATAAAAATGAAGGAACACTGCTGAAAGTCAAAAGTCCCATGATAGACAGACTCAGCTCATACCCTCCCGCACACAATCATGTACCCGTCCAACCTTTCTTAAAAGTTACCCAAAGTTGTTGCCTCAATGACGTTACCTGGGAGTTTGCTCGACTCATCTACATCACCTACTTCCAAATCAGTACTTCCCTATATACTTTCTAAATCTAAATTTGTCCAACTTGAAATCTTTGCTGAGGGTCCTATCAGAGCTAGATTTTTTCAGTGCGTTATTTATATCCCTTCTGTTCATTCCCGTTTACCATGATATGATATGATGATATGATATGATATCTTTATTTACCAAAAGTACATGTACAAGGGATATGTACGTTGTATACCTCAGTCATATCTTCCCTAGTTCTATACGTTTATCCAGAGCACAAATTCAGTGCCGTCAACCCTTCTTCGTTGGAGAGGCTTCAGATACAGAGAATCAACTTCGCCATCCTTCTCTCTTGGTTTTCCAGTACCTTCATGTCTTTTCCGCATTATAGAGATCAGAACTGAGCAACGAAATCTGAATGAGATGTCACCTAAGATATGCGAAGTTGAATTATAACTTCAGGGCTTCTGGTTTACTGGTCTACAAATTTAGAAAAAAAAGGATTGTGCTTCGGAAGAAAACGCATTTTACTTCATGTTTCCTGGGGTGAATGTAACCATGCTAACAACCGAAAGTGGCTATAACCATACTAACAAAAAAGTAAATACAACCATACTATCAATCAAAGGTAAATAAAACCATACTAACAATCAAAGGTAAATATAACCATAATATCAATCAAAAGTATTATAACCATGCTAACAATCGAAAGTGAAAATAACAATACTAACAATCAATAGAGAATATATCCATACTAACAGTCAAAAGTGAATGTAACAATACTAACAATCGTTTATTTAAAACGAAA
>NC_091293.1:51079264-51083351 GCF_038502225.1 Cherax quadricarinatus
ACTTTGTCAATTCCTCGCAGTATTTTGTATATTGTTATCATGTCTTCCCTAACCCTCCTGTCCTCGTGTGTCGTCATGCTGATTTCCCGTAACCTTTCTTCGTAGGACATTCCCCTTAGCTCTGGAACTAGCACTTTCTCTAATTTCTTGACGTTCTTAACCAGGTGTGGGTTCCAGACTGGTGCTGCATATTCCAGTATGGGCCTGGCATACACGGTGTATATAGTCTCGAACGATTCCTTACTGAGGTATCGAAACACTATTCACAGGTTTCCAGGCTCCCATATGCTGCAGCAGTTATCTGGTTAATGTGCGGCTCAGGAGATGTGCTCGGTATTACACTCGCCCCAAGATCCTTTTCCTTGAGTGAGGTTTGCAGTCTTTGGCCACCTATCCTATACTCTCTCTGCGGTCTTCTTTGCCCTTCCCCAATCTTCGTGACTTTGCATTTGGCAGGGTTAAATTCAAGGAGCCAGTTGCTGAACCAGGCTTGCAGCCTGCCCAGGTCTCTTTGTAGTCCTGCGTGATCCTCATCCGATTTAATTCTCCTCATTGACTTCACATCCGCAAACAGGGAAACTTATGAGTCTATCCCTTCCGTCATGTCATTCACGTATACCAAAAATAGCACTGGTCCTAGGACTGACCCCTGTGGAGCCCCGCTCGTCACAGGCACTAACTCTGACACTTCGTCACGTACCATGACTCGTTGTTGCCTCCCTGTCAAGTATTCTCTGAACCACTGCAGTGCCCATCCTGTTATGTGTGCATGATTCTTTAGCTTTTTCACTGATCTCTTGTGAGAAACTGTGCCGAAGGCCTTCTTGCAGTCCAAGAAAATGGAATCTAACCACCCTTTTCTCTCGAGTCTTATTTCCGTTACCAATAGGTTTGTGTCACAGGATTTTCTTTCCCTGAGTCCGTGCTGGTTGTCGCTTACAAGCTTGCTCCGTTCTAAGTGCTCCACAACTCTCCTACTGATAATCTTCTCTATAACTTTGAATACTATACATGTCAGTGACACTGGTCTGTAGTTAAGTTCCTCGTGTCTGTCTCTTTTTTTAAAAATGGAGACTATATTTGCCGTCTTCCATACCTCAGGTAGTTCCCCAGTTTCAGTGGATGTGTTGAAGATTGTTCTTAGTGACTCACACAGCTTGTGTGTGTGTGTGTGTGTGTGTGTGTGTGTGTGTGTGTGTGTGTGTGTGTGTGTGTGTGTGTGTGTGTGTGTGTGTGTGTGTGTGTGTGTGTGTGTTCTCGGCGTTAATTTTCGGTTGTCAAGGTTACTTGACGAAATAATTTCTTTTATCCCTATCACTGAACACAGGGTGATTTGTTATGGTCAAGAAACTTAATGTACAACAGCGCAATTACCTTAACCCACAGGATCACTTGTTCGTGGTTACAATCATATATATATGCTGTTCGTGGACTAGTACACCAAAATAGGGATGAGAATGAAAATTAGCCTAGAAGCTCCCACGACACCGAAGATCCTCGGATGGCGGTAAAACAGCTAGCTCTGCTAGCTGCGCCATCTTTGTAGGATTGGGTGGTCCTGTGGGTTAAGGCGTCATGTGGTTCTAGCTTACCATGAGGCGGGCCAGTACAACATTGGTTCGAGTCCTTGGCTAGTGCAGTGTTGTTATTGATATATGTATGTATATATATATATATATATATATATATATATATATATATATATATATATATATATATATATATATATATATATATATATATGGAATTTCTCTATTCTTTCACAATGGTTATTTTTGCATGTTCTGAAATCACCTGTTTACTGTGATCTTATTGCATATATATATATATATATATATATATATATATATATATATATATATATATATATATATATATATATATATATATATATATATATATATATATATATATATATAGATATATATATATATATATATATATATATATATATATATATATATATATATATATATATATATATATATATATATCTTTTCCTCTTAATAGCGACCTTACCATTATAAAGTATAATGTACAATACTTCACTCTGAATCATCTGACTGTTACGAGTGCATTCTTGTTCGCTAACTTTGAGATCCTTCTCAATTTCTTAAATGTAGAACCACTGATAACGGCATACTTGTTATCAGTGATTCTCCCCTGATCATCCTTCCAGGAATACGACTTTCAATGTTCTATTATATTCCTTCCTACTTTCTGGTTTTTCTTTACTCATTAACAGTCACTG
This sequence comes from Cherax quadricarinatus, assembly GCF_038502225.1. Classification (NCBI taxonomy): domain Eukaryota; kingdom Metazoa; phylum Arthropoda; class Malacostraca; order Decapoda; family Parastacidae; genus Cherax; species Cherax quadricarinatus. The sequence continues at coordinate 51,081,516 of NC_091293.1, forward strand.
TTCACTAGTTTCTGCACTGTCATTCTTAAAAGGATGTTAATACATTTGTTCAGTGAAGCTAGCAGATCCTTTATGGGTCTATGTTGCATGTATGTACTTATATACAGTTCAGGACATTTATTAAGGGAAACGTTTCGCCACGAGTGGCTTCATCAGTCTTAATACAGAGAAAACTAAGAAACGAGCATATATATTGGCAGGTGTCAGGTGAAGCGTCGCATGGGTAGTAGTAGTAGCAGTAGTTGTGGTGGTAGTAGTAGTAGTAGTAGTAGTAGTAGTAGTAGTAGTAGTAGTAGTAGTAGTAGTAGTAGCTGTTATGGTGCAACTGTGGTGAGATGGAATGGGTTTGAGAAGGATCTGTCAACATCATGTTACAGCGGTGTCCAGATTGGGTAATATACGGTTGATTAGCAATCTGGATACAGTGTAATTTCCGGAGTTATGATGAATAGTGTTACTGATAACTATTCTAGTCTCACTGAATTTCATGAGGTGTCGAACATCGTCACTGTGTTGAATACAAGCGTGTCTATGGTCATCACGGTTCAAAGCGTTTTTGTGTTCCCTGATCCTTATATTCAGAGATCTGGCTGTTTCCCCCACATATACTTTGTCACACCCCCCACATGGTATAGTGTATGCTCCTGCACTCGTGCCAGAGTAATTCTTATATTTCTGTTCTAGGTTTGTAATAGTATCTGAGGAACTTGTGGACATCTTAGCAAGTATTCTGTCAAGAATTTTAGAAACGTTAGCTGCAACTAACGTTGTACTCACTTGTACTCACCTGTACTAACCTTTTATGTGGTTGCAGAGGTCGAGTCTCAGCTCCTGGCCATCCCACTTAACGTACCGCTTGCGAATTTACTCCCTCCTAGTTCCCTGGGCATTATCATACCTATTCATAATACTATGTATGTAGCCTGCTTCCACCTCTTCGTCGAAGACATTCCACTTCCTAACCACCAAGAGGCTGAAGAAATTCTTCCTGACATCCGTGTGACTCATCTATGTCTTTAACTTCCAACTGATCTCTCCTGTGCCCGTTCCCTTCCTCGAGCAGTCTATCTCTGTCCATCCTATTAAGTCCTACTAATATTTTGTAAGTTGCTATTATGTCTCCCGGGGATCCTCTAACCTCTCCTCGCAGTTTATTTCCGTTGACTCCAGGACTAGACTCGTTACATACATCTTCAATTTCTCCAGTTTCTTAACATGCCTTTTTTAGATGGTGGCGCAACGAATTCTAAGACAGTCCTGATATATGTTGAGAATGACTTTTCGATGAGATTCCTGAATGCAAGTCTTATATTTTGAAAACGAGCATTCGTTGTAAAGTTTATTTTGGGTGATGTTTACCTTAGGCTATACTCTTGGTACAATGCTCATCCACAGGTCTTCCTGATTGACTGAAATTTGCAACCTCTGTTTCCCCAAGTCTATATTGAGCTCCCGATCTTCTTGCCCCTTCACCAGTCTTAATAACCTTCTTGCGTTCCTGGGGTTGAATGCAAGTAGCTACTTGTCAGACCAGTCTTGTATTTTGTCCTTGTTCATTGTAACTTTCCTTCACCTATTCGAGGTTTCTTCTCCTCATTAATTTAATATCATGAGCATACAGGGTTATATGTGTAGTGAGTTCGTATGTGTGTGTTTATGTTTGTGCATGTTTGCGCTAGCGAGAGAGTGCGTGCCAACATACTTGCATATTTGCCTGACTGAGGGAGTGCGTGGGTGTTTGCGTGAGTGCGTGTGTAATCGCGCGTTTTCACTGGACGTGTTGGCTCCAGCACTTCCTAGGAACAAGGTAACACACGGGACATTAAAAATTAAAAA
>NC_091293.1:51083451-51115951 GCF_038502225.1 Cherax quadricarinatus
CTGTTATAGCGCTCGCACCACACAGTTTTATATCTTCCTCTCTCTCTCTCTCTCTCTCTCTCTCTCTCTAGTAAGTAAGTTTATTTAGGTACAGGTACTCATAAATACAGTTACACAAATTATCATACATAGTAACATACATATGTGTAAATTACCCACCAGGATAATCCAAAAAAGTCAGAGTGACTTATTTCCATTGAAGTCCTCTCGCTCTCGTTATTAACCAGGTTCTATGATGAAAAATTAATACGTCAACGGCTAAAAGTAACTAAGTGAGAAAATACGTGTGTAGAATAGAGATGGTATAACGTTCAGTTTAGAGATGTTAGTGTGATGCCACACTTTTAAGAGGCACATAAGTTCCACCGTCTTCTAATAACATGTTCATTTTCCACTATAATCTACCTTGTCCATAAATACTATCGCATTTGCTTTGTCTTTTCGTAAGGTGAAGTCCAGGATCTTTCCTTAATTCACGGTATATCTTAACAAATCTTTGAGGACAATTGTGTTGTAGAGGTGTGAGTGAAGCTCGACGTCAGCAATACAGACGGGGGAACTTACGTGTCCCTTATATTCCAGAAGCGCAAGAATGATTCTCCATATGAAAAGATTAATAAAAATCAGACTCTATTTTGAGTAAAGATGCACCGACGTTGAAATTTTGAGGCCTATGTAACGTGGCATTCTCGAGAATATTGTGCAAACCCAAATTTCACAATTTTTTCGAGGAAATTAATATAAATGGCACTTATACAACCCAAAACCAACATGAAGCTTTCAACAGGTTTAAAATACAAGTATTGAGGGTTTGAAACCGATCAGAAGAAGCATTGTGCAGAAGCCAGTTTCCCCATTATGTTCAATGTAATTTTAAAAAGCGGGGCTTTAACAACTCATAAAAATACAAACCTTCCAGTAGGTATGATACACCATTGTTGAGAGTTTGACACCGATCGGAAGAGGCATTTTTCGAGTAATCTCAAACAAATCAATATTCGTATTTATTTAATAAATTTTGTATGTTGGCTCTCATGGATTCCAAAATACAGAAATGATGAAAGTTTAAAGCCAGTCGGAAGAAACATTCTTAAATTGTTACTCGGATATCAGTAGTCCTCATTTTTTGACTGAATGAAATAAATTACAAATTTGCACCTAGACAACCTAAAACTATATGAAACCTTACAATGGAATAGTTGCAACAGTGCTGAAAGTTTGAAGACGATCAGATGAGGCATTCTCAATAAAGTGCTTGTACTCCATGGAAAAGAAAACTCTCGTAACTACAATTGGTATTCCCTCTCGGGGGATACCTATTAACTGACAAATAGCAGTTATGATTAAGATAAGATTTGTTGGGACTTTTAGCCCGGGAGAGTTAGCCACCCAGGATAACCCAAGAAGTCAGTACGTCATCGAGGACTGTCTGATTTTGATTGTGGTCCTTCAATCTTGTCCCCCAGGATGCCACCCACACCAGTCGACTAACCCATGTACCCTGGATGACTACTGAGATATTAGATAATATGAAATTCAGATACCAGATGCTAAAAAGATTTAAGGCAAACTGTGAAACAAAAACTTTATCAGTAATAATAAGTCATCGGAGGCTTCTTACTTTATTTGCAAAGTCGTGGTGGGTACACAGGCTTGTGTGTTTGTGCCCATGGCCCGGGAGGGCCATGCCCATGAGGGAGAGAGGAGTGGACACTTCTTGACTGAGTGATGGGTGTCGACAGAGTGAGAGCGAGTGTGACCAGCGTCCCACTGACCTGGGCAGGCCTAGAGAGGGCAGCACCAGAGTGCAAAATATGAACTAAGCTAGCAGACAGCATAGGCTGTCTGTGCATCTCATTGGTCAAAAGAGAGGCATATATAGGCGTATCAAAAGAGGGGATGGGCAGTTAAGAAATCAATATATTCAATTAAAGAGAGAAATAAAGAAAGGAATAAGAAAAGCAAAAAGGGATTATGAGGCTAAGGTCGCAAGGGATTCATGCTTAATGCCTCAAATGATGTAGTGGAAGTTTTAGCAGTAAAGGTCGAGAACCAAAACCTAGTCATTGTGGTAGTCTACAAGCCTCCGGATGCAACATCCCAGCAATTCCAGGAACAGCTGTTAAAAATTGACCACTGTCTGGAAAATCTTCCAGCTCCTGCACCCAACATCTTGCTCCTGGGGGATTTCAACTTAAGGCACCTAAAATGGAGGAATATAGCAAATAATATTGTTGCAGTAATAACACCAGGAGGCAGCTCTGATGAAAACTCACACTCACACGAGCTTTTAAATCTCTGCACAAAATTCAATTTAAACCAGCAAATAATAGAGCCTACTAGAATGGAGAATACACTAGACCTCATCTTCACTAACAATGATGATCTGATAAGAAATGTCACCATATCAAAAACAATATACTCAGATCACAACATAATTGAGGTTCAGACATGTATGCGCGGAGCCCCAGACCGACAAAATGAGATTAGTCACGAGGGAGCATTCACCAAATTCAACTTCAATAACAAAAACATAAAGTGGGACCAAGTAAACCAAGTCCTAACCGATATAAGCTGGGAAGATATACTAAGCAACACAGACCCCAACTTATGCCTAGAACAGATTAACTTGGTGGCACTCGATGTATGCACAAGACTTATTCCTCTAAGAAAAAGGAGGAGTAGATGTAAAATAGAAAGAGACAGGCGCTCCCTTTACAGGCGACGGAAAAGAATAACAGAGCGGCTAAAAGAGGTCAATCTATCTGAAATGCGTAGGGAGACACTGGTCAGAGAAATAGCAAACATCGAACTTAAGCTAAAGGAATCTTATAGGAGTCAGGAATCGCGGGAAGAACTAAAAGCCATAAATGAAATCGAAAGAAACCCAAAGTATTTCTTCTCCTATGCCAAATCAAAGTCGAGAACAACGTCCAGTATTGGGCCCTTACTTAAACAAGATGGGTCCTACACAGATGACAGCAAGGAAATGAGTGAGCTACTCAAGTCCCAATATGACTCAGTTTTTAGCAAGCCACTAACCAGACTGAGAGTCGAAGATCAAAATGAATTTTTTATGAGAGAGCCACAGAATTTGGTTAACACAAGCCTATCTGATGTTATCCTGACGCCAAATGACTTCGAACAGGCGATAAATGACATGCCCATGCACTCTGCCCCAGGGCCAGACTCATGGAACTCCGTGTTCATCAAGAACTGCAAGAAGCCCCTATCACGAGCCTTTACCATCCTATGGAGAGGGAGCATGGACACGGGGGTCGTCCCACAGTTACTAAAAACAACAGACATAGCCCCACTCCACAAAGGGGGCAGTAAAGCAACAGCAAAGAACTACAGACCGATAGCACTAACATCCCATATCATAAAAATCTTTGAAAGGGTCCTAAGAAGCAAGATCACCACCCATCTAGAAACCCATCAGTTACACAACCCAGGGCAACATGGGTTTAGAACAGGTCGCTCCTGTCTGTCTCAACTATTGGATCACTACGACAAGGTCCTAGATGCACTAGAAGACAAAAAGAATGCAGATGTAATATATACAGACTTTGCAAAAGCCTTCGACAAGTGTGACCATGGCGTAATAGCGCACAAAATGCGTGCTAAAGGAATAACAGGAAAAGTCGGTCGATGGATCTATAATTTCCTCACTAACAGAACACAGAGAGTAGTAGTCAACAGAGTAAAGTCCGAGGCAGCACGGTGAAAAGCTCTGTTCCACAAGGCACAGTACTCGCTCCCATCTTGTTCCTCATCCTCATATCTGACATAGACAAGGATGTCAGCCACAGCACCGTGTCTTCCTTTGCAGATGACACCCGAATCTGCATGACAGTGTCTTCCATTGCAGACACTGCAAGGCTCCAGGCGGACATCAACCAAATCTTTCAGTGGGCTGCAGAAAACAATATGAAGTTCAACGATGAGAAATTTCAATTACTCAGATATGGTAAACACGAGGAAATTAAATCTTCATCAGAGTACAAAACAAATTCTGGCCACAAAATAGAGCGAAACACCAACGTCAAAGACCTGGGAGTGATCATGTCGGAGGATCTCACCTTCAAGGACCATAACATTGTATCAATCGCATCTGCTAGAAAAATGACAGGATGGATAATGAGAACCTTCAAAACGAGGGATGCCAAGCCCATGATGACACTCTTCAGGTCACTTGTTCTATCTAGGCTGGAATATTGCTGCACACTAACAGCACCTTTCAAGGCAGGTGAAATTGCTGACCTAGAAAATGTACAGAGAACCTTCACGGCGCGCATAACGGAGATAAAACACCTCAATTACTGGGAGCGCTTGAGGTTCCTGAACCTGTATTCCCTGGAACGCAGGCGGGAGAGATACATGATTATATACACCTGGAAAATCCTAGAGGGACTAGTACCGAACTTGCACACGAAAATCACTCACTACGAAAGCAAAAGACTTGGCAGACGATGCAACATCCCCCCAATGAAAAGCAGGGGTGTCACTAGCACGTTAAGAGACCATACAATAAGTGTCAGGGGCCCGAGACTGTTCAACTGCCTCCCAGCATACATAAGGGGGATTACCAACAGACCCCTGGCAGTCTTCAAGCTGGCACTGGACAAGCACCTAAAGTCGGTTCCTGATCAGCCGGGCTGTGGCTCGTACGTTGGTTTGCGTGCAGCCAGCAGTAACAGCCTGGTTGATCAGGCTCTGATCCACCAGGAGGCCTGGTCACAGACCGGGCCGCGGGGGCGTTGACCCCCGGAACTCTCTCCAGGTAAACTCCAGGTGACACTAGAGCACTCCAGGATGATTTGAATAGACTGATGCAATGGTCGGAGAAGTGGCAGATGCAGTTTAATATTGACAAATGCAAAGTTCTAAATGTTGGACAGTTAAATAACCATGCCACATATAAACTAAATAATGTATATCTTAATACTACTGATTGCGAAAAGGATTTAGGAGTTCTGGTTAGCAGTAATCTAAAACCAAGACAACAGTGCATTAGTGTTCGCAATAAAGCTAACAGAATTCTTGGCTTCATATCTAGAAGTATAAATAATAGAAGTCCTCAGGTTGTTCTTCAACTCTATATATCCTTGGTTAGGCCTCATTTAGACTATGCTGCTCAGTTCTGGTCACCGTATTACAGAATGGATATAAATGCTCTGGAAAACGTACAAAGGAGGATGACAAAGATGATCCCATGTATCAGAAATCTTCCCTATGAGGATAGACTGAGGGCCCTGAATCTGCACTCTCTCGAAAGGCGTAGAATTAGGGGGGATATGATCGAGGTGTATAAATGGAAAACAGGAATAAATAAAGGGGATGTAAATAGCGTGCTGAAAATTTCCAGCCAAGACAGGACTCGCAGCAATGGTTTCAAGTTGGAAAAATTCAGATTCAGGAAGGATATAGGAAAGCACTGGTTTGGTAATAGAGTTGTGGATGAGTGGAACAAACTCCCGAGTACAGTTATTGAGGCTAAAACGTTGTGTAGTTTTAAAAATAGGTTAGATAAATACATGAGTGGGTGTGGGTGGGTGTGAGTTGGACCTGACTAGCTTGTGCTGCTGGGTCTGGTGCAGTGCTCTTTCCTTGAGTGGAGATGACCAGACTGGGTGGGTCATTCGGCTACTCCGAGGGGTGTTATTGGTCTAATCCAGGGGGGATATGGACCTGCTCTGCATGGGTCAGTGGGCCTGTTGCAGTGTTCCTTCTTTCTTATGTTCTTATAAGCAACTCAGGAAGATACTTCTCGACTGGTACTGTCGCTGGGGCTGTCACTGCCGGCGAGCGTGGAGTAAGTCATGGAGCGAGTCGTGGCAGAGACAACTGCACAAAACATCAGGGAGTCATAATATCATACACCAGACTGCAGTGAGCAAACCAGCAGTCAAAATGACATTATCTTTTTGCAGGAGCTCACTGAAGCTGTGACAGGAGGCTGACACAGCGCCTGCCAACAGGGCTTAAACTGCGGCTTGATGAGTGTCATTCTCTCGACAGTTGGAATTATAGCAGAGGTTAGTCTAAGCATCCCCAGACTTGCTTCTCTACATATAACTGCACTTTGAAGGTCTGGAGGTGAAGTGAAACAAATTTTGATGGGAATCGTAGCAGGTACGATTCTGCAGAACATCTATGAGCGACGAGCATAAGAGCTTTCTGTACAAGGGGGTCATATGCTCAGGGCTGACTAATATCAGCTGTCAAATGCGCTGGTCACACCGGGTGACAAGTAACACAGTGGTGCTACTCTGGAGTCTGGGCTCAAGACCACACTGGACACATGGAAAACTTTAAACACACCCGCGGTACATGCAGTACAACATGGCTTAAACTACCAAATGATGCTTTTCTGTGCACAAAATTGACACTAAGCCATACACTAACATGTGAGAACACTGACTGAGAGGAATTAATTAACACACGACATATATCTTCTCACAATCTTCTTGACAATACTGAAATAATTATTGAAACACTCGATGTGACATCATGTGATGTCAGGCATGACATCGCGAGGTGACGTCAGCAGCACTGTGACGTCAGCAGACGTCTCGAGGTGACGTCAGGCAGACATTGTGACATCACGAAGTCGGGCAGCAGCAGACCACAGCATGTGGCCTGGGACATCTGACTCAGTAACTCACATGGCTCATAGATCCACTTGGCATCGTCCACACCCCACATGGCATCAGGATCCACGTGGCATCGTGATCTACATGGCATGCTGATCCACATAGCTTCGAGTGGGCTCGGGCATTCGGATGCAGAGCTCTGGCAATGAATTCACACGGAAAACAGCAGAAAACACACCAGAGGGAGTGAGCACATAGTGGTGGAATGTGGTGGTAAGTGGGTGAGCTTGGGCGAGGTGAGAAACGGCCATTTCTCCTCTCCCACCCACAAACACTGGGAGAACAATCACACTGGATGCAGAAATCACCACAAAACTCACCTATGGCTTGCTGAAATAGCTGTGCTGAGCTGAACAACAGCAGCAGAACATACAAGTGATGCTGAACACGTGACTTGAGAAACAGCGTGGGAAGAAATTCGGTAAATTTCGGCTAGATCCTGCTTGTACCTGTGTCTGGATGCTGAAACGTGCAGCCATGACATCAGGATAACTCGTTGAGAGGCGGATGTTTCTCGTGTAGGGTGATGAAGTGACCACAACTTCATTCTAATCCCTTCCTCTCTCCAGGCAAACACAACTGCTGCGACCACCACTTCCCACCAATGTGAAACAAAAACTTTAATGGTAATGCTTGCAGCGGTGATCAATAATAAGTCTTTGGAGGCTTCTTACTTTATTTGCAGAGTCGTGGTGGGTACACAGGCTTGTGTGTTTGTGCCCATGGCCCTGGAGGGCCATGCCCGTGAGGGAGAGAGGGGTGGACACTTCTTGACTGAGTGATGGGTGTCAACAGAGTGAGGGTGAGTGGGACCAGCGTCCTACTGACCTGGGCAGGTCTGGAGAGGGCAGCACCTGAGTGCAAAATATGAGCTAAGCTGGCAGACAGCATAGGCTGTCTGTGCAGACAGTACAAGCTGTCTACAAAACAGACAGGATATTGCAGCGCTAAATGAATTCCAAAGGTGAGGAACAGAGTGCAGAGGCTTATAAAAGAAGCAAAGGCAAGGCACTATTACTTAAAAATTGAAGGGTACAAAAATAACCTTTGAAAGCTCTGGCAACAACTAAAACAGTTGGGCTATAGCCATAAACCCGTAAATAAATCTAACATAATACTAATTATCGATAGCGAGGTATTACACGAAACAACTAAAATGGCAAATTGTTTTAATTCCTACTACACATCTGTCTCATCGACACTAGTAAATTAACTACCGGCTGCATCAAATACCTTTAACACAGACTGATAAGTTTAAAATATACTATACCAATAAAGGGGTAACCCCAAACAGTTGTCAACTAGTAAATGTATCTCATGGCTTCTTGCAAAAAGAACTAAGCAGGTTAAACCCAACCACGAGCACCGGCCCAGATAACATTCCGTTTATGTTCCTAAAAGATTGTGCCTCTGAATTGCCAATCACCATTGCTCACATAATAAATTTGTCCATCACCATTAATACCGTACCGGAGGGGTTCAAGGAGACCAAAAGTACTATCTTCAAGAAAAACAGTAGGTCTGATGCCAGCAACATAGGCCTGTTAGCATACTCAGTGTAATATTCAAAATTCTAGAAAGGGCGGTGTACTGTCAAGTAGTTAAGTATCTTAATGACATCAACATTCCTCATAGTTACCAATCAGGCTTTAGGAGACCTAACTCAACCGACCCCTCCCTAATTAATCTGATGGATTACATGAGAACTGAAATGTCGATAGGGAACCTCATGGGAATGGTAACCTTAGACTTGCTAAAGGCCCTCGAACTGTCAACCACAATATAGCATGTAAGAAACTTCAGGCTATCGGCATTGGTTCTGTAGACTGGTTTAAGTTCTATCTTAACAACAGGAAACAAACTGGCAAAATCAGCAAAACAGAATAAGAACCTCTGCCGATAACATGTGGAGTTTCCCAAGGTAGTATTCTGGGTCCCTTATTATTCCTAGGTTATGTAAACGACATGCCCATCAGTGTCAATTGCAAACTCCTACTGTATGCAGATGACAGTGCTTTCTTAGTGTCAGGTAAAGAGCCACAAGATATAGCTAATGTAATAACACTGGAACTGGAGTCCTGCAGCAAATGGTTAGTAGACAACAAACTATCGTTACACCTCGGGAAAACGGAAGCCATACTCTTTGGCACGAAACATAAACTGAGAAGGGCAACTAATTTTAATATCCGGTGTAATGGGGAACCCATCACTTCATTTCCTCAGTAAAATATCTGGAAATCCCTTTTGACCCATGCATGTCAGGAGAATTAATAGGAAAGAGTGTAGTAAAGAAAGCGAATGCCAGACTGAAGTTCCTTTACAGACAACAAGCACAGTGTCTACCTACTGAGGCTCGCAGGACCCTATGTCTAGCCTTTATACAATGTCATATGGAATATGCTTGCTCTTCGTGGTACTCTGCCTTGACAAAAAACTGAAAGATAGACTGCAAATCACCCAGAACAATATGGTAAGATTCATCCTGGACCTGGATCCAAGAGAACATGAAGGCCAGGATGAATTACAACAGTTGGATATGCTGAATGTTGAAGACAGAGTAAAACAACTGAAGCTAAATCAAGTTTATAAAATTGCTCACAGACAGTGTCCAGAATATCTTGCTGCCAATTTTGTCAAGTCTGGGAACCAAAGCAATCATAGTACTAGGGGGAGAGAGCACAAGTTTGTAGTACCCACAGTCATTGGCCAGGCTTCAAACACCTTTAATTGTACAGCAATAAAGGAATGGAACAGACTGCCCGCACATGTCAAAGCCAGTCATAGCATGAACCAGTTCAAGAAGAGAGCGAAAAGGTACCTAATGAATGTAGCGACGGAAAGGGAGGAGAATTATTTTTTATTTTTTTTAGCTAACACAAAGGTAAATATAAATAACTTATATTATCTCCTTTATAGTATAATAATAAGATATTATCTCCTTTATAGTATAATAATAAGATATTATCTCCTTTATAGTATAATAATAAGATATTATCTCCTTTATAGTATAATAATGACTTATTAAAAAGACCCAAATGAAAATAAGTCAGTTTGTCCGATTTTTTGGGTTATCCCAGGTTATCTACACATATGTTGCTATGTATGATAATCTATGTAACTATATTTGTGTATACCTGAATAAACTTACCTACTTACTGTTAGGTGGACAATGACAACAGGTAAGAAAACAGGCTCATTGTCCAACTTTTTCAGCCGGCCAAGGATTGAACCACAGACACTCAGTGTGTGAGGCCAGAGCGCTGACTACCAGGCCACGGTTCCCTAAGGTCAGGTACTGGGCAGCAGGTCTCCAGAGGTCAGGTACTGGGCAGCAGTTCCCCCGAGGTCAGTTACTGGGCAGCAGGTCCCCAGAGGTCAAAACCCAAATAATATATTTACAATTCCTTGCTCAAAAAACCTCATTGATTACCAGTAAACTTATTACAACATAACCGCTACCTCTTATTGACGTTGCTCCTTCAAAGTGCTCTTGATCAAAGGAATTGGAAACAACTCTTTCTCCTTCGGATCACTTCCTCTCATTCTCCATGACATTGTACGATCCTTACAGGATTAGCGCTTCCCTATAAATATAATAATAGTTACAAATTAATAAAATTGTCATTCCGATGGTACTAATAATTGCTGAAGTTAGCAATGACATTTGTGGCGCTGAAGTCATGGCCATTAGAGAGAAGTAATACATTTTTTTATTTCAATTGGACGAGCAATTTGTTTTCTGTCAAATTATATCACTCTGCTATTTACCATCGCTTTTAGTAATGTTGTACACACGGTGCCAGATCCTAGATCACTACGAGTACCAGAGTGTGGATACTAGATTATTCGCACGATCAATGTGACTGCCAGAGTAAATAAATTAGATTAGTCACTAGATCGTTGTGAGTGGCTGAGCGCCAGAATGAACATTAAGAGCTGTTTCTTCACTCAGCGTCACTTATCTCTCCCATGGGTGTCTGTCTACTTCTTTTTGATTCGCCGGCACTCTCCCGGCCCGGGTCTTTTCCAGATGGTGATCCGGCCTTGGTTCCCTCTCATGGGAGTGTCTGGGACCTTATGTCTACCATGGGAGGAGGGACAAGTACCTCCTCATCTTTTGGGACCAACTGTCCCCAGGCCTAGCCCCATTCCCCTCCCTCACCGGGCTTGTAGGGAGAAGCTAGGCCTCTGATCTGCCATCTTCCCCGCCCCAGGGGGGCTCGTAGGAATGGCAGTCTTGTGAGCTGCAGGTGGTAGCAAGCTCTGGCTCTGGCACCCTCCCCGCCCTAGAAGGGCTCGTGGGAATGGTGTCTTACTCATGGTTATCAAAGAAATGCAACGGCTGGGTCGGAGCCCCTGACACACACACTGGTAAAGAGTTTCACTTCAAACAAAGCGTCAACACAGCCGGAATCGTTCATCATGGCATTAGTTCCAACTTTCAAGTCCCTGCGCACATCAGAATGATTTATTATTTGACGTATAGAAGCTGTCTCATGAGGCCCAGTGCTTCTCCGCCTCACCCTAGAGTACATGTAACAGGGTGAGTTGCAGACTACAATGGACACCATCACTCCAGAGTACAGTAAGTTTTATTTCATAAAATGAAGTGCAATATCAACACACCTCACATTATATATACCCACGCAAATAAAATGCTACTGCACTATGCATTTCCCAGCTGCTCATAACTAGATAAATTTACTTCTGGTGATGTTGTAGTGTGGGGGGTGGTGATGCAGCACCGGCGTGATACTGCAGTAGAGGCATGAGATTGGTGTTGCAGCATGGGCTTGATACTGCCATGCAGGCATGAGATTGGTGATGAAGCGTGTTGCAGTGTGGGTGTGTTGCACCAAGCGTAGGAGTAATGTTGCAAGAAAAGGGTGTTGCATAATGGTTGTGGTGTTGGAGCGTGGGCGTGGTGTTGCAGTGTTGACGTGTTGTTTCTGTGTGGGTGTTGTACTGTATTACTGGCGAAGTGTTGCAGTGTGGGCATGGTATTGCAGTGTGGGATGGTATTGTAGCTTGGGCAAGGTGTTGCAGTGTAGGCATGATTTTGTAGCTTGCTCGTGGTGATACATCGTAGGCCGGGTGTTGTTGCATGGGAGATGTTGCAGCATGGCCAGGTGCTGTAGAGTGGGCGTAGAGTTTCAGTGAAGGCGTGTGTTGTAGCATTTTCAAGATGAGTAATTGTGTTGAAGATGTTGAAGTTTGGTGAGTTATGTCTAGTGAATGATGTCTTCGATCATCAATAGTGGTTAAGTAGTCCGTAGGGTCTCGCTCACTATTTTTAGCGGGGATGGATCCCCATCCTGAACCGCCGCCATGTTAAGTCTCCCCGGCTACGACTACCTGATGAACCACCTGTCCAGCTGCCACTACTGTCGTCAGCGTCACTGGCTCAGGTACATCCATGGTTTTGCTCACTACATCTCTCACAATTCTGTTTTTTATCTTTATTTTCTCTTTAACATTTGTTTCTTTATTTCTCAATACTGCCTTATACGCAGAACAACCACTGTGAAAAAAATAGCGAACTTCCAAGTGTTTTCGTAATTTCTCACATTATCAAGGAACTGTAAAATAGAAGAGCACATGGCATATACCGTCTGCTGTTCTATTATTTTTACAGTTCCTTGATAATGTAAGAAATCACGAAAGCACGTGGAAGTCCACTATTTTTTTTTCACAGTGATTGTTCTGCATATTGAAATATCACCTGTTTACTCTGATATTATTGCATTGCCTTACATATTTTTCTCTCCCTGCTCAGCTTGTGTCCCGCCCACAGCAAACCTGCCATGACCTACCCGCTACTAGACCACCACTCATGACATTCCCACAGTAGAGCAAACAATGTTTCTGAAATGTGTCTGGTATGCGCCTACATGATCCCTCTTATCTTTTACAATCTCGTTTTTTTCTTTCTATTTTTCTCTTCACGCTATTCTTTCCCATCTCCTTATCCACCAGTTCTTGGAAACATATCTTCTTTTCTTTACAGCATCTTATTTCAACGACAGGTATTCAACATGTTGTTGTCTATTGTGCCTATTTCCAGGACATACAATTGTTCTTTAGTTTATAATAAATTATTTTATTAATTTAGGAATGAGAGTTCTTAATAAAAATTCAGGTTTTTTTTTCATGCTGGTTAAGTACGGATCTTCACTGTTTTCAATACATTTTTTTGTGGCATATCATGTAGAGCGAATCTTTGTCAGTCTTTAATAATGTTTAAAGTTATTAAAGAATCACTAATTTATAACAATAATATAACCTCAGTACAATACATTTCATAATTATTAAAAAGCACTCATAATAAATGTATCGAGATTATCACATACATCATTGATCAAGTAAAAATAAGATGCAGCGACGACCTCTGATGGGATAACCTGGTGTATTAACACTCTGAGCAGATAATACAAGTTTTCAACACTCGCATACTGGAAACATAAACACATATGCAGTTTAATGTGATCATTTATTGACAAAGTTTCGCCCACACAGTGGGCTTTTTCAAGTCACAAACAGATCTACCTGAGGTGGAAGGTACGCGAGTATTTATACTCGCGAGTATTTATACTCGCGTACCTTCCATTTATTTTCACTCGCATACTTTACCTCATGGTCACTGAATTCCTTAGTTTTTACAGCATTGTGTGTTTAACTATAACTGTGTTTTGTGTTTTTAAATTATGTATTTATTATAAACATTTTTTAGACATTGCATTTGTTTGTTTAAATGTGTCTAGCTCATGGTCCTCATATTTAACAGGAATTTCTTGAATGGAATATGTGGACCCTTTATTAATGTAAGGTTAGAAATAAGAGTACATCTTTGTTATTCATACTGACATCATCTCTACATTTTAGCCAGTAAAAAATTGATTAACATTATATTGTTTAAATGTATTAAGTCATTACTACCGTTGAAGATTATTACATATTGTATTTTTTATATTCAAGTTAGTCTTTTTCAAGATAATCGATGTTTTTGCAAAGGTACTGTGTGTTATTAAGGAAATGTATCTCGTAGTTATATAAACTTCATAACTGAGACTGTTTTATGCAAAGGGTCAAAGAAAGGTAATGTAATTCAAGGCAACTCAGAAAGGTAATATAATCCAAGGTAACGCAATTTTTGGGATTATCTTTCTCAGCAGTCAGAGTATTTGGGAGCACATTCTGCCATTATGTAAGGTACTTTGTGATGTGTTTCATGGTAATATATGTTACGGTATACTGTTGCAGGAGCTCCTCCCTCAAAATGTAATGAGTTTCATTGCAGTTCAAGGTGATATATGCAATATTTTCTGTACTGTTAAGGTAATGTTAGCAAACACTGTTTCACTTAATCTATATTTCAGTCACGATGTTTCAAAGTATTTTCAAAAATATATCTCAAGATTGTTTCATGGGAGTCTCAAGGTGATACAGTTGAAGTTAATATGATCATGGTATTATACATTTGTATAGGTACTGTGTGTATTTTCAGCTGAAAATGTTCAGAGAAATGTAATGTACACGAAGAAAGTGTTCCATACTAGTAATGTGTTTGCAAAGAAATGGCTAAGAAATTTTTACAAAGATTATATTTCATGGAGGTTTACTGAAATCAGAGTTTTAGATAAAGAAAGTTTCACCTTGCAATAAGTTTTGAGGAGATAAGGTGACATCGAGTTAGAAGTCAATGATTTTCATCGTGATGTCGCCCATCCAGTAGGGAATTTCAGTCTTATTTTTTACAATGTGCACTGCGTTACCATTTTTTTACCATATGCACTGCGTTACCATTTTTTTACCAAATGCACTGCGTTACCATTTTTACCAATGTGTGAATACATAATATTTTTACCATATGCTTTGCATCAGTGTGTCAATGTGTCATCATTTTGCCATGTTTGATAACAACAACATATTTTTACCATGTACACATTCTCTGAAATGGAATTAAAAAGAAGGGTGAAATGAAATGTATTTTTCCTTAATCTACCTTATTTATTATATGCATAAGACAAAGCTGCGCCTCCAAACATATTTTCTGAATCTTGGAAGGGTGATATAAAATCTCAGCTTGATTCGTATGGGCACCCATCACACCTTAGATCACCTGACCGTCCAGCATAACCTTCACCTGCCTTTCTCTTGCACATAAATCTTTATCTGAAAAAGAATTCGCATCGCCAAAGAAACGCAAAAAATTAATTGATACATCCGTAAACACAAGTGATATACCATTATGATGAAGCAGCAAGACTCTTTTCAAATTTGGGAAAACCAACTCACTGAGGCTGTTCGTCAGTCTTAAATTATTAATAAAGTTTATAACCATAATAAAGGGAAAAATAAAAAGCTGACAAGAATTATTACCTCGTTTTGTTACACAAAGTGAAGATGCTATTTGAAATTAAGGATCTTAAACACACATGCTTTCATAAAAGGGATAGATAGGGTATATATAAAGGTAACTTGGTGCTTTAACTATTTTGTAACGTTAAAACTCTTGCCTCCGATTTGAACTCAACGGTGGTTACATTTCTCTCTCCCTCTATTCATTTTCCCCTTCACGCCGTCTCTTCCTACCTCTTTCCACCACTTTCTCTCTAAAAGATGTTTATACTAACGTTCGAAATAAAGGTGGAGCTCTCTTAAAGTGAGGTAAACATAAGAAATGAATACTTAAGCATTTAGAGGTTTAAAATGATTTAGTACTAGTTTAAAGTAATACATCTAAGGAAGGCAATTGCCTTCCTTTGATGTATTACTTTAATAGTTCCTTGACAATGTGAGTAGTCACTAGAGCGCTTGGAATTTCACTACTCTTTCACAGTGGTTGTTTTGCATATATATATATATATATATATATATATATATATATATATATATATATATATATATATATATATATATATATATATATATATATATATATATATATATATATATATATATATATATATATGTCGTGCCGAATAGGCAGAACTTGCGATCTTGGCTTAAATAGCAATGCTCATCTTGCCATATAAGACAAGTGAAATTTTGTGTAGGCCTGGTCACAGACCGGGCCGCGGGGGCGTTGACCCCCGGAACACTCCAGGTAAACTCCAGGTAATAATTTCGCCAAAATCATTCTGAAAGTAACGAAAAAAAATATATTTCTCTGTGTTTGTTTAGTATTAAATTACTGTAAACATATCTAAAATATATTTAGCTGGGTTAGGCTAAAATAAATTGTGCTTGTTATAATAAGGCTAGGTAAATTTTCTAAGCTCCTTTTGGTGCAAAATTAAAAATTATTATATCAACATTAATGAAAAAAATATATCTTTAAACGTATAAGAAATTTTTTTTAGAAAACGTATAAGAGTACTCACCTATTTGTACTCAATTTTTTTTTAGAAAGGACTTAATTTTAAATGTGTTCTTGCTAACTGACCAGTTTTACATATTCGACACGACATATATATATATATATATATATATATATATATATATATATATATATATATATATATATATATATATATATATATATATATATATATATATATATATATGTGTGTGTGTGTGTGTGTGTGTGTGTGTGTGTGTGTGTGTATTGAAATGTACGACAAAGTAAAGTGATGAGGAGCATGGAGGAGGTGAATGCATTCTGATATTTAGGAGTGGACGTGTCAGCAGATGGGTCTATGAAAGATGAGGTGAATCATAGAATTGATGAGGGGAAAAAGGTGATTGGTACACTTAGCTCATCTTGAGAGCTAGATAGTAGTGTTTATCAGGAGGTTGGGAGGCGCAGTGCCGTGTTGGTGAGTGTTGTGCCGCAGCGTTTGTTTGCAGCAGTCGGTACCAAGACTCAAGGTCACAGCCGCTGGATGCAGCTTGTCTAGCACACAGACGCTGCAGCCACTGGAAGTCAAGCGGCTGGTGTGTGAATACCTGCAGCTCGTTTGGGAGTGGCAAGAAGATCCTGCATTACATTTCTTCCATTAGAATAAAAAAAGTGTTGTGTTCGTGAAGTCAGTGCCAGGAGAGTGAGGGAGGATACATAATGGTCATATGAGGATTGGAGGGTGTAGTGAAGGGAGGCGGGCAATATGGAGGAGGCGGAGGTGGAGGGGTAAAACTGCGTGTATTTCCCCCCTTCCTCAAACACGTTCATATACACAGTGCAGACTTGTTTCGATAACAGTGTTTGTTCATCTTGATTGAAGAATAGTGTTCTTTGAAGAATGTCGCACTACACTCTGTTGGATCGCAACACTAAATAACAAAAAAGGCACTGACTTTGTCAATGGTCCAAGTCGGACCGAAACGTCGTCGTAAGCTTCTCTCTTTTATGTGCGGGTTATTTGTGTATCGCAACACTCGTTGTTACACTGTTCATCAATAATTGTTCACATCATAATGTCACTAAGGAAGCTGATCACACTTCTCTGTAAGTGTTTATTGAGATTATTTTGTGCAAAACGCGCGGAACAGTGTTCTTTTTTGGTTATCCCGGCACGTCAATGTCTCCCTCTCAGTAGAGTCAAAAGTAATCTGACCTCACAGCGTCCTACACCGCTGCAATGCCCCTAGAACATAAAGGAAAAGCTGACCTAGTACTTTTTGCTTCCTTGCCAAACTTCCTCCATGAAGCAAAGCAGAATGCTTGATTCTTGCTGTCTTAAGCATAGACAACAATGTACACTATCTTTACCATGGTAATAAAGTGGGAGCAGGATTCTCCTTAATTGTCCTGCTAGGGTAAGAGATGGACTGTCTCTTATTAAACTACACTTTGCAACACTGGACTGTTGCAAGGAGCGGCGGTCGCTTGACCACATCACATACTCGTATTGCATCTGGTATCAATTACTTGCTGTAGCAGTAAACAAGATGTTTGCCCCCTTCTGAGAGGGGTGGGCCCCTCAGGGCTGAAAGGGGCTGAAGGGGGCTGAAGGGGGTTGAAGGGGGCTGATACCCCCCTCCTGGAGAAAATTTCTCCACAGTATGTGTATTCACACACAAGTGCCATTTTCCCTTCAACCCAAGCTTACCACACAGATTGAGGTTTGGCAGATGATACAGCTAGCCAGCTACAAAGCCAGGGAAACAGTGCACCTAACAATGAAAGAAGAGGCACATGTCAGGTGTGTGGAGGGTATCGGGCACTTAAATGGAATGACCTTATCTGTCCACACAATGGGTGTGTTGGATCACATATGTTATCTGCAGTGAGCAGCCCCCATCCTCTACAATGGTAACCTCCTCAGTTGCGAAGATCTTCTGATGGCATTTAAATCCACGGCTAGCAGTACCCTATCTCACAGTCTTAAAGCGGTTCATCCTTATGCGACAGGGAATTCACAGACCTTCTTTAGCAGGTGAATGGAAGTTCCACCAGTTCAGAAGCCTGAGGCACCATTAAGGCTTGGCACAACCTATTCCTTTTCGGCACTATGAGACAAGCACCCAAGCAGGGACACTAGAGTCGTTAAACAACGACCCTGATGAAGATTTCATCATTAGACAGTTAATTCTGCCAAAATCAGAAGTCTATAAAGCGACTGTAATTTCCCGCAGGATCTGCAAGAAGTTACACTGGAATTCGACTGCACAGCTCTTTCAGTTCTTCTCTCTGTGTTAACAACCTTATCAACAACTGTCTGACTGGGCGGATTTCATAAGAAATTAAACCTTTCTCTGTCAGAGTCTCATTATGTGCTTTGAAGAATAAGGACTGGGGAATCAGACCCATTTTTTTTGGTAACACTCTCCGCTGTCTCATTGCCACAGCAGCAGTAAGAAACATTCCCATAGAAGCCACCAGTTTACTCCAGGCAAACCAATTGGGCTTCTGGGTCTCTCGAGGCAGTGAAGCAACAACTCATGCAGCAGGGACTTACCAGAAGACAAAGCCATAGTCAAACTAGATTTTAGAAATGCCTTTAATATGGTGAAACGAGATGTGATCTTGCCAGCTTTTCAGGATCACTTCCCCAGTCTTTTTTCCTTCATTTCTGCTGGCTAGAGCAGACCCTGAATTCTTTTGTTTGGCAAACATGAAACTCCTTCATCAGTGGGTGTTCAGTAGGGTGACCCACTTGCTCCATGTCTCTTCTGTTTGGCAGTAAGAGAACTAACTTCCAGCTTGCATAGCGAGCTTAGTATCTGGTACCTGGATGATCGCACTCTGGCAGATACTGGGGACCTACACTCGTGAAGACACAGGGAGAAGCCTTGGGATTCATCCTCAATCCCTCCAAGTGTGAAATCATCACAACAAACCAGGAAATAATCACAGCTGTGTGAACAATCCTTCCTGAAGCCTCTACTACCAACCCCATCCAAGAGCATCCTCTTGTTAGCACCGCTGGGTTATCAGCCCATCGACACAGTCCTCAAGGACAAACTGACTGAACTGAAGAGAATGGAGGAGAGAATAAGTGATCTTGATGCCCATGATGTCCTGTAGCTCATCACAAGGTGTCTTACTTTGCCAAGACTTATTTCTTTCTTGAGGTGTTCACCCTTTTTCGACAACCCAACACTCAGCGAATATGACTCACTGCTGAGATCTATCTTTAATAAGGCACTGAATCTGTCACTGGAAGATCTTCATTGGGATTATTAAGCAAACTCTTCCAGTGCGACTGGGAGTTATACGGGTGTGCATGGCAACGCAGGTAGCTTTACCTGCACATCTGTTCTCGTGTATGGCTTTCAGTGGACTAGTTAAGGAAATTGTCCCCGAACGCTTGAAAGGTGTGGTAGGAGCTCAAGACCCCAATTTCATAGAAGCGGCCATTCACCCTTGCAGACTCCTCAAGCAGATTAGCTCCTTTCAAAGAGCACAAACAGTGCCACTGGGACAAACCGATCATGGAAAAAATTGCGAACACAATGCTCAACAACGCTTTCGGAAAGGACAAAGCTCGTCTCCTAGCAGTGAAGACACCACATTCAGGAGATTTTGTTTTAGCTAATCCCAACTCCTGCCTGGGAACCAGTCTCGACCCACAGGCCATTTGGACTGGTGTTGCTCTTCGCCTATCCGCCCCCATACTCACCGAACATAAGTGTATTTGCGGTAGGGAGTCGGCTGATCAATTCGGACTTCATGGTCTCGTGTGTCATACATCAGAAGGGAAGTATGCTAGACATTAGGAGGTCAATGATATCAGAAAGAGAAATCACGCCACAGCCCGTTGCCCAGCTGAACGGGAACCCCAAGTACTGATGTCTGACGGAAGACACAAAATTGCCCAGATGGAGGAATTATGCTACCCTAGAAGGATGGTAAGCAGATTACTTGGGACTACACCTGTGCCACCATGTTGGCGGACACCTACTTGCCATACTCTGCAGCCAGTTACAGGGAGATCCCAGAAGATCCACAAATATTAAGGCCTGCCCCGTTGCTATAAATTCATCACAGTAGGATCGGAGACCCTTGGAGCATGGGGCAAGTGTGCTCTAAAGTTCCTCAAAGAGCTGGGTGAAAAACTCATCACAGAAACCAAGGATCACAGAGAAGCCAGCTTCCTCTTTCAGAGACTCAGTGTTGCGATCCAGAGGGAAAAAGCCTGCAGCATTCTGGGCAAGCGGCCCACCACCAGGGAGCTGGATGAAGTATTTGAGATGTAGGCTCTTAGATGCTATTTATGTTGTTTTTAAATAAAGTCCACGTAGAATATAGAATACAGGGGGTGGTAGGATAGGAAAATATATTGATAAATTAAACACATGTGCAACACTTGGGTATCTTTAATGAGTAAACGTTTCGCCACAAAGTGGCTTCATCAGTTCATACAAAAAAAAAAGAAATCAGGAAATCAGTCCATCAGCCTTTGTAAGGACTGATGAAGCCACTGTGTGGAGAAACGTTTCCTCATTAAGGATACCCTAGTGTTGCACATGTGTCTAATTTATCAACTTGCCGGTTCTCTGAACCATTCATCTTCAAGAATATATGTAAACAGCTCCGGGGAGAATCTCGACTATTCCCTGAAGTAAGTTTATTCTTTTCTCTGAGGACGAGGGTCCTCAGAGAAAAGAATAAACTGTACATGTCGTGCTGAATGGGAAAAAACTTGCGGTTTTGGCTTAAATTGCAACGGTTTTCTTGCCCAATAAGCCAAGCAAAAATTTGTGTATGCAATAATATCGTAAAAATCATTCTGAACCTAACGAAAAAATATATTGAATTGTTTATTTTTAAATTAAATATTCGCCATGACATAATTAATATACACACACACACACACACACACACACACACACACACATATATATATATATATATATATATATATATATATATATATATATATATATATATATATATATATATATATGCAAAACGACCACTATGAAACAATTGCGAAATTCCAAGGGACTTCGTGACTTCTCACATTATCAAGGCACTATAAAACACAAAACATCAACAACAAGGCATATAAAGGGGAAGACTACACTTCACAATCACGCCAACATAACAGAGACCGCACCTCACAGTCGCGTGACAGCACCTGACTCTGCGAAGTGCACCTGATACTCCACCCAAGCATTAAGATTTTTTACTTGTCTAATGCATCTTTAAATTCTTCCCAAATTTTATTAATTATAAATGAATCCAATTCATATAAACCAAAGGAATATTCATATTATTTTCAAAACTTCTTTTTATGAAACATGATTCAATAATATTCCTGTGAGCCATGGATTTGCTTGATACAAGTTTCTCAATCTTTTGAGAATCAATTGGATGGTTAAAATCTCTCACATGAATAAATAGAGCATTAGAATCTTTTCCAGTTCTAGTGTTATATTTATGTTGTTTTAATTTTAATTCAAGACTTTTACCAGTTTGACCGTAATAAACTTAATCGCAAATTTTACAAGGAATCTTATAGACATCTGTCAGCATTTTGGGGGGAATTTTTATCAAAAGTTTTTTTTACTGGATCAAGATTTTTAAATACAACTTTAATATTAAAAGCCATAAGAAGGGAAGGCATATCAACCATGTTTTCATGGTAAGGGAGAACCAATATATTTTTAGTTGAATAAGGTTGGTTGTCCCTTTCTAGAGTGTAAAAAGTATTTCTAATTTTTTAAAAGGATTTATCAATTACGAATCTTGGGTATTGTAGATCATTAGCTATTTCATAAATTTTGGAGATTTCTTCATCCATGAACTCTGACTACAAATACGTAAAGTTCTCAAAAACATTGATGAAAAAACCGACAGCTTAACTCTATCTTGATGTGAAAAATAATAGTGTAAATAGGAACAGTTATTTGTAGATTTTCTGTAAATTTTAAATTTAAAATCATTGTTACCCATAATAATTAAAACATCTAGGAAAGGTAAAGAGTTATTTACTTCGAACTTAACAGTAAAATTTATAGACTGAGCTAAGCAACTTAATTTAACAAGGAAATGGTTTATGTTTACATTCCTAGGCATAAGGCATAAAATATCATTAACATATCTATACCACTTAGCTCTATTAGGGAGGATTGTGTTAAGCAATCTTGTTTCAAAAAAATCCATGTATAAATTACTAACAACAGGTAAAAGAGGATTTCCCATTGTCATACCAAACTTCTAGGTGTAAAACTCATCATTAAATACAAATTCTGCATCAACAATACAAAGTTTAATAAGTTTAATGAGAGTAAGATCTGGCAATGGTAAATCGTAATTAACAAGTTCTTCAGATAAGAAACTTAGTATATCATCAACTGGAACTTTTGTAAATAAGGAAGTAACTTCAAATCTAACCATATTGAAATCATTTAAGTCAGTCAAGGTGCTTAATTTATCCACTAAATCTAAGTTATTTTTAACATTAAACTTAGAATTTTTTTCCAACAAAAGGGCTCGAAATATCAACAAGCCATTTAGATAATTTATAAGAAACTGAACCTATGGAGTTAACAATTGGTCTAATTGGATTACCTGGTTTGTGTGTTTTCATTAATCCATACATACAGGGTAAAGATGGATTAGTGGAAGTAAATTTTTTAATTAATTCATCTTTGCCTTTCGCACGAGAGTACGAAAGATGTAAAGCTAAAGAATCCCATCCCCAAGTAGTGAAATGAAGTTAAGTAATGTGAAATAAGATACAGTTGGGGAAATGATTTCTATTGTAATAATACTCTTAATATTTATCTCACATGTGGTATACTGTTCGACTATTAAAAAATAGAAAGTGGACTAATGATTTTGTGAAATAATTATTGATTCAGAATTTTGATGTGAATAATAGAACTGTGATGGCTATTTATCAATATTGTGGTCTCCTAATTCCCGAATCTTTTCCCACTGGCATATGGAGAAAACCTACAAAAATATTGAGGATATCAATGATCTTAGATTAGATAAAGTGCATTTACTGGGTAATGTGCAAAGTAGCTTTTAATTTAAAACATCGTAATGACAATATGGTGTAATAGTCTTATGAATTTTACTGTTATAAGCCAAGTAACATGGACTAAGAGAGTTAAATTTGAGAGCTATGTGAGTGTTAAGCGACATGATAAAATGAGCCTTACAAATAACACAGTCAATAGGAGCCATACAAGTCAAATGGGTATTGCGAGCCTTTCAAGAAAACGAGTTTGCGAGGGAGTTATTTTATATGCTAAGATTTAAGTAAGGATATATGTATCAGTAGATTATTTGTTTGTATTTGTTTAATGACGTTTATATTCTTATTCATGTTAGGATGTATGCAGCAAGTGAAGGACTGATGAAGGCAGTCCTGTAAGGGCAGGTGAACCAAGATGTGATGAAATACTCTTTCAAAATAGGCTGAGAAGATTTGTGAGTCACTTTTCCTAGAGTCAGTGAAGCTTTGGTAGTGAAGCTTTGGTAGTGAAGCTTTGGTAGTGAAGCTTTGGTAGTGAAGCTTTGGTAGTGAAGCTTTGGTAGTGAAGATTTGATAGTGAAGCTTTGGTAGTGAAGCTTTGGTAGTGAAGCTTTGATAGTGAAGCTTTGATAGTGAAGCTTTGGTAGTGAAGCTTTGGTAGTGAAGCTTTGGTAGTGAAGCTTTGGTAGTGAAGCTTTGGTAGTGAAGCTTTGGTAGTGAAGCTTTGTCTTATGTATATAACTAATAAAGTAGACTAAGGAAGAAAAGAAAATCCATATCAAATTTTCTCTAAAATTAGAACATTTTTATCTCCATAAAATAAACATTGCGCTAAATAATAATGTTTTTTTCCAAACATTGTAAACATATGATGTTATCGCACGTAGTAAAATAGTGATGCGGTGCATGTGGTAAAAAACACCATTATACTGGTATACCCTGTTAGAGGGACGACAATATATCACATTTCATTGACTTTTACCTTGAAATCACATTACCTTCTCAAAAAATATTATAACATGAAATTTTCTGTGTCTACAGTACTAATTTGTATAAAATATCTTAAAAGATTATCTTAAAAGCCATTATCTTTAAAAGAGCACCTTACCTTGAAACACATTTCTACCCTGAAACACATTGCTACCCTGGAACACTTTCGTCGTATCCTTTACGTTTCCATGCACATTTTAATTATGTTGCACAGTACTTTTACAAATATGTAATACCATGAACTGTGGTACCTTTGTTTATATCAGCTTCAAATTTTTCTCTGTCGAAAATACTAATTTGCATAAAGTTCCATGAAGCTCTCTCCCCAAACACAGTCATGAAAATAAATTGAAACTTCAAAATCTTCACAAAAACATTTGTAATTCGGGAAATACTTAGTTTTCATAACATGTTACCTTCTCTTTAACATTATATAGATACATTATCTTCGGTAGGAAATATTGCGTTTATCGCCTTGAAACAAAATCAAATGCAATATCTTCACTTACATTACCAAGAATAAACATTACAATACCTTCACTTACGTTCCCATGAAAAATATTACGATATCTTTACTTCACTACCAAGTAAAACATTACAATACCTTCACTTACGTTCCCATGAAAAATATTACGATATCTTTACTTCACTACCAAGAAAAACATTACAATACCTTCACTTACGTTCCCATGAAAAATATTACGATATCTTTACTTCACTACCAAGAAAAACATTACAATACCTTCACTTACGTTCCCATGAAAAATATTACGATATCTTTACTTCACTACCAAGAAAAACATTACAATACCTTCACTTACGTTCCCATGAAAAATATTACGATATCTTTACTTCACTACCAAGAAAAACATTACAATACCTTCACTTACGTTCCCATGAAAAATATTACAATATCTTCATTTATAGTACCATAAAACACATGACAGTATCTTCACTTTCATTAACATGAAAAATGTTACAACACTTACATAACCATAAAATACATGCATTCATGAAACATTACCTTGTAACATATTACCAAGAAACACTTTACAAAACACCTTACATTTTGGTAACAAGTAATCTGAAATATCATATCCCTTGAGAAAGATGCTTCCAAAAATTTTGTCGATTTGAATCATGTTACCTTTCCACTAAATAATATCTTTGAATGAATTACCTTAGCATAAAACAATCTCTATTACAAAGAATGTATTATCATGAGAAACCTAACTTAATAAAAAAAGATGGTGTGTTTTACACCATCTTTGCAAGAACATACATAGATTATCTTAGAAAAGACTAATTTGAATATAAAAAAAGAAAGAGGACTACCTAAAAGCTGCACTGAAAATATATTTCTAATGATATTAGAAGATAATACTAACTGAAAATACTAAAACAGTATAAAATGAATTGAAAGCTTTTACTGGCTAATAATGTAAAGAGGATATCGATAAGAAGTAACAAAGAAGTACTCTTAAAAGGTCCAGATACTCCTTTTAAGAGATTCTTGTAATATCAGGGGACAGTGAGTTAAATGAACGTTTAAGCAAAGAAGGCAAAGTCATAAAACAAAAATATGTAATAAATTCATGACTTTAGAAAGATAAAATACTATAAGAATAAGCAGACATTGCAGTGAAATCCATGGAAATTAAGCACAAAGAGCTAGAGCCAAGTGAAATAACACGAGTTAAAAATCAAAGGAGAAAAAGGAGTTTGTGAGTGGAAAATGATTTATATAGATTATAAATCTATATAATAACCTAATAATGACAGTCATTGCGCCTTATTTTTATTCGATAAAATATGCATGCAGTAATGCAGATACTATTATTATGAGTAACTTTATTCATTATGAAAAGCAGAATTATTTTATATTATGGTTATTGATAAATTATTATTACTTATATCATATAAATGTAAGGTTCAAGGATTATTCAGTATTAAATAAACTTATTTGTAATTAACACCTGCTATCTGAAAATGAATAATAACATTTGAATATTAAAATGGTATACAGTATCGACAAGTTAATAAGTAAGACACATATGCAACAGTTAGGTGCTGTTATTCCGAAACGTTTCGCTTACACAGTAGGCTTCTTCGAGTACAGTAAAGTTGGTAGAAGCAATAAAGACGTGAAGACGAAGTAATCAGTCCATCACCCTTGAAGACGTAGTTCTGAGGTGGTCAGTCCCTCAGCCTGAAGAAGAGTGTTCCATTGTCCGAAACAATGTGAAGTTGAAATAACAGAATGAAGCACATGTGTCTTACTCACCAGCCTGTAGGTATTTTATACCAATTTGATATTCACTCTGTCAGACACTGCAACACAATGGTATCTCGGTACAGAACAGAAAACACCTTGGACAACTTTTTCAAGTGAGAATGGTTGGATTTCAAAGAGACCTGACCTCTCAATGATTTCATTCTTTCTTCTACTAGTGGATTACATCTCACATGACAGTATATAAGGTTCCATACTGTCACTTCAACTTAACATTGCTTCAGACTATGGAACAAATTCTCTTCTCCAGGCTGAGGGACTGACCACCTCAAAACCACTTCTTCAAGGATGATGGACTGATTACATCGTCTTCATATCTCTACTGCTCCTGCTAACTCATCTGTACTCGACTGAAGAAGCCTACTGTGTAGGCGAAATATTTTGGAATAAAGATACCTAACTGTTGCCTATGTGTCTTACTCATCAATTATAACATTTAATTATATTAAAGAATTTAAGTGTAGTCTGAGATATAGAGACACAAATATCTTAAAGAAATCGTAAGATGTTGAATGCAATATCATTGGAATAAGATTACACAAAGATAAAAAGGAATGATATGAGGTACTGGTGGATCAGAAGGAGAAAGGAAGATAAAGATTGAAGGAGTAAGAGATGTTAAAAGATAAGAGGGTTCAGGTAGCCTCATGCTGAGAACACTTCAAAAAAAATTACTTGTGCTCTTGGTGACCACAAAAATTACCTAGCAAAGGGGTGCAGTTGGTAGGGTCATCGCCACGTTGATGCAGGTAGTTGACAGGTCATAAAATTGTAATGGGTGGTGGGCAAGACATGAAGAGTGAACGGATCATACGTGAGCTCAAGTGGAAAAAAAAAATATAAACTAGTAAAAAGAAATGAAAACTATTAACAATAAAGTCTGTCTGCCTTGGCCATGAGTGGAGTACAGCAGGCGGCAGCAATGACAGCTAGACAAGTCAGGTGTCACTTTGAATAAGTCATGGAGGACACTGTGATCTTCGGATGCAACAGATGTACCTTCAGTAGCCCTTCCATCTCACCATTGCTCCGGGTTTACCACTCTGTCTGGGTTTGTTGATTATTAGCATGGAGAGAACGTCCAATGTGGCATCAGTTCCGTATGGAGCTTCAACTTCCTATAAGAAGCAGGCATAGCGAAGGCAGCCATAGCGTGCTATATATTACTGCCCAGGCCACCCTGCTCAACTTGGTTATCCTGCACTGGTTGATCTCATGATTTATTGGGTCATCCTAACGTTCCGCTGAGAGCCGAGTGCGTCAGAAACGATCCAGTGGTGATTGAGTACGTAAAAAGTAATGCTCCACTGAGATCGTAGCGCCAGTAACTTTCGGTTGATAATTAAGTATTTATGTAACTTTCAATTATGAGCTGAGTGCGTCAGTAACCTCCACCAGTGACTATGTCAGTAACACTCAGCTAGTGACTGAGTGCGCCAGTAACACTCAGCTAGTGACAAAGTGCGTCAGCAACACCCGACTGATGACTGAATGCGTCAGTAACGTTCCACCCGTGACTGAGTGCGTCAGTAACACTCCACCAGTGACTGCGTCGGTAACGCTCCTCTGGTGACTCAGGGTGTCAGTAACTCTACTGGTGAGTGAGTGCGTCAGTAACACTCCATTGGGGAGTGCGTCAATAATGATTCACTGATGAATGAGTAGGTCAGTAATGTTCCACTGATGAATGAGTACGTCAGTAACGCTCTGCCGGTGACTGTGTCAGTAACGCTTCCTTGGTGAGCGAGTGCGTCAGTAACACATCAAAGGGGCTAAGCGCTCCTTGACATGTGGAAATTCACTTCACGATCATATTAAGCCCTAGCTCATTTGCATACACGTTCACGCTATTTCTCGCTGAGTGACACTTATTTGCCGGCTAGCTGGCTCACTAGTTGGCTGACTAGCGGGCTGACAGGCTGGTTGGCCAGCATATAGGCTAGCTGGTTTTGCGACAGGCTGGTTGGCTGACTTTCCAGATGGCTTCCTGTCTGGCTGAATTTCATGCTGGGTTTCTGGCTGGCTGGGTGACTGCCTGCCTGTCAGGCTGGCTTACTAGCTGTCTGGCTGGCCAGCTTGGCTGATTGGCTGACGTGAGATATAAATAGGAAACTAAGTACCTACGAAAACTCTCGAAACAATGGTTTCAGATTGGATAGATTCAAGGTTTTCTAAGCTGGGATATTCATGTGCCTCTAGAGAGAGTTTTTGAATAAATGATAGCGAATGTGCTTCTATTTCTGGGTCACCTTGACGTAGTGGGAGATATACAGTGTGGTTAAAAAAAAATACAATACTTCTGTCTACGTCAGCATCACCAGCTGTGATGCTACTGTCTCTTACCTCAACGCCACAACCTTTCAAAGTACACTTGTTCTCATTCATCTCAAAACCCTATAGTCAATAAACTTAAGTAATAATTGACGATTGGTGGTCCCGCTGACATACACGTTTCATAAAAGGGTTGTGTGCGAAATCTTCTTAAATGTAAACTTTGCAGTTCACCGGTGCAGTATTGGCCCTGCTACATGTCAGGACCACGGTTCGAATCTCTGTTCATTCCTTTATTTATTCAACAGTTATCGATCGTTACAACTTATCTTGAATTTATGGACTCTATAGCCTCGAGAGTTATGAGCACAGATGTACCATGAAAGTTTCTGGTGTTATGGATATGGACAGTAGAGTTACAGTTAGTGTGCTGTTTGCGGTGACATGTCAGTAAAGTGCTGTCTCTTAAATCTTGTTCGTATGCTTTGTTGGTCAGTGGTACAGCAGTTGACCATCTACACGCCAACACTGTACTTCTAGTCCCTGCCCATTCACTTGTTTATTCATTGGCAGTCGTTCATTACAGCATATCTTGAGTTCATAAACAACATGTCTTTGAGATATATAAATAAAGATACCATGAAAGCTTCTGGGGCTGTGGAATAAGCATGAGAGTCACAGCTGGTGTTGCTGACACAGAAGTGCTGTATGTAAAGTCTTATTCGTAAGCTTTGTAGCTCAGTAGCGGTGTTGGACCTGGTATATGCTAGGACCACAATTTGAGACCCCGTCCATTCTTCTGTGATAAACATTTGTTTAGCAAAGAAGTTGTAGAAGACTTCCCCTGTGCCAAAATACCATGGCAGAACCATGGTACAATAACTTATATTAAGCACAGTTAAGCAACAATATAGCAAGAGCATATACCAGTGGCTTAAGTCAGGCATCGTAAATGATATACTTGATCCTCTGAGACATGTTAAGGGATACCATGACTGCCTCCGTATTGTTGAAGCTGAAAGATGAAGGTGGTCCCCTAGAGCGTTGGTATCCCCATGTATGTTGTTAAGTTAGAGAATGAACTGGTAGTTAAAGCATTTTTATCTCCAAATATGCTGTCAAGGTGGAGGAGAAACTGGGACAGGAGCGCTGCCGATTTTTTTTTTTTTTTTGCCGTAACTTGAAAACTTTGGAAACAAATGTCATTACTGTACAAGTTTGTTCTCTCTTTTAAAATTTCCTCAAGGGAACTTGGTCTAATATTGTTGCTTGTCTTGTTCTTTACAATTGTTTCATGGAAAAAATCAACAGATGCACTAAATAAAGACATAATGTATAGTAAGAATTCCGATATTTTATACTTCATACGAAGCACTACACTTGTGTAGGTCCTTCAGCAGTCCTGTTGGAGACTCGATCCTCCTTCCACTAATACTAAGCTTGTTGGAGATTTTTTAAAACACGGTCTCCAGCTAAATTTTATAATTCAACACAAAAATCCAATACTCAATTTGATATGGTACAGTTTTTATGTCAGGAAATTTATCGCAGAAGCAGCAAGGCTTTTGCTCACTCTGTGATCTGTTCATGTAGAAGATGAAAGGATAGTGACTTAACTATGCTAAGGTATTCATTGGCATGAAACATTTCTCTAACAGTTATAACAACAACAATAAGAGAAACAACCTTTGTACTCCACATTAAGCAAAACGTTTCACAGTTATATCGAGACAGATGAGTAAATTGCGCTAGGTTTACTGTTTTCAGATCAAAGGTAAATAATACCTGCAAGTTAATGAATAAGATACATGAACAACATCTGAGTATCAATGAGAGTCGTTTCGCGCATGAGGGAGCTTCATCCACCCAATAAAAAAAAAAGGCCATGAAACCGGAGTACTTTTTAGTGAAGAGGTGTAGCATGGTAGGCGTGGTCATGTGTGTTAGTTAAGCTGGGGAAGGTTATGTTATGTTAGGTGAAGTTATGTAATGTTCAGTTGGATTTAGTTAGGCTAGGTTAGAGATAGTTAGGTTAGAGAATTTTAAATTAGGTTAGGAAAAGCTTTATTCAATCATATTAAATTTTAGTTAAATTATGTTAGGTTAGGTTAGGTTAGGCTAGGTTACGTTTGGTTAGAATAGGTTGGGTTAGAGATGGTTAGGTTAGGTTAGGTTAGATCTAAGCATAAGTTTATGTTCGTCATTGATAACCCGAATAACAGTCTGGATCAACGAAAAATTGGCTCAGCGAAGAACTCAACAGCACTATTGTCAGATGTCTATAGATGTATGGGGCAGTCGAGTCGACTGACGGATAGATGAGTTCTGTTAGCTTGTCAGCTTATAGAAAGTTTTCCTAAGCTGGTCTAGTCAGACAGATAAAGGTGTGACGCTTAGTAGGTCCATCGGTTTATAGAAGTCATGCTAAGCTTGTCTAGTCTGCTGACCTAATAACGAATAATGATAAGTTAGCATAGTTAGTAAATACTCTAAACTGGGCGAATTGTGGTGGTAAACTAGTCAAGTCAGCTAGTAGAAAGTGGTGTTAAATAATCGAGTGAAACGGTCGTTAGAGATGCACTCGTTTGAAACTTCATTTTGATTGGGACTGACCTCCATACAGGGAGGTCAGACCCATTTAAAATGAAGTTTCAAAGAAGGCGAAGACCTGGAGAGGTCTCGTGAACGACACTATTGATTGTAATGAGGCTGCAGTCACTCCATCTTCGAGGATGGTGCCTTGTTGACGATGAATAGTCTTAAAGGAATTAGAACCACACTTCACTCCCTAGAATA
Source organism: Cherax quadricarinatus (assembly GCF_038502225.1). Taxonomy (NCBI): domain Eukaryota; kingdom Metazoa; phylum Arthropoda; class Malacostraca; order Decapoda; family Parastacidae; genus Cherax; species Cherax quadricarinatus. Next base: position 51,114,834 of record NC_091293.1, read on the forward strand.
ATTTTCCAGGACAGTTCAGTTATAACTGTCAGAGGCTTAGTGTTTCTCCATGAGCGTGATAATAATAATAATAATAATAATAATAATAATAATAATAATAATAATAATAATAATAATAATAATAATAATAATAAAATAAAAAATAACATTTAATAATAATAATAATTTATAATCCTAATAAAATAAATAACAACATATTAATAATAATAATAATAATGTGTTTATTAGCATGGTGTTGCCGTGGCCATATTGTGGGTGGTGGTAGTCAAAATATTACAGATACACATAATGGAACCCAGGGTCGCGGCTACAATGTACCAGCAGCTAAGCAAATTACAGTGGTAATGAACTACTTACAATTTTATGATCCTGCTACAAACGTAACGATGATGATGATGACAAGACAACTCGTGTATGTTTTTTTTATGTAAATTCGGTTGCAGAATGTTTTAGTCCTGCCTGCTTAACACAGTAATTTCGACTTGTCCTTTTGGTGATTTCTCATTAAATCCTCTAAATCGTTAATGATAATTGTTTGGCAAAGTTGCGAGTCTACCACTAGTGTTGTGTGTTTGTGTTTGTGTGGGTATGTGTTTGTGATTGATTCTGTGTGCTTGTGTGGATATGTGTGTGTGTTTGTGTGAATAAATGTATGTGTTTGTGTTGGTATGTGTGTGTGCTTGCATGCGTATGTGTGGCTGCATGCCCATGTGTGTTTGTCTTTTGTTTGTGTGGGTATGTTTTAGCGAGTATGTGTGTTTCCGTGGGCGTGTGCTTGTCACCTGCTTTGTAAATAAGTATTACATTTGCCACTTTCCACTTTTACAAGGTATACAGACCTAGCTGACATCAATGACAACTTAGGTCAATTTTGTCCCAGGATGCGACACACACCAGTCGGCTAACTCCCAGGTTCCCATTTTACTGATGGGGAACATAAACAACCGGTGTAAAGAAACACCCATTATTTCTACCCTCGCCGGGAATCGAACTCGGACCCCTCGCTGTGTAAAGCGAGAGCTTTAGCCACCAGGCCACGGGGCTTGGAGTAATAGTAGTAGTAGTAATAGTTATAATAATAGTAGTAGTAGTAATAGTTATAATAATAGTAGTAGTAG
>NC_091293.1:51120951-51158451 GCF_038502225.1 Cherax quadricarinatus
ACGACACCCCCCACCAGGGAGGCCACCGCCGGGTCGCCATCTGGAGAAGACCCGGGCCGGAAGTACTGGCAAACCTACAACAACAACAATACACTCAGTTCACACACAGACCAGCACACCGTACAGCGGGAGCATCGACACCGTGCCCAGGCCTTCTAGGGCAGGGTATGTCTGAGCCAGAGCTTTCAGCTCACAAGACTGTCATTCCCATTAGCCCCCCTGGGGCGGGGATGGCAGACCAGAGAGGCCTAGCTTCTCCCTACGAGCCCCGTGAGGGCGGGGAATGTGGCTAGGCCTGGGGACAGTTGGTCCCGGAGATGAGGAGTACGATCGACACCATGCCCAGCCCTTCTAGGGCAGGGTTGGTGCCTGAGCCCGAGCTTGTAGCTCACAAGATGAGGGGGTACTTGTGCCTCCTCCCATGGAAGACTTAGGTCTCAGACACTCCCTAGACAGGGAGCCAGTGCCGGGCCACCACTTGGAAAAGGCCCGGGCCGGGAGAATACCGGCGAATCTTTAACAACAAACAAGGTTAAGGATTCCTAACTTTATTGACAAGCTAAGAGCTGTTACCTACATCAGCTCATTTGAAAGCATTTTTATTGTTATGAAACATACAAGTAGGGAACAGGATGAAGTTGGAGCCATCTGTGGGCCAGCATTTTCATTTGATCAACTGACTTTATCTCGTTGACATCATAATGCTGTACAAATGTGTTCCATACTCCAGTCATCCTGGGTATAAATGATCTCAGTTGAAGTGATGTTCAGGAGAAGGGTACAGCCAGAGTGAAGTTGCTGCTTTCTGCCCGTCTTGTGGCATAAAAGCTTGTTTCACGCTGTCCTCGAAGTGGATCCAAGTGTGGTACTTTGACAATATTGGCCTTGTACATAACAGTAAGGCCACCCACATCCCTCCTGTGTTGAAGGCTCTGCTGAAATGACAGATCTATCCAGGATGGGTCCAGGCGAGAGATGAGACGTCTTGCTCTGTTCTCTACTCTGTCAAGCAGTCGCAGATGAGAGGGGGGGGCAGGCAAACCAAGAAAGTGGAGCATACTCAAGGTGTGAGCGTACTTGTGCCTCGTACAGAATCTTGCAACCCCTACTGTCAAGCAGATGCGAGATACGGCGAAGTGCTGTAAGCTTCCTGGCTGCCTTGTTTGCAAGATTTACAACATGGTTCTTCATGGTCAGTTTGGAGTCAAATTTTACCCCAAGGATATCAACTTCTTCTCCAGGTACCAACACTCTCCCATTCATTTTTACCTACTGCTCCAGCATTACCATCATGGTGCCTACCATCATCATTTGTAATTTCTCAGAACTCTTCTCTCTCTCTCTCTCTCTCTCTCTCTCTCTCTCTTTCTTTTTTTTTTTTTTTTCTTTTTTTTACACAGGGTTTGACAAGGTTAAGGATCCCTAGCTTTATTGACAAGCTATTTACAGGTTAAGGATTCCTAACTTTATTGGCAAGCTAAGAGCTGTTACCTACATCAGCTCATTTGAAAGCATTTTTATTGTTATGAGACATACAAGTAGGGAACAGGATGAAGTTGGAGCCATCTGTGGGCCAGCATTTTCATTTGATCAACTGACTTTATCTCGTTGACATCATTATGCTGTACGAATGTGTTCCATACTCGAGTCATCCTGGGTATATATGATCTCAGATGGAGTGATGTTCTGGAGAAGGGTACAGCCAGAGTGAAGTTGCTGCTTTCTGCCCGTCTTGTGGCATAAAAGCTTGTTTCACGCTGTCCTCGAAGTGGATCCAAGTGTGGTACTTTGACAATATTGGCCTTGTACATAACAGTAAGGCCACCCACATCCCTCCTATGTTGAAGGCTCTGCTGAAATGACAGATCTATCCAGGATGGGTCCAGGCGAGAGATGAGACGTCTTGCTCTGTTCTCTACTCTGTCAAGCAGTCGCAGATGAGAGGGGGGGGGGGCAGGCAAACCAAGAAAGTGGAGCATACTCAAGGTGTGAGCGTACTTGTGCCTCGTACAGAATCTTGCAACCCCTACTGTCAAGCAGATGCGAGATACGGCGAAGTGCTGTAAGCTTCCTGGCTGCCTTGTTTGCAAGATTTACAACATGGTTCTTCATGGTTAGTTTGGAGTCAAATTTCACCCCAAGGATATCAACTTCTTCTCCAGGTGCCAACACCCTCCCATTCATCCTTACTACTGCACCAGCATTACCATCATGGTGCCTAGAGACGATCATCATTTGCGTTTTCTCAGGTGCAAATGTTACTTGCCATCTATTTCCCCAAGCTGATATAGCTCTCAGCTGGTGATTGATGTAGCTTAGAGCAGCTGGCATTTCTTCTCTTGGATAAGTGAATGTCAGTGTACAGTCGTCTGCATATGCATGTGATTCTGGGATGAGATGAAGAAGGTCGTTGAAGTAGACATTCCATAACAATGGTCCCAGCACGCTTCCTTGTGGAACACTTGCCCCAATAGGATGTCTTGCTGATTCCGTTCCATTGAGAACTACACTTAGAGATCTACCATGAAGGTAATCACTGAGGAGACATAGCGTAGAGCCTGCAATTCCCAGTGCTTGAAGTTTTGCTAAGAGGCCCTGGTGCCACACCCGGTCGAAAGCGCCAGCAATGTCCAGTGCTACCACACAGCTGACTTTGGATTCATCCAGTGACTGGTGCCACTTAGTGGAGAGGTTTAACAACAGATCAGCAGCAGAGTAACCTTTCCTGAAGCCATATTGACGATCACAAAGTAGTGAGTGGTAGTCAAAAAACTCTGTCATTTGTCTTGAGATTATTGTCTCAAGGATCTTACCAGTGATTGACAGGAGTGACACTGGTCTGTAGTTGCTGATTTCTGCTCTGCTCTTCTTTTTGTGAACAGGGACTACATTTGCCTCTTTCCATAGAGAGGGCCATTTACACTGTACTAGGCAGTGCTGAAAGATGCGAGTTAGAGGTGCTGCTAGCTGGTCTGCACATCTTCTCAGCAATCTTGGGCTCAACTTGTCTGGGCCCACAGCCTTTTCTTGGTCAAGCGATTTAAGAAGGAAATGCACCTCCTCCTGCCTTATTGTCACCACTGACAGTTTTGACACAGTTCTTGCAGCTAGCCAAGGAGGGTCCCTTGCTGGATCAGGAACTTGCATTTTGGTAGCAAAGTGTTCAGCAAAGAGGTCCGCCTTCTCTTGACTACTAGTAGAGGTGGTCCCATCCTGTCGATTTAGAGGTGGAATGAGTTCATCAGGCAGATAACCTTGTCTGTCCTTGCCCATTTAGCAATGGCCCACTTTTGAACGTCACCCATATGCCTACAGGCTTGCCTGTGCAAGTTCCTGTTATAGGTGGTAGGATGTCTCTTATACCTTCGCCATGCTTTGTACTTAGCAGTAGCAGCCTCTCTACAACGAAAGCCAAACCAAGGCTGATCTGTAGGCTTCGTCACATATTGCCGGTGAGGAATGTGTTCTTGTTGTAGATTAAGGATGTGTCCAGTGAAGGCTTTCACTTGGTTGTCAACATCCCCTTGGAGAAGAGCATTCCAATCGGTGGTGGCGAGCTCAGAGCAAAGGGCTGGCCAATTACCTCTTTCCCATAGCCAGGTTGTGCGTGTGGACTCCTCACCTCGTTCTGTTGGGATCTTAAGTGTCGTAAAAACAGCCTTGTGGTCAGATGATCCAACGTAGCCGAGGGGTTGACAAGTGACTATACCTTCTGCCAGATCACTCACTACTGGGTCAAGGGAGGAGCCAGAGATGTGAGTAGGGAAATCAACAAAGTTTCTCATGTCAAATACTGCAAGAAGGTCATCAAAGTCCCTCTGTATAAGGTGTTGGTTGAGGTCACCAACAATTATGATATGTTGACAGTTGTGTTGGAGCAGAAGGGAGTCCACATTTTCCATTAGGAAGTTGATGGAGTCTGCATGTTGTCACTGAGGTTTGTACATTGCACATACTAGTACAGAGGTACTAGTGTTTATGCATAGCTTGAAGGACATCATTTCAAGATGGGTAGGGATGGCAACATTAATGTGCTGGGCATGAACACTTTTAGAGAAGCACACAGCAACACCTCCAACTTGCCCTTGCCTGTCTCTTCTCATCCATGAGGTGTAGCCAGGAATTCTTTCAAAATTTTCTGGAGTCCTGTCGTCCAAAAATGTTTCAACAACAGCTATCATGTTGGGACGTCGAGTGTTCACAAAACTCTGTGTGAGCTCTCCAACATTAGTAATGAAACCTCTAATGTTGGCCGACAGTATGCTGATAAACTGGCCCCTCATGATGTGTTCAGCTTGATGTGGTGGGTGTGTAAGGTGCCTGCCCTTGAGAGAGGTAGGGCACCGAGGCAGCTGCTGTGATGTAGGTCTGAAGTCTTGTAAAAGGCACATTACCACCTGCTGGGCTGTTAATGATATACGTCTTCGGAGGCTTCTTTGTTTTATTGTTAATTCGTGGTGGGTACACAGGCTTGTGTGTTGTGCCCATGGCCCGGGAAGGCCATCCCACGAGAGCTGCTAGTAGGCCTTGTGTCTTCCTGCTAGGCCGCTGTGTGAGTGAGAGTGAGGCAAGGGCAGGCAGGCAGCGTGCCCACCGAGAGGCCTGGCTACAGAGGGCAGCACCTTAGTGGCGCGAAATATGAACTAAGCTGGCAGACAGCATGGGCTGTCTGTGCAGACAGTACAGGCTGTCTACATATGCTCGGCCACCTACCTCACGTCGTCCCGACGCGACAATACTGGTGGTAAAAGAAACTCGGTCTCTCTCTCGTAGGAACAGGGCACAGAACACAAAATAAAAACATATATATACATATGGACATGGAAAAAAAACTTCCTACAGGGAGGGAAGAAAAAAACATGTGGGGTGTGCTAAACATCGTGGTCAAAGGCAGTGAGCGTCGAAGGGCATCACTGCACGCCTTCCTGCGTCTGGACAGATACTGCAACACAGGAGACATCGCTGCGGCTGAGCTGTGACGTAACAGGGTACGGTCTCCTCTGGAACGGTGAAGCAGTCATCGTAGGAGTCGCTGCAGGTTTTCACTCAACCTGGGGCACGACATGCTGGTGCCCTCGAGTGAGGCGTCGACAAAACTCGGCAACTGGGCAGGACTTCTGGCAAGCGACTCAGGAGGACACTTCTCGACTGGTACTGTCGCTGGGCTGTCACTGCCGGCGAGCGTGGAGCGAGTTGTGGAGCGAGTCGTGGCAGAGACGACTGGGCGAAACATCTGGGAGTCGTAACATCATACACCAGACTGCAGTGAGAGAGCTAGCAGTCAAAGTGACATCATCTTTGTGCAGGCTGCTCACTGAAGCTTGTGACACGAGGCTGACACAGCGCCTGCCGACAGGGCTAACTGCGGCTTGACGAGTGTCATTCTCTCGGCAGTTGGAGTTATAGCAGAGGTTAGTCTAAGCGTCCCCAGACTTGTTTCTCTACATATAACTGCACTCTGACGGTCTGGAGGTGAAGTGAAACAAATCTCTATGGGAATCGTAGCAGGTACGATTCTACAGACCATCACGAGCGACGAGCATAAAAGCTTTCTGTACAAGAGGGCTCAGGCTCAGGGGCTGACATGACAGCTGTCAAATGCACTGGTCACATGGGTGACTTAGCACAGTGGTGCTACTCAGGTCTGGCTCAGACCTCACTGGACACACGGAAACTTTAGACACCTGCGGTACATGCGGTACAACATGGCTTAAACTAGCAAATGATGCTTTTCTCTGCACAAAACTGACACTAAGACATATACTAAAATGTGAGAACACTGACTGAGAGGAATTAATTAACACACGACATATATCTTCTCTCAATCTTCTCGACAATACTGAAATAATTACTGAACACTCGATGGTGACATCATGTGATGTCATGTCAGCGCGAGGTGACGTCAGCAGCACACTCGAGGTGACGTCAGGCAGACGTCACATCGTGACGTCGTGAAGTCGGGCAGCGTCGTCGGTGACGTTAATGTGATGCGGGCAGCAGACCACAGCATGAGGCCTGGGACATCTGGTAACTCACGTGGCTGGTAGATCCACGTGACACCGCCCACACCCACGTGGCGTGTGATCCACATGGTGGTGTCGTGATCTATGTGGCATGCTGATCCACGTAGCTTCGAGTGGCCTCGGGCACTCTGATACACAGCTCTGGCAATGAATCACACGAAAAACAGCAGAAAACACAGCAGAGGGAGTGGGCAGTGGTGAGTGGTGTATGGTAGGCTGGTGAGGTGTGAGAGTACAGCAGGGCGAGGCAAGGAGCGGCCACTTCCTCCTCCCACAAACACGTGGAGAACTCACACTGGACGCAGAAATCACCACAAAACTCACCTCTGGCTTGCTGAAACAGCTGTGCTGAGCTGAACAACAACAGCAACATACAAGTGACGCTGAACACGTGACTTGAGAAACAGCGTGGGACGCTGTAGCGTGGGGTCACTTACAATTCTCGGAGAATTTCGGCAAATTTCGGCTGGATCCTGCTTGTACCTGTGTCTGGATGCTCAAACGTGCAGACACGACATCAGGATAACTCGTTGAGAGACGGATGCTTCTTGTATAGGGTGATAAAGTGAAGATGACTTCATACCTCTCTCTGGGCAAACACAACTGCTGCGACCACCGCTTCCACCATTTATAACGAGATTATTTGGTAGTGCTGGTAGCGGGGAGTAAATGATACGTCTTCGGAGGCTTCTTAGTTTATTGAAAGGTCGTGGTGGGTACACAGGCTTGTGTGTTGTGCCCATGGCCCGGGAGGGCCATCCCACGAGAGAGAGCTAGGAGTAGGCCTTGTGTCTTCCTGCTAGGCCGCTGTGTGAGTGAGAGTGAGGCAAGGGCAGGCAGGCTGGCATGCCCACCGAGAGGCCTGGCCACATAGGGCAGCATCTGAGTGGCACGAAATATGAACTAAGCTGGCAGACAGCATGGGCTGTCTGTGCAGTCAGTACAGGCTGTCTACATTGTAGGTAGTACTTCGTCACTGAAAAGTTTTTATCCTCACCAACCCTCGTATTTAAGTAATATTTAGAAAGTTTGTGGAGCACACTGTGACACATCTTCACCCTCTTCTCTCTCTCTCTCTCTCTCTCTCTCTCTCTCTCTCTCTCGCTCTCTCTCTCTCTCTCTCTCTCTCTCTCTCTCACTCTCTCTCTCTATCTCTCCCTCTCTCTCTCTCTTTCTCTCCCGTCCAGCCAGCCAGACATGTGTAGTCTATTCCAGAAATTCCTCGGTAAACGCCACATTCACCACAAAACAGCTAGCCATTCCCTTCAACACAAGCGGACAAGAGTGACCAATTTATTTACTACCACATCCACCAGCTAACTGTAGTGACCTGTCTGTCAACTTCCACATCAACCAACTCGCTATAGCATCCCGTTTTTCCACGACTTTCATCATCTGTTGACTATAGCGACCCATTTATTCACTACTATTACATTTAACTGGAGTGACCATCTATCCACTATTACCATGAACATCTGAATATAGTGTGAACTGTCCAATACCACCAACAACAGAGGACTAGAGCAACCCATCCACTAGCATTAATAGCATCTATTTACAGAGTTCCTTCAGTCTATTATCACTTGCTAAACGAACCAATCAGATTGCACTTTCTAGTCGTTTGTTTGTCATAAATAACACGCTGCAGTGATAGTAATTACCCTGTATTGATTTGCAGTTTAAAATAAGAGTCCTTCTCGTTGAGAAACTGCTCTCCTGATGCTGTAAATGTTAGATTTACGAGCGAATATTATTCGTTTTCGAGGCAGGTCTTGGTTATTTCCAGGCAAGTCTGGGCGATTTTGAAGCTGATTTTGTGTACTAAGATGTCGGAAGCTTTTAGAAAATCACAAGGGATGCAATGTTCATCTTTAATTAAGTTTTAGCCTATGACAGTGCATTCTCTTAGCAAAACATATCTTTCCTCACGTCACTTTCACATCTGACTCTTGTTTTTCTCCAGCATGTATATTATTGTCTTTCCAGATACCTCTTTTAACTTAAAAAACTATATTAGAAGGGAAATAGCTGCCGACAACACGACGGAAATGGATAAGAATGCATTTACTTTGGACAACTCCAATAGATTAACGATTTAAGTAAAAAAAAAGTGACAGTATTCGTGTCCATTTCCCTTACAAAGCTTGTTGTACAGGTGAAACATTGGAATTAAAATTTTTTTTAAAACTGCACTTTGTATCCTTTTAACAGACTTTGCATACATAACTGTTGTCCATAACATTTGCTGCCATCTCTGAAACTTCTCAGATTAGGTATGGTAGAAGTGACGGTCAGGATAGAAAGAGTATTATTATTATTATAATCAAAGAGAAGCACTATGCCACAAGGGCTATACAGCGATAGAAAGAGTAGTGGTGACATCAGGTCAGGAGTAGTAGTACTGATTCCTAGCTCAGGAAGGGTAATAGTGACTCCAGAGTAGGAGGGATAGCGGTAACCCCTATCACTGTCTGTCCAAGGATAGGAGAGACAGTGGTAGCTCCAGTTTAGGAGGGGAAGTGATGACCCTAGGATAGAAGATGTTGATGACCCTCAGCATAGGAAGGGTTACTTAGAAGATGCATGTAGTCGCTTCTAGGGGGCACCGTCCTCGATCGATCAGGATATTAGTGCCCACAGCCCACAGTCCAACGTATGCACCACAGCACTGCTGGTTAGGAACTTACTTGAGTAACATATAGAGTTCACTCTTGAAAACAGCTAGAGGTCTGTTGGTAATTCTCATTATGCACAATGGTAAGAAATTGAAAAGTTGCGTTCCTTTCATACGTATTAAGCTCTCTTTCATTAATTGTAAAGGTATCTTGTAACGTCTGCCAAGCCTCATGTTTTCATATAATGCGATTTCGGTGTGCAGGCTTAGGACCATTTCCTTCAGAATCTTTCAGATGTAGAGTATGATATATCTTTCTCGTATACATTCTAAAAAGTACAGTTCGAGGGACTGCAAGCACCCCTAGTAAATTAGGAGTTTGTCCGAGGTTATACAAGCTGTAAAGGTTCCCAGATCATTCTTCATTTCTGCAGTTTCGCCTGTATAGAAGGGGGGTTGTTAGTATGCAGCAATATTCCTGCAGAGAGACGGTGAATGATCTGAAGAATATCATCACTGGCTTGGCTTCTTTTGTTTTGAAAGATTTAGCTACTTTTCTTGCTGTGGTGATAACAACTTTGCTGTGCTCCTTAATTATGATATCCTCTGGCATTATTACATCCAAATCTCCCATATTGGATTTCCCCGCTAATGAGCTGTTTGAGCTTGTCTTTATTATCAACTTGTTTTCATTTCATCAGCTTTACGTTAACACTGTAACTGGGAGTTGTCTTCTTAGAACACCATATTGTTGTCAGTGGCCAGCTGGAAGACTTGGAGGCTCACTATGTTTTCTGCGAAGGCTGATGTGGTGATATGGCTTATGTTCTTGTATGTGCATGATAACAGAATGAGAAACAGAAGTGGGGCGTGTACCATGCCTTGAGGAAGAAAACCATTTTACCGTGGCAACCTCTGATTTCACTCTGTTTACTATTACTCTATATTTCTGTTTGTAAAGAAGTTAAATATTTTTCTAGGCATTAGGTCTGAACGCATTCTGTGTGTAATTAGCCCACCTTCATAACCGTCGAAGGTTTTAGCAAAGTCAGTGTACAGCATATTTGCATAATGCTTATCTTCCAGTGTATTACAGATCGTAGTAATGGTTCAGCAGTTGCCAGAGGCAATACGACTTGTTCAGCATCCATATTGACCTGTGTTGTGCAGTTGCTGTAATTCCATGTAATTCACAATCTTGATTCTTAAAACCCTTTCGAAGATCTTGATATTGTGGCACGTCAGGGCTATTGGTAAATAATAATTTTTTGTGCTTGCTTTGTTGCCATATTTGTCGAGTGGGGGTTATATCAGTGTTTTTTTAGTGATTTTGAGATGACACCAGTATCCAGATTTCTTCCAAGTTGAATATTCTTTCATATTCTTGGTGACTATGGAATTCCGAGAGTCTGAGAAAGAGGTGGAATGCGAGGGCATGCAACTGATTGCTTCTTCGAAATCAAGTAGGGTCAGGGTTATATCAGAAATTTCAGAGATTTCTGTGGCATTTTGTGTATCGTTCATTAAAAACTCCTTAGGATAGTCAGTCCTGAGATTAATTGTGGCTTAAGCGTTTCAGTCATTTCTTTGTTGTTGTATGCATAGGTTTTATTCCTTTAATTATAGTCGGATACTAGATGATTTGGCTCTGGATTTTGCACATGAGAAAAAAATATTCTGGATTTCTTTCATTTTCACTTATGGCTTTTCTGCATTCTTTTTATCTCCTGGATTCTATAGGATGCATTCAGTTCGAGCTTAATGTTCTTGATTTCCGTAACCAGTATTTCTTTTCGTTGTTCAGATAGTGTGCAGTCCTTGAGAAGTTCTGCGACCCGTCATCTTCGTCTATAAAGGGAGCGCCTCTCTCTTTTCAACTTGCCCTTTTTCTTTTTCTTAGTAATAGTATGTATCTGAAAAGTAACATCTAGTATCTTGAGTTCATCCACTTATGTTAATTGGTCAGGTTCCCGCTATTTTCTTCCCAGCATATTTCACTGAGATTGTAATTTGCTTGATTCCAGTTGTTGTTAAAATGTAATTTAGAGAACATACCCTAACCAAAGAGTATATTTTGCTGATTAGGACCAGAGAGTATGCAGTCTGAACTCCTGTTAGGTTGTTGTCTAAGTTTGCCGTCTCTGGCACAGTTTTGTCCCGTATCAGTTCTTGATTATTAGTGAATGTAAAGTCAAGAGTATTTTCTAGTTTGGTCGGTTCCATTATAAGCTAGCCTAGGGCAAATTTGTTGCAATCTTGGTAGTTCGGTTCAGCCAGACCAATCATCCGAAGTGGCTCCTGGGATTTTCACTGATATGACAATCTTCGCTACATTCTTCCATTTTAGGTGTCCTCAAAGAACGTCACCAAGCAACAGGATAAAGAATAAAAAGGCACAATGCCGCGAATGGAATAGTTTGCAAATAACCCAGACATAGGAGAATCAAACTTTCGAGCCGACTTGGATCATTAACTAGTCACACAGAAGCTCGAAGGGAAGAGAGCCAGTACATATACAAGCGGTGAGCAGGGCCGAGAGTACTGAAACGAGAGGAAGTAGTAGCATAATTTTAGAAGTAGAGGTAGAGATAGTGGTAGTAGTAGTAGTGGTGGTAGTAGTAGTAGTAGTAGTAGTAGTAGTAGTAGTAGTAGCAGCAGCAGCAGTCGTAGTAGTAGTAGTAGTACAAGTGGTGCAGCAGTGGGAGAGGTGGCAATAAGATGGGAGCAGTGGTAGTGACACAAGGATAAGAGAGTGGAGCGTTATCGAGGTAATAGTAGTAGTAGTGGTAGCGGAGTTAGTCTAATTACAAAAGTAAAAAAGAAAAAGGAGCACTACAGGAGAGCTAGCGCAAAAAAAAAAAACCCTCACAGGACAGAACCCACCCAGGCAGAAAAAAGGAAAGACAAACAAAATTTAGGAAAGGAGAAAAGATAAGGGCAGTGGTGACCCCCAGCTAAAAGAGAATGTCACTGGCTACCCCTGAGTATAAGAAGGGTGATGATGACTCTCATCACTGGAAGGGAAGCGGTGACCCTCAAGTTAGAAGGGTAGAAGTGACCTTAGGATAGGCAGTGGTGACCACCCAGGCAAGATCACATAGGGAAATGGTTTCAAAGTTTAAACCTTCGTCTCATAGAGTGATGAAACACAATGCACCTATAAATATAATATTTCCCTATTGCAACTTAAAACTTAAAAAAAAAACGAATGGGTGAAGCCCAAAAATTCTAGTTTAGAGTTTAATGTGCTGAACGATGCACGTAAAATTGTTAATTATCTGGTGGAATTAGGTGTAAAAAGACCTTTCATGTAGATGAATACTGCAAAATCATTATGTACACATGGCCAATTATGTTTAACTGATTATAATCGCCACTGTACTCATTGTCCAGAATTACGAGTTTTAAAACAGGATATTCCGAGCCAAACTAGTGTAACTATTACGAGAGGAAAATGGCAAACAACACACTATGAAAGTACAGCCAAGAGCCAACCACCACGAGAACTTAAACATGTAATTTAAAAAAGGTTTAAGACGATTATACTATGTGATACCTTCCACCTACTATACAATAATCTTCCTCTACAGCCATTCGAAATTAGCGCAATATAATTCTCGCTTACAAGCATAACCTTAAATTCTCAGAAAATGTCCAAAATATCTAACAACATCTCCCAACTACCAAAAAGAAACTTACAAATATGAATAAAAAACTACCATTACACAACACGATCATATTAAAAAACTACCACATAACATAAAACATTTTTTACTATAAAACACCACCACCAAATATGCAACACTAACACCTGCCATAAAACACCACCACCTGCCATAAAACACCACCACCTGCCATAAAACACCACCACCTGCCATAAAACATCACCACCTGCCATAAAACATCACCACCTGCCATAAAACATCACCACCTGCCATAAAACATCACCACCTACCATAAAACATCACCTGCCATAAAACATCACCTGCCATAAAACAACACCACCTGCCATAAAACATCACCACCTGCCATAAAACACCACCACCTGCCATAAAACATCACCACCTGCCAAAAAACACCACCACCTGCCATAAAACATCACCACCTACCATAAAACATCACCACCTGCCATAAAACACCACCACCTGCCATAAAACACCACCACCTGCCATAAAACATCACTACCTGCCATAAAACATCACCACCTACCATAAAACATCACCACCTACCATAAAACATCACCACCTGCCATAAAACACCACCACCTGCCATAAAACATCACCTGCCATAAAACATCACCACCTGCCATAAAACACCACCACCTGCCATAAAACATCACCACCTACCATAAAACATCACCACCTGCCATAAAACATCACCTGCCATAAAACACCACCACCTGCCATAAAACATCACCTGCCATAAAACATCACCACCTGCCATAAAACATCACCACCTGCCATAAAACACCATCGCCTGCCATAAAACATCACCACCTGCCATAAAACATCACCACCTGCCATAAAACATCACCACCTGCCATAAAACATTACCACCTGCCATAAAACATCACCACCTGCCATAAAACATCACCACCTGCCATAAAACACCACCTGCCATAAAACATCACCACCTGCCATAAAACATTACCACCTGCCATAAAACATCACCACCTGCCATAAAACATCACCACCTGCCATAAAACACCATCGCCTGCCATAAAACGTCACCACCTGCCATAAAACATCACCACCTGCCATAAAACATCACCACCTGCCATAAAACATCACCACCTGCCATAAAACATCACCTGCCATAAAACATCACCACCTGCCATAAAACACCACCACCTGCCATAAAACATCACCACCTACCATAAAACATCACCACCTACCATAAAACATCACCACCTACCATAAAACATCACCACCTACCATAAAACATCACCACCTGCCATAAAACATCACCTGCCATAAAACACCACCTGCCATAAAACATCACCACCTGCCATAAAACATCACCACCTACCATAAAACATCACCACCTACCATAAAACATCACCACCTACCACAAAACATCACCACCTGCCATAAAACATCACCACCTACCATAAAACACCACCACCTGCCATAAAACATCACCACCTACCATAAAACATCACCTACCATAAAACACCACCACCTGCCATAAAACACCACCACCTGCCATAAAACATCACCACCTGCCATAAAACACCACCACCTGCCATAAAACATCACCACCTACCATAAAACATCACCACCTGCCATAAAACACCACCACCTGCCATAAAACACCACCACCTGCCATAAAACATCACTACCTGCCATAAAACATCACCACCTACCATAAAACATCACCACCTACCATAAAACATCACCACCTGCCATAAAACACCACCACCTGCCATAAAACATCACCTGCCATAAAACATCACCACCTGCCATAAAACACCACCACCTGCCATAAAACATCACCACCTACCATAAAACATCACCACCTGCCATAAAACATCACCTGCCATAAAACACCACCACCTGCCATAAAACATCACCTGCCATAAAACATCACCACCTGCCATAAAACATCACCACCTGCCATAAAACACCATCGCCTGCCATAAAACATCACCACCTGCCATAAAACATCACCACCTGCCATAAAACATCACCACCTGCCATAAAACATTACCACCTGCCATAAAACATCACCACCTGCCATAAAACATCACCACCTGCCATAAAACACCACCTGCCATAAAACATCACCACCTGCCATAAAACATTACCACCTGCCATAAAACATCACCACCTGCCATAAAACATCACCACCTGCCATAAAACACCATCGCCTGCCATAAAACGTCACCACCTGCCATAAAACATCACCTGCCATAAAACATCACCACCTGCCATAAAACATCACCACCTGCCATAAAACATCACCTGCCATAAAACATCACCACCTGCCATAAAACACCACCACCTGCCATAAAACATCACCACCTACCATAAAACATCACCACCTACCATAAAACATCACCACCTACCATAAAACATCACCACCTACCATAAAACATCACAACCTGCCATAAAACATCACCTGCCATAAAAAACCACCTGCCATAAAACATCACCACCTGCCATAAAACATCACCACCTACCATAAAACATCACCACCTACCATAAAACATCACCACCTACCATAAAACATCACCACCTGCCATAAAACATCACCACCTACCATAAAACACCACCACCTGCCATAAAACATCACCACCTACCATAAAACATCACCATCTACCATAAAACACCACCACCTGCCATAAAACACCACCACCTGCCATAAAACATCACAACCTACCATAAAACATCACCACCTACCATAAAACATCACCACCTGCCATGAAACATCACCACCTACCATAAAACACCACCACCTGCCATAAAACATCACCACCTACCATAAACACCACCACCAAATATGAAACACTAACACCTACCATAAAGCACCACCACCTGCCATAAAACATCACCACCTACCATAAAACATCACCACCTGCCATAAAACACCACCACCTGCCATAAAACACCACCACCTGCCATAAAACATCACCTGCCATAAACACCACCACCAAATATGCAACTCGACCACCTACCATAAAATATCACTGCCACCATAAAACATCACCACCCACCATGAAACACCACCACCAGCTATGTGACACCACCACCTACCATAAAATAGCACCACCTATCATAAAACAACACCATGCATCATAAAACACCACCACCCACCATAAAACACCACCACCCACCATAAAACACCACCACCCACCATAAAATATCACTTTCTACAATAAAACACTCCCACCTAAAATTAAATATGAGTCATCATCATAAAGCATGGCAGCCTGCCATAAACAACGTCCCTCCCTCAGTGTCAACACCACACCAACATATTGTAAATAATCACTCTTATAAACAGAGTCAGCAGGATTCAGTAGTATGAGTAGCACCACTAGCAGCTGAGGCAACAGCATCTAGAAGCAGGAACTCCTTCAGCAGCACTGCTACCCCAGCAGCAACAGAACAGAGCAGCAGCACTGCTACACTAAAAACAGAAGCAGTAACACCAGCAGTAGCACCAAAACTAGCAGCAGGAGCAGAGTCACCAGCAGCAGCACTAGCAGCACTACTAGCCCCGCCACCACCACTACCACCAGCCCCGCCACCACCACTACCACCAGCCCTGCCATCACCACTACCACCAGCCCCGCCACCACCAGCCCCGCCACCACCACCACCACCACCACCACCAGCCCCGCCACCACCACCACCACCAGCCCCGCCACCACCACTACCACCAGCCCCGCCACCACCACTACCACCAGCCCTGCCACCACCACTACCACCAGCCCCGCAACAACAACCACCACCAGCCCCGCCACCACCACCACCACCACCAGCCCCGCCACCATCACCACCACCAGCCCCGCCACCACCACCACCACCACCAGCCCCGCCACCACCACCACCACCAGCCCCGCCACCACCACCACCACCACCCCCGCCACCACCACCAGCCCCGCCATCACCACCACCAGCCCCGCTACCACCACCACCACCACCAGCCCCGACACCAGCCCCAACACCAGCCCCGCCACCACCACTACCACCAGCCCTGCAACAACAACCACCACCAGCCCCGCCACCACCACTACCACCAGCCCCGCCACCACCACTACCACCAGCCCTGCCACCACCACTACCACCAGCCCCGCAACAACAACCACCAAAAGCCCCGCCACCACCACCACCATCACCAGCCCCGCCACCATCACCACCACCAGCCCCGCCACCACCACCACCAGCCCCGCCACCACCACCACCACCCGCCCCGCCACCACCACCACCACCCCCGCCACCACCACCAGCCCCGCCACCACCACCACCACCACCAGCCCCGCTACCACCACCACCACCACCAGCCCCGACACCAGCCCCACCACCAGCCCCGCCACCACCACTACCACCAGCCCCGCAACAACAACCACCACCAGCCCCGCCCCCACCACAACCACCAGCCCCGCCACCACCACTACCACCAGCCCCGCCACCACCACTACCACCAGCCCTGCCACCACCACTACCACCAGCCCCGCAACAACAACCACCACCAGCCCCGCCACCACCACTACCACCAGCCCCGCCACCACCACTACCACCAGCCCCGCCACCACCACTACCACCAGCCCTGCCACCACAACCACCACCAGCCCCGCAACAACAACCGCCACCAGCCCCGCCACCACCACCAACCAAGCCACCACCACCACCCCACTACCGCCACCTCCACCTCTACCATCACCACTACTACCATCCCAAAAATCACCACCACCACCCCCACCATCATCACCATCACCACCACCACTACCACAACCACCACTACCACCATCACTACCACTGCCACTACCACTTCCACCAGCACAACCACCACCGCTACCACCAGCACAACCACCACCACCACCATCACAACCATCACTACCAGTGTCACCACCACCACTAACATTAATAACAAGGTGCTGATATCAACTACTAACGTTCTCTCGCCCCCTCGTGACCTCATGCAGAAAATTACACGTTTTTCTGAATGCAAGACTGGCCAGTAAATATTCCTGGAGCTTTTTTGTAAATGCTTCAAAAGAATATGCCGTGAGGAAATAGCAGTTTTTGTTGTTGAAGTATGTTGTAGAGAAGGGAAAGACAGGTGGTAGAGCTATTAATGGTGTAGGCTGGCATAGTATAAGGAACAAAAGGGGATAGGATAGAGGAAATGGAGTCGAGGTACGAGAAAACCTATAGGGAACTCGTGTGTTCCCTATAGGTTTTCTCGCATCGGGGAGTACACGAAGTCTATTTACTTCTACAAGGGAAGTGGTGTCACTTTGATTCTTAAATAATTTTTTTTTTACAACTAGCTTGCATGATGAGCCGGGTGAGCCCCGGGAGGTGGGTGTGAGCAGCAATTATTGCAGAGTTTAAAAAATATAGTAAATTAACAAAAGTCCAGACAAGATAAATGTAGCTTTGTATCTGAAATTAAAAATGTCACTGAAGAAAGATCGTACAGGAGCAAGGAGCATAAGCTGAACATAAGACACAGGGAGGGCAGCATATAGTGTACATAGAACAACTGAATTGTTGAATTAAAACGATGAATAGCAGAGGCAACTCCTGTCTTCGTACACCTCAGAGATTAAATGATTCAGTCGTGTAGGTGGAGTGATTTGTGAATCCCGACTAAGAGGAATAAAATGAGACAATTTAATGAAGTATTGAAGCTTAACATATAATAACATTTTGCTCCATTGCTAATCTTTATACCATAAGAGATGTGAATTAATGTCTAATTGGATGCTCTTTTCCCAGTTACTGATTCAATTTAACTAGAGGATCGAACAGTCTGTCTGCTCTGTAAGCATGTTAGTTAGAAATACTATACATTATAGTATGTATAGTCTAGCCACTGGTATTTATATTATATTTGTCTAGTACAAGCTGCATCATGAAATCACGTTGTAGACGTATGAAGGAGTGTAGTAACATCCTCTGTCTGCTTATATTAATTAGAAGCTTAGCCTCTATAATAAGTGCTGAAGAAACATAGGGAAGGTGACACAACTAATCGATATGAAAGAGATAAACACAGGTAAGTCAAATGACTATGTAATAGATACATTGAGTACCAGGTAAGTTTGGTTGCAACAGCACTATCTTCAGCTTGATGTTTGTGAAGGACTCCTCAACTAAAGATCTGGAGAAACCACCCTCTCTTTCCCAGAATCAAACCTGAATCTCTTTTGTTATATAGACATGGGTGACCCTTAAGAGTTTTGCGATTCATTATGAAAATAATATTATTAAACAACCCACCAATACAAAATTACACTTGGAGAATTGGGAACACAGTGGAGAAATTGAAAATAGAGTATTAAAACAGCAAATTGGTGATGAAAAACTTATGTGCTGGCATGTCAGTGACATAATAAGAGCCAAAGAGAGATAGGGAGATAGAGAGAGAAGGTTTCAAACTTAAGCAAAACTGGCATCGGATAAAGAGCCTTTGGAAGGCTCTTGAGGTTTATTTTCCCAGTAAAAGTAAACCAGAAGAAAAGTACAATAAAAAGTGAAAAAAATTATGAATATAGAATAATACGAAAGGGAACTGAGATCAAGGTGGACAAATCACCAAATCAGTGAAAAATGTATTTTACTGGGACATGCCGCAAGGCTGAAGATTTCTTCATACCCAAAAACAGACGAAGTAATTTTGAAAAAAAAAATGCAAGAGAGCTGTGCACTTTTTGAAGATATAAGAGGAAGGGAAGAAATACTGTATGGTTGGGTGAGGAGACAAAGTAGCAATTTGAGAATAATATAGCAGTAAGAGTTGACAGAACTGTGGCGATATGTTGTGGTGTAGTGATGGAGTGATAGTATGTTGTATTGTAGTGATGGCGTGATAGTATATTGTGGTGTAGTGATGGGGTGATGTCATGTTGTAGTGTAGTGATGGTCTGATAGTATGTTGTAGTGTAGTGATGGTCTGGTAGTGTTGTAGTGCAGTGATGGTCTAATAGTATATTGTGGTGTAGTGATGGGGTGATGTCATGTTGTAGTGTAGTGATGGTCTGATAGTATGTTGTAGTGTAGTGATGGTCTGGTAGTGTTGTAGTGCAGTGATGGTCTGATAGTATATTGTGGTGTAGTGATGGGGTGATGTCATGTTGTAGTGTAGTGATGGTCTGATAGTATGTTGTAGTGTAGTGATGGTCTGGTAGTGTTGTAATGTAGGGATGGTCTGATAGTATATTGTGGTGTAGTGATGGGGTGATAGTATATTGTGTAGAGATGGGGTGATAGTATATTGTGGTGTAGTGATGGGGTGATAGTATATTGTGGTGTAGTGATGTGGTGATAGTATATTGTGGTGTAGTGATGGGGTGATAGTATATTGTGGTGTAGTGATAGGGTGATGCTATGTTGTAGTGTAGTGATTAGGTGATAGTATGTTGTAGTGTAGTGATGGGGTGATAGTATATTGTGGTGTAGTGATGGGGTGATAGTATATTGTGGTGTAGTGATGGGGTGATAGTATATTGTGGTGTAGTGATAGGGTGATGCTATGTTGTAGTGTAGTGATTAGGTGATAGTATGTTGTAGTGTAGTGATGGGGTGATAGTATATTGTGGTGTAGTGATAGGGTGATGCTATGTTGTAGTGTAGTGATGGGGTGATAGTATATTGTGGTGTAGTGATGGGGTGATAGTATATTGTGGTGTAGTGATGGGGTGATAGTATGTTGTGGTGTAGTGATGGGGTGATAGTATATTGTGGTGTAGTGATGGGGTGATAGAATGTTGTGGTGTAGTGATGACGTGATAGTATATTGTGGTGTAGTGATGGGGTGACAGTATATTGTGGTGTAGTGATGGGGTGATAGTATGTTGCGGTGTAGTGATGGGGTGATAGTATATTGTGGTGTAGTGATAGGGTGATAGAATGTTGTGGTGTAGTGATGACGTGATAGTATGTTGTGTTGTAGTGATGGCGTGATGCTATGTTGTAGTGTAGTGACGGAGTAATAGTATGTTGTAGTGTAGTGATGGGGTGATAGTATATTGTGGTGTAGTGATAGGGTGATAGTATATAGTGGTGTAGCGATGGGGTGATAGTATATTATGGTGTAGTTATGGGGTGATAGTAGGTTGTGATGTAGTGATGGGGTGATGCTATGTTGTAGTGTAGTGATTAGGTGATAGTATGTTGTAATGTAGTGATGGGGTGATAGTATATTGTGGTGTAGTGATGGGGTGATAGTATGTTGTGGTGTAGTGATGGGGTGATAGTATATTGTGGTGTACTGATTGGGTGATAGTATATTGTGGTATAATGATGGGGTGATAGTATGTTGTGGTGTAGTGATGGGGTGATGCTATGTTGTAGAGTAGTGATGGCGTGATAGTATGTTGTAGTGTAGTGATGGGGTGATAGTATATTGTGGTGTAGTGATGACGTGATAGTATATTGTGGTGTAGTGATGGGGCGATAATATGTTGTGGTGTAGTGATGGGGTGATAATATTTGTAGTGTAGTGATGGTGTGATAGAATGTTGTGGTCTAGTGAAGGGGTGATAGTATGTTGTGGTGTAGTGATGGCGTCATAGTATATTGTGGTGTAGTGATGGGGTGATAATATGTTGTGGTGTAGTGATGGGGTGATAGTATGTTGTGGTGTAGTGATGGCGTTATAGTATATTGTGGTGTAGTGATGGCGTGATAGTATATTGTGGTGTAGTGATGGGGTGATAGTATATTGTGGTGTAGTGATGGGGTGATAATATGTTGCGGTGTAGTGATGGGGTGATAGTATGTTGTAATGTAGTGATGGGGTGATAGAATATTGTGGTGTAGTGAAGGGGGTGATAGTATGTTATGGTGTAGTGATGGGGTGATACTATGTTATGGTGTAGTGATGGGGTGATAGTATATTGTGGTGTAGTGAAGGGGTGATAGTATGTTGTGGTGCAGTGATGGTTTGATAGTATATTGTGGTGTAATGATGGGGTGATAGTATGTTGTAGTGTAATGATGGCGTGATAGTATGATGTGGTGTAGTGATGGGGTGATAGAATGATGTAGTGTAGTGATGGGGTGATAGTATGTTGTGGTGTAGTGATGGGGTGATGCTATATTGTAGTGTAGTGATGGGGTGATATTATGTTGTAGTGTAGTGATGGGGTGATAGTATGTTGTGCTGTAGTGATGGGGTGATAGTATGTTGTGGTGTATTGATGAGGTGATAGTATATTGTGGTGTAATGATGGGGTGATAATATGTTGTGGTGTAGTGATGGGGTGATAGCATGTTGTGGTGTAGTAATGGTGTGACATTATGTTGTGGTGTAGTGATGGGATGATAGTATGTTGTGATGTAGTGATGGGATGATAGTATGTTGTGGTGTAGTGATGGGGCGATAGTATGTTGTTGTGAAGTTATGGGATGATAGTATGTTGAAGTGTAGTGATGGCGTGATAGTGTGTTGTGGTGTAGTGATGGTGTGATAGTTTATTGTGGTGTAGTGATGGTGTGATAGTTTATTGTGGTGTAGTGATGGTGTGATAGTTTATTGTGGTGTAGTGATGGTGTGATAGTTTATTGTGGTGTAGTGATGGTGTGATAGTTTATTGTGGTGTAGTGATGGTGTGATAGTTTATTGTGGTGTAGTGATGGGGTGATAGTTTATTGTGGTGTAGTGATGGTGTGATAGTTTATTGTGGTGTAGTGATGGTGTGATAGTTTATTGTGGTGTAGTGATGGGGTGATAGTTTATTGTGGTGTAGTGATGGGGTGATAGTATGTTGTGGTGTAGTAAGATTTTGTTCGTATTTTTAACCCGGAGGGTTAGCCACCCATGATAACCCAAGAAAGTCAGTGCGTCATCGAGGACTGTCTATCCCCCAGGATGCGACTCACGCCAGTCGACTAACACCCAGGTACCTATTTGCTGCTAGATGAACAGGACAACAGGTGTAAGGAAACGTGCCGAAATTTTTCCACCAGCCGGGAATCGAACCCGGGCCCTCCGTGTGTGAAGCGGGAGCTTTAGCAACCAGGCCACCGGTAGTGATGGAGTGATTGTATGTTGTAGTGTAGTGATGGGGTGATAGAATGATGTAGTGTAGGGATGGGATGATAGTATGTTGTGGTGTAGTGATGGGGTGATATTATGTTGTAGTCTAGTGATGGGGTGAGGGTATGTTGTAGTGTAGTGATGTGGTGATAGAATGATGTAGTTTAGTGATGGGGTGATAGTATGTTGTGGTGTAGTAATGGGGTGATAGTATGTTGTGGTGTAGTAATGGGGTGATAGTATGTTGTGGTGTAGTAATGGGGTGATAGTATGATGTGTTGTAGTGATGGAGTGATGCTATGTTGTAGTGTAGTGATGTGGTGATAGAATGATGTAGTTTAGTGATGGGGTGATAGTATGTTGTGGTGTAGTGATGGAGTGATGCTATGTTGTAGTGTAGTGATGAAGTGATAGAATGATGTAGTGTAGTGATGGAGTGATGCTATGTTGTAGTGTAGTGATGGGGTGATAGTATGTTGCAGTCTAGTGATCGGGTGATAGTATGTTGTAGTATAGTGATGGGGTGATAGTATGCTGTGTTGTCGTGATTACGTGATACTATGTTGAAGTGTAGTTATGGGGTGATACTATGTTGTAATGTAGTGATGGGGTGATAGAATGTTGTGGTGTAGTGACGGGGTAATAATATGTTATGGTGTAGTGATGGGGTGATAGAATGTTGTGGTGTAGTGACGGGGTGATAGTATGTTGTTGTGTAGTGATGGGGTGATTGTATGTTCTAGAGTAGTGATGGGGTGATACTATGTTGTAGTGTAGTGATGGGGTGATAGAATATTGTAGTGTTGTGATGGGGTGATAGTATGTTCTCGAGTAGTGATAGGGTGATAGTATGTTCTAGAATAGTGATGGGGTGGTACTATGTTGTAGTGTAGTGATGGGGTGATAGAATGTTGTAGTGTAGTGATAGGGGGATAGTATGTTGTAGAGTAGTGATGGGGTGATGCTATGTTGTAGTGTAGTGATGGGTAGATAGTATGTTGTAGAGTAGTGATGGGGTGATGCTATGTTGTAGTGTAGTGATGGGTAGATAGTATGTTGTAGAGTAGTGATGGGGTGATGCTATGTTGTAGTGTAGTGATGGGTAGATAGTATGTTGTAGAGTAGTGATGGGGTGATGCTATGTTGTAGTGTAGTGATGGGTAGATAGTATGTTGTAGAGTAGTGATGGGGTGATGCTATGTTGTAGTGTAGTGATGGAGTGATAGACTGTTGTTATGTAGTGATACGGTGATAGTATTTTGTGGTGTAGTGATGGGGTGATAGTATGTTGCAGTTAGAGATGAGGTGATAGTATGGCGATTTAGTAGTTTAGTTGAATAGTAACGTAGTGGAGTGGCAGATTGCACGGTAGAGAAGTATGTGCATGATTATTTTTATAATCTTGCGTGACTAACACAAGACATGCATGTTACTGTTACTTCTAAACGGTTTGCCAGTGGGCGTGTATGACCTTGTGCATGATTTCTGCCACATGCATAGCCGTGGATACGTGCATGTCTTGCGTGAGGGGACAGACAGACTCGCTGGGCAGAAAGGGGTGCTGCTGTTACTGCGATATTTATGTTAAGAAACAGAGATTGATTTTTGAGGGTGGGTTAAAATAGGTGTGCGTGTGTGTGTGTATGTAAGACGTTTTGGCATATATATATATATATATATATATATATATATATATATATATATATATATATATATATATATATATATATATATATATATATAAATATATATATATATATATATATATATATATATATATATATATATATATATATAATATAAATGCGAGGGTCTTGGCAAGAGGCGTGGAGTTAAAAGATAAAGAATCACACACAAAGTGGGAGTTGTCACAGCTGCTCTTTGCTGATGACACTGGTGCTGCTGTTACTGCGATATTTATGTTAAGAAACAGAGATTGATTTTTGAGGGTGGGTTAAAATAGGTGTGCGTGTGTGTGTGTATGTAAGACGTTTTGGCATATATATATATATATATATATATATATATATATATATATATATATATATATATATATATATATATATATATATATATATATATATATCTGGAGGAGCACCTAGTTGGATTGGCGTTCTTAGACGAGAAAGTAGTCATTGCGACAAAGCGTAAGATGGTGACCAACCTCGAGCGGGAAAAGAAACCAGGGTACCCCTGTCGCTTGCAAGGTGTCCCAGAGATCGGATTCGGACTGGAGGAGTTCGTGACTAAGATGATGCTGAAGATGTTTTTCGTCATTGCTCATTGCTGAATAGAGGATGGGGAAGGAAAAATCTTCCTTCTTGAATGAAGGCCCCGAAACGTGGGAGACGAATACGACGTTCCTGTAAATGAAAAGGTCTGCTGGCTCTTTGAAGGTCGTGAAGGACGCAGCAGAAAGAGCTGTTTCCCTCGTTCAGACCTTCAACGTGTCGCTGGCCAATGACGAGGAACAGAAACAGTACCTCCGACTCGTGGTGCAACACAGTCGCTGCTTCGCTGCTGCGACGAAGGAAAGACTAATGAAGGAGGGTGAATACTGAATTTTAGAGGGACTCACATTATTACCAGCGAGCGAGCGCAGCAAGCTGAGCGATGTCTTACTGGCAGTTGGCAGCTGGTGTGACAAATGAGCGACCCGACACGACCCGACCCGACGCGACACGACCAGATGCTTTTGAAAGGCTAATAACTTTTCCCATTATAAGACAGAGACCTAATTCCTTTTGAATCTAATAGTCTCATTTAATAAATTATGTCATTAACCGTTTGTTTCGCTGTAATTCCATGGAAACCCCCAGAAAACCTCGGTATTTGTGGGATGTTTGGCAAAATTTCGATGTTTGTTCAACTTGAGAAGCGAATTGCGCGAGATTTTCTGTTGGGACACTGTGTTTTCTTTACAGAATTCGAAAGAGAAAACACGGGAGAATACGATACGACGATCTTTCATCCAAGAATTCATGACAAACACGTTGCTTTATTTAAATCGAGTGATACCTCCTCTTCAATACACATACAATCGCTCGCTCGCGTCGCGCTCAACAAAGCCTTAAAAACTGGTCCTTGATTCAATCATTCTGCTTTCAAAAAAAATTGGAGCTATGCTATGCGAGAGAGGAACAAAAATTAAAATTCCTTCAGCCTTCTGTTGGTGAGAGACGCCTTCTTGCACTACCCCTGGAATTGAACAAAATTTTCTGAAAATTGATCTGAATATTACTTAGGAACAGTGTAGCAAAATAAAACTTGTGGAGCAAACAATTTCACAACTTTATTTTTTTGAACCCTGTCTGACATTTATACACACACACACACACACACACACACACACACACACACACACACACACACCTACACACACACACACACACACACACACACACACACACACACACATACACACACACATACACATACACACACACACACACACACACACACACACACACACACACACACACACACACACACACACACACACACACACACATATATATATATATATATATACAGGTTTCCGTTTCATACTCGCTTGGCAGGACGGTAGTACCTCCAATATATGTATTCATGTTTGTGTTTTCTGTAAATGTATTCTGTTTTTAATAAATGTTCACATAGAATATAATATATAGGGGGTGGTAGGAGAAGAATATATTCAAACAGCTCCAGGAAGAACCTTGAGTTTTCCCTGAGGTACGTTTATTGTCTTCTCTGAGGATGAGGGTCCCCAGTCTAGCCATGGTGGTGGTACTCCCCTATATGTATATATATATATATATATATATATATATATATATATATATATATATATATATATATATATATATATATATATATATATATATATATATATATATATATCACAACCAGCCACAGGGGGCGGGAGGATAAAATGAACTTCTTTTAGGCCTTTTGCACTCAACCAGTGCCTCGTCAGGAGCTATGCAGTGTTGCAAAAAGTAATGAGGACATATTCTCGGAGGAAGAGTGGCAGCATCAACACTGCCGGTGCTCGCTAAGAACTTGCTCAAAGAATCGTTAAAAAGCCATGAAGATCTAATTAAGCCGTTATCAGCTTGGTCGGCTACATATCCTAATCTGTATGGATTGATTAAGACCCAGGAGCCAGGGAACTGTACTTGTCCTATTATAAAAGCTGTTGGCTCTGTTGTATATTGATGATTTGAATAGTTAGCCTCTCTCCTCTGGCAGGAAGTGTTTCTGATGTTTATATTATGAATAGCGTTGACTCTACGTAAATACCCTCGTAGAATATAAACATGATGTACGGTTTTACACTTTGTACAAGAATGGTATAGAATCCCGACAAAATGAAATTAAGACACATGTGCAACATCTGGGTATCTTTATTGTAGACGTGACTTTGTCCTCCTCTCCTACACGTCCCCTTTCCAACTGACGTTAGTACATAAGCGCCAGGCTCCTTGCCTCTGCTCCAGAACCTCTACGACTACGGTGCTCTTCGCACCAATTCCAAGGCTGAGGGGCTGATTACCTCATCTTCTGTATATAGTTGTATTGTCTTCATATTATGTCCTGGAATTTGTATTGACAAAGCCACTGGATGGCGAAACGTCTACAATAAAGATACCCAGATGTTGCACATGTTTCTTAATTTCATGATTTTACACATGTTTGTTATGACGTTACTCCACTGTTTGACTACACCCCGGTCCCTGAACTGCTGATGTTCCTGGGTGATGGTCTGAAAAACTTCCTGATGACATTCCCTAAGAATATTATTATCTCATTTATTAAACAATGTATTGTGGACTGTAAATTCGTCTTTTTATGCCCAAAAACATGGCATGGCAGTAGGCAACCTACTGTCCCCTGTCTTAACGGACTTCTGTGAAACCAATTGCTAAACGATATTCTACCATATAAAGCCAAGTGGTTTAGACATGCAAGTTCACTCGAATGTGGTGAGAAGATCAAAATTTGCATGATTCTCTACCGAGACATAACATTATAAATGATGAAGAGAATTGAAATCTGATGATGCTTTGACTGAAAATATTTATTCATAATTGTATGTCACTGGTTGAAAACTCGGAATTATCTTTGGTTTGCATATCATAAAGCTGGTTGTCTCCATATTTTCATTGCAAAATAGCTAGCTTTTTAATTTCAGTTCTTGCTCTTATTAAGACTGATATGTTTATTTGTAAATATGCTTTCTCATCTGTGAAAGATTACAAACTAGAAACATGAGGACTGTATTATGGCTAGTTTATATATTCATCGATTTTCAGCATATCCATCTTGATGAGGCTATTAATGTATACTGTGAAGAACTATTTAAACTTTCAGAACAGGTATGTAGTTTTAATACCACTCAAATGAGACAACTGCTGAATTTTACTGTCAAGGATTGCAGGTTCTCATCTCATTCACGGACATATTATCATCATGCTAGTGTAAGAATGGGAATTCTCCTGGGTCCCACTTTCAATAATATATTTCTTTGATATCAGGATCAAAACTGGTTTGATGATTGTCCATCAGGTTTTAACGGATTATTTATATCGTTGGAATTTTGATGAAAATTTCTGAATTTGCTAGATAAAAGTTTCTTTGTTCGTTGATTATTTAAACACACATCGTTATTGGTATACTTTAGAAACATAAGCAAACATTTTTGGACGTCACCCTAGAGCGAACTAGAGCTTCGTTTTGTACCTGGATTTATCATAAACTTTTCCTGGGTTCTGCAGTAAGTTTTCCTCTTTGATTCTTATTAAATATAAACGTATATGGTCTCTACGCTTCAGTTTTAGTCATTCCACATTTGTTCTGATTATTTTAGACTACATTTAAAGTTGGAATGTCCTATATTAATTCCATCTAACAATGACAGCCCTATAAGTCTTATGTATATTGGTAAGACTACAAATTATTTAACTGACACTTCAGCTAGGACTGTTGATGATATACCTGGGAAAATTATATTTTCCACTCATCTATTGTGGGAACAAATCATTTAAGTTACGTAAAAGACCCTCTAAATTATTTGCCGAATTTTACCCTCAATTAGAATTATTTTTAAATCACAGGATACGATTAAGATTTCTTTTAAAATTAAAGATCACATTCCAGTAAATCTTTAATCTTCTGTTATATAAGATTATCCGTGTGAGAGGTGTAAGGCGTCATTTACAAACAAGACAGAGAAAAGAAAAATTTAATTACCAGGACTTGTGAACACAAAGGCATATAAACCAAAACAACATTTCCAATTACAAAACTGCCATTTAGAACCATTAGGAAATTCCCACACTTTTGATTACCCCATTGTTGCCTTCGTGTTTACCGGTTTTGATTATGGTCACCTTCTCATAAAGGAGCTGCTGCTACCATACCAAAAACCTAATACTTAAAACAAATTCTTTCGCTTTCTGTTTCTATGTACATTTGGTGTTACAAGGTTGTCTCATCAAATTTTAAAACAATACATTTCAGGTAATCTTTGAGTTCTCTTTATACTTCCTCATTATTGTATTCTTAAGATCATGTTTATCACAGCCGTTTCTTTGATTCCATTAGGAAACTAATATACCTCGTTGTTCAATCTTAAATAAAGCAGGTGTATTTTTTATTCAATGATTAAATTGCTCACACCTTTGATATTCTGACAGTCATTGTATTTTTTAATCATGTGCTTGTACATACATTATAACAACCTCTGCATTTTTGGGTCAGTATTATGAATATTTCCCTTTCTATTTGGCAGATTCTGAGTATGCGATAAGTTATCTCGAGACTTCAGTCATAACAAGGAATCTTTAAATGCACAATACCGTGACAGGAACAATACACAAATACGTAATAACATCAACTTTTTTAATATATATATATATATATATATATATATATATATATATATATATATATATATATATATATATATATATATATATATATATATATATATATATATATATATATATATATATATGCAAAACAATCACTGTGAAAGAATAGAGAAATTCACAGAAATTCATGTGAGAGATTTTAACCATCCAATTGATTTTCAAAAAGTTGAGAAAGTAGTATCAAGCAAGTCCATGGTCGACAGGAATATAATTGAATCTTGTTTCATAAAAAGCAGTTTTGACAGTAATATGAATATTTCCTTTGGTTTATATAAATTAGATCCATTTATAATTAATAGAATTTGGGAAGAATTTAATAATACATTGGACAAATAATAAATTTTAAAATTCTTAATTCCTGGGTAGAATAGTTTGTTTGTGGGTTGTGTGAAGGTCCTGTCTACTTTGGCCAACGGGCCTGCTGCAGTGTTCTCTTTCTTATGAATCGCGCGTCAGGTGTTGCTTTGTTGTGGGATGTGATAGTGAGGTGTGGTCTAGACCCTTTATATGCCTTCCATTGATGCATTACTTTTATTGTTCCTTGATAATGTGAGTAGTCACGAAAGTGCTTGGAATTTAATCTTTCACAATGATTGTTTTGCATATTCTGAAATCACCTGTTTACTGTGATCTTATTGCATATATATATATATCATATATATATATATATATATATATATATATATATATATATATATATATATATATATATATATATATATATATATATATATATATATATATATATATACATACATATATATATATATATATATATATATATATATATATATATATATATATATATATATATATATATATATATATATATATATATATATATTGCACGTTATTACACAACTGTGGCTAGCCTGGATCAGATCCTAAGTCACCATGTCCAGCTCTATGAGAACAGTACACAGTATGCATCACTCTAACCACTGGACCATCAATTCTCAAACTCCAGGCACCCAATAGAGCTGGGCGTGTTTCCCTGGTGCGAGAACGTATGTGGCCGTGGTGAATTCAGAGACCAATTTCAATCCAATGCCGTTTGAGTACCAACCTTCACAAGCAGACTGTATATTAATGAAATGAAGAAACAAGTAATTTTGAATCATTAAGAGAACTGCTATTCTCGCATCAGGGAAACACACCCAGTTCTACTGGGTGTGTATATATATATATATATATATATATATATATATATATATATATATATATATATATATATATATATAATATATATATATATATATATATATATATATATATATATATATATATATAAATATATATATATATATATATATATATATATATATATATATATATATAAATATATATATATATATATATATATATATATATATATATATATATATATATATATATATATATATATATATATATATATATATTAATGTAACGAACGAGTGGTATTAACCAATAACAACACTGCGACTAGCCGAGGATTCGAACCCATATCGTTTTGGCCTACCTCATGGTGAGCGGAAATCACATGACACTCTAACCCACAGGACCACGCATTCCTACAAGAGTGACGCACCCAGTGTTATAATTATTATTATTATTATTTATATTATTATTATTATTATTATTATTATTATTATTATTATTTTATTACTATTATTATTAGTAGATGTTGTTGTTGAAGTTTAGTTATTTATTGCTATACAGTTATAAAATATAATCTAATCTATTATTAGATGAATTATAATGCTTAGAATTACAGCTTCTATATATTTTTCGTTTCACTACCCTGTAGCAATTGATTACTGATATTGCAGTAATAGTTTACTAATTATGCAATAATTCTCTGAGCCCATGGAACTTCCTGATGCCAAAGTAGTTCAATGATCACACATTAGTTCATTAATCATAGAAGTTCACTGATCATGCAGAGGTTCAGTGGTTTCACGGTAGTTTTCTGATCTCACAGTAGTTTACTAATCTCATACTAGTTCACTGATCTCGCTGTAGTTCTGTTATCTGAAGGGTTTTCTAATCACACTATATAGTTATTTGATCTAGCGGAATACTGATCTCGCAAAAGTTTTCTGATCTCACAATAGTACTCTGATCTCACACTAGTTCTCTGATCTCACAATAATTCACTAATATTAAAATGATCCCAGCAGTTCAAAGACCAGCTATTGGAAATCAAGCACTGCGTGCAACAGCGGTCAAACCCGGCCACAAATGTCTGATTGGGCGATGAGTTTAATTTGACATATCTATAATGTAAGAATGTGACAAGGTCTGGAATAGCTGAAATTCCATGCACGTGGTTTGAATAATCATTCTCACACGTCAAAATTACTAAACTTTTGCAGTAAATTTGCCTTTAGCTAACAGATAGCAGAATCGATCAGACTAGGAAATATTCACGAGAAAATGAGACCTAGTCCGAGACGCAGTGGTGTCAAAGATAGCAGTGTCAAACCACAGTATAATCGAAGTTCAGACCTGCATACACAGTGGCCTAGGTTAGAGAAACACATCAGTCATGAGGGAGAATACATAAAAATTATCTATCAACAAGAACTAGCGGAACCACAAGTTCACAATCGTTTAACAAAGGATATGAAAATATTTAAACATAAAATGGACAAGGTTTGGGCAAATGCGTAACATTACCCAATATTAGACAGAAAAAAACTTCAATTTTTATAGCTACATTAAACAGTCCCTTAAGAGGAAGAAAGAGAACAACGAGAGACTGATCATCCAAGAATTGATGAAGACAGACTCTGATACTCCTTTTCCCATTGAGATGGACAAATTCTGGCCATTCAACACAAGCAAAGATATGCTCCAATTTGCTGTCAGTAACTGTTTCATCAACGAAAGAAAGGAGAGATCCATCACAAAAGTCGTAAGTGAAATCATAACAGGAGACAGTGCCACCAGGGATGCACATATCATTAGTGAAAAAGAGATTAAAACCTGCTCTGTACTTCATATTTCTAATGAAGAAGCAGATTCTGGTATGGTAATCAACTTGTTCCATACTGTTTGGTCTGGAATTAAATGTCACACAGTATTTCCAAAGGACACTAATGTAGTTGTACTCCTGGGATATATCTCTGAACTTTTCACCAAAGGTTTGGAAGAAATGTGGGTTAAAATAAGAGTGGAAAACAAATGCACAACATACCGTTTCACAAGCTTGCAAAACATTTTAATTAAAATACTTGCATTACAAATTATAGTAATTGATAGAATCAACGGTGGGATAGCACAAAAAATATAAATAGTCTTTATAGATAGATAATTTAGGCTGGTGAGTATTCCAACTGTATGTTACAATATCGACTTAGTAATATTCAAGAATTTTTTTCGCTCACGTTTTCTCCGAATTCTGAGATTTAACAATATAAGACTTGAGTGCACCAAGCCTGTCTTTTCTGTTAAACACTTTTCTCTTTGTAAGTAGACTTCCTCAGAATCTAAAGATCACCACCGGTAATCAATCATTTCTATTGCTTTTATTGTACTATCACACCATTGATTCTATAAATTACTATAATTTGTCATGCATTACAATAACATACATTACAATCTGTTACCATTCTTATGATTAGTTCTTTTGTTTTACTGTTGTGTATCTCTCATTATATACAATCAGCCCAGAGCCTTAATGTCTGCAGTCTAGAGCTTGTATTAGTAGCTGTATGTCAGGACGCCATATGTTAATGTGGCTGAGCTGTCAATAGTGTATCACTGATTACTTGTATTATTTGTGTAGTATACATAGTTAATCCCAGCTATGTTATAGATAGGCTCCCAAACTAATTGTACAGGCTCCCTGGCTAGCCATGACGTCACGAGTTATGCTCATGTGAACTGTTGGTCGTAGGCCTCCTCACTATCACAGAACTCACAGTAGTAAAATATCACAGAACTCACAGTAGTAAAATACAGATCTTGCTGTAGTATTTTAGCAATCTCAGAGTAATAGCTCACTAATCTCACAGTAGTTCATTTAAACACCATATTAGTTCAGTGATCTCCCACTAGTTCATTGATCTATTTAGTTAACTGATCTCAAGTTAACTGATCACAGTAGTTAACTGATATCAAGAGTTCGGTGATCTCACAGTCCTTGAATGATCTCATTAGTTAACTGATCTCTTAGTAGCTCACTGAGCTTATTAAAATTCATTGATCTACCGAATTATAATTGAAACTGGAAAAAAAATTGTAAACGTGTAATCCGAATTTCCAATTGTGAGAATGAAGAACAATCTCTCATATAATTTATATTATTATTATTATAATCATATAGTTTATAATGAAATATATTTTCTGTTTAAAAGACCTGAAATTCTGCTAAGATTTTTCTCTTTAACATTTTTATATTAGTATTATTATTATTCTTTTGTAATTATTATTATTATAATTATTTAGTTATTATTATTATTAGAATTATTTAGTTATTATTATTACTATAATTATTTAGTTATTATTATTATTAGAATTATTTAGTTATTATTATTATTATTATTATTATTATTATTATTATTATTATTATTATTATTATTATCAGGAAGTGCTAGTACTGACGGGGGTAACACATCTCATTGGGAAAGGGAAGCAATCAGATTCGATCAAAGTAAGGGAAGGAGAGGTATGCGTTCCTGGATCAAGAACCCTACCCTTCCTCCCCCGCTTCAAGACACCTCCCTGGAGGGAGAACTTGCTGATGACAAATGCTGAATAACACTTATGAGTTCAGTGTTTCCAGTGAATGTTTGTGGAATTTTTCCTATTGTATATAAAATAAGAAATTTGGTAAAGATATTTTGTGTACTAAATGACAAGAAAATTTTTTATTTATTTTAAATTACGAACACAGATTTAGGGAGACAGGGAAAAAAGTATATAAAATAGACGGACATGACTAGAGCCCAGCCGAGGGTAGTATCTGGTGCCATAAGCCTCGGACATTCTGCAGACAAAATAATATTATCTTTACTGTCTCGCAGTTTTATGAACCTTTGCTTGTTACAACAATGGCCTGAAGCGTCTGAGTCTCGAGGCTTTAAAGTACAAGTCTCAAAATATCAGAGTCACTTTGGAAAGTGCAACTCGAAAGGAACAACACGGTGCATTTCCCCACTATGGAAGGACAAAAGCTTCCTACGACAATTGAATATGCTGGTGAATCTGCGAAACTGATTGAGGCATTTAATGAAAGATTCAAGGACGTGAAAAGTAAACAAAGGATTTCA
Organism: Cherax quadricarinatus; assembly: GCF_038502225.1. Classification (NCBI taxonomy): domain Eukaryota; kingdom Metazoa; phylum Arthropoda; class Malacostraca; order Decapoda; family Parastacidae; genus Cherax; species Cherax quadricarinatus. Next base: position 51,155,477 of record NC_091293.1, read on the forward strand.
ATATCTTTGCTACATTGTTCAGTGTGGAACCAGATGATGTGATAACCTACAACACGAAAACATACAGCTTTAAAGCGATGATGAGCTGAAAGCTAGGTACAACAACCTCCCACTGCTTGAGTTCTGTAAACGTTACATAAGCAATGATGAATTTCCCACTTTGAGGAGACATGCATTGAAATATGCATATGTGTTCGGAACAACTTATTGCTACGAGCAAAGAGTCGACTGCGCTCCAGACTGACCGACGCAAACCTGGAAAAGCAGTTGCGAGTAGGGACATCATCAATACCAGTTAACATCGCACGCCTCACCAAGGAGAAGCAGTTCCAGCCATTACATTAGCCGGGAGTTAATTAAATGTTTGACTAAATATAACAAGCTAATTTTTAAGTTGATAATTTTGTATTGCCCACGAATAATGTTATAAATATACAGATGACCCTAAGTATAAAAATGTTCCCCACCCCTGCGGCTTATAGTCTCGGAGCCTCGAGTTAGTGAACTCTCAGATACGATTTCTCGACGATTTCAAGAGTGGTTGTTAGCCATTACTGATGAACCGCCATGTTAATTAAGTTTATTCAGGTAAAGATGATTATTATTAATTCAGTTACATAATTTGTCATATATATAGCAGCACATGTATAGGTTACCTAGGAAAGCCCATAAAAAAGCCAAAATGACTTATTTCCATTGGGGTCCTTGTAATATCTTATTATTTAAACCTTAACAGTTCAAAAACGGTAACTCAACTATGTGAAAAGCAGTTACAAGGATATATAATAGGAATAAGGTAATATGAGTTATTTAAAATAACATTAAAGAGAGGATCAGATCACAGTAATAGGTACATGAATGTTACAATAATATGTGCATGCATGTTAGCTATACGAGAAATCATTCTCCACAATTTCTGTAGCTTCATTCATTAATTACCTTTCAGCTCTCTTCCTGAACTGGCTCAATGACAGGCTTTGACATCCAGGCAGTCCGTTCCAATCTTCTATTGCTATACAAAAAAGTGTTTAAAGCCTGACCACCTGACCAGGCTGTATTGTTACATTTATTACAATCACAATTAAGCGCTGTATTGAATGAGTTCATAGACACACTGACCCCAAGATTCACGAAATCGTAATAATACAATTGCCAACAAACCAAGGTGCGGGTGGGATTAGAGCCCATGACGGGTGAGTCGTAAAACCGGGGTATGAGTGTAATTAGAACCCATGACTAGTGAGTCGTAAAAACAGGGTATGGGTGGGATTAGAACCTATGACCAGTGATTCGTAAAACTGGCCTGGAGATTTACGACTCACTTGCTATAGGTTCTAACCCCACCCGTACTGTGGTTTGTAACCCAGGCTCTGACCAGAGAATGTGGCTCCAGGCTCTGACCCGAGACTGTGACCCCAGGCTCTGACCCGAGACTGTGACCCCAGGCTGCGGCCCATAATATGACCACCAGATTGTGACACTCTTTTGCGAGTGAGTAATAAAAAACCGACGCTTTTAGAAGATTTTTTAAGAATTGGGGAAAAAAAATAATCTTATAGCCAATTTCAGTACATTCAACTTTTAATGATGAATAATTCACGAGACTGAGTAGGTGGTGCTGTTTGTGCTGGTGGTGCTGTTTGTGCTGGTGGCCCTGTTTGTGCTGGTGGTGCTGTTTGTGCTGGTGGTGCTGTTTGTGCTGGTGGTGCTGTTTGTGCTGGTGGCGCTGTTTGTGCTGGTGGCGCTGTTTGTGCTGGTGGTGCTGTTTGTGCTGGTGCTGGTGTTTGTGCTGGTGGCGCTGTTTGTGCTGGTGATGCTGTTTGTGCTGGTTGTGCTGTTTGTGCTGGTGGCGCTGTTTGTGCTGGTGGTGCTGTTTGTGCTGGTGGTGCTGTTTGTGCTGGTGGCGCTGTTTGTGCTGGTGGCGCTGTTTGTGCTGGTGGCGCTGTTTGTGCTGGTGGTGCTGTTTGTGCTGGTGGCGCTGTTTGTGCTGGTGGTGCTGTTTGTGCTGGTGGCGCTGTTTGTGCTGGTGGTGCTGTTTGTGCTGGTGGTGCTGTTTGTGCTGGTGGCGCTGTTTGTGCTGGTGGCGCTGTTTGTGCTGGTGGTGCTGTTTGTGCTGGTGGTGCCGTTTGTGCTGGTGGCCCTGTTTGTGCTGGTGGCGCTGTTTGTGCTGGTGGTGCTGTTTGTGCTGGTGGTGCTGTTTGTGCTGGTGGCGCTGTTTGTGCTGGTGGCGCTGTTTGTGCTGGTGGTGCTGTTTGTGCTTGTGGCGCTGTTTGTGCTAGTGGCGCTGTTTGTGCTGGTGGCGCTGTTTGTGCTGGTGGTGCTGTTTGTGCTGGTGGTGCTGTTTGTGCTGGTGGTGCTGTTTGTGCTGGTGGCGCTGTTTGTGCTGGTGGTGCTGTTTGTGCTGGTGGCGCTGTTTGTGCTGGTGGTGCTGTTTGTGCTGGTGGTGCTGTTTGTGCTGGTGGTGCTGTTTGTGCTGGTGGTGCTGTTTGTGCTGGTGGTGCTGTTTGTGCTGGTTGCGCTGTTTGTGCTGGTGGCGCTGTTTGTGCTGGTGGTGCTGTTTGTGCTGGTGGCGCTGTTTGTGCTGGTGGTGCTGTTTGTGCTGGTGGTGCTGTTTGTGCTGGTGGTGCTGTTTGTGCTGGTGGTGCTGTTTGTGCTGGTGGTGCTGTTTGTGCTGGTGCTGGTGTTTGTGCTGGTGGCGCTGTTTGTGCTGGTTGTGCTGGTGATGCTGTTTGTGCTGGTTGTGTTGTTTGTGCTGGTTGTGCTGTTTGTGCTGGTGGCGCTGTTTGTGCTGGTGGCGCTGTTTGTGCTGGTGGTGCTGTTTGTGCTGGTGGTGCTGTTTGTGCTGGTGGCGCTGTGCTGGTGGTACTGTTTGTGCTGGTGGCGCTGTTTGTGCTGGTGGTGCTGTTTGTGCTGGTGGTGCTGTTTGTGCTGGTGGTGCTGTTTGTGCTGGTGGCGCTGTTTGTGCTGGTGGTGCT
>NC_091293.1:51163451-51192262 GCF_038502225.1 Cherax quadricarinatus
ACTACACAGGTATGAGGAACTTCCTACAGGAGGTTTAGTGGGAAAGAGAATTAGTAGGAAAATCAATAAACGAAATAATGGACTAAGTGACAACAAAGTGCAAGGGGGCAGAGGAAAGGTTTGTTCCCAAGGACAACAGAAATGATGGGAAGACCAGAACGAGCCCTTGGCTCACCCAAAGGTGTAGGGAGGCAAAAACTAAGTGCGTTAAAGAATGGAAAAAGTACAGAAGAAAATATAGAGATTAGTCAGAGACCCAAAAACGAGTATGCACAGGTAAGGAGGAAGGCCCAGCTACAGTACGAAAATGACATAGAATCGAAAGTCAAGTCCGACCCGAAGATGTTGTATAGCCACGTCAGAAGGAAGACAACAGTCAAGGGCCAGGTAATCAGGCTGAGAAAAGAAGGTGGGAAGCTCACAAGAAACGACCATGAAGTATGTGAGGAGCTCACCATGAGATATAATGAAGTATTTACAGAGGAAACAGAAAGAACTCCGGGAAGTCAGAATAGGGGATGAGGGACACCAACAAGAAATACGTCAACAAGTGCTGGATGAAATACACACAGCCGAGGAGGAGGTGAAGAAGCTGCTAAGTGAACTTGATACCTCAAATGTGGTGGGATCGGACAATATATCTCCGTGGGTCCTTAGAGAGGGAGCAAAGACACTGTGTGTGCCACTAACAATTTCAACACGTCCATTGAAACTGGGCAACTACCTGGGATATGGAAGACTGCAAAGGAACGAGACAAAAACGAGGCACTAAACTACAGACCAAAGTAATTGACATGTATAGTACGTAAAGTCACGGAGAAGATTATCAGGAGGAGAGTGTTGCAGCACCTAGAACGGAATAAGCTTATAAACGACAACCAGCACGAATTCAATGAAGGAAAATCCTGTGTCACAAACCTACTGGAGTTTTATGACGAGGTAACGAAAGTAAGACACGAGAGAGAGGGGTGGGTAGATTACATTTTCTTGGACTGCAAGAAGGCCTTCCACACAGTTCCTCACAAGAGATTAGTGCAAAAGCTAGAGGATCAGGCATACATAACAGAAAAGGCACTGCAATGGATCAGAGAATACCTGACAGGGAGGCAACAACGAGTCATGGTCGAGTCGAGGTGTCAGAGTGAGAGCCTGTGACGAGCTGGGTTCCAAAGTGGGTCAGTCCTAGGACCAGTGGTATTTTTGGTATATGTGAATAACATGACGGAAGGGTTAGACTCAGAAGTGTCCCTGTTTGCACATGATGTGAAATTAATGAGGAGAATTAAATGGGATGAGGATCAGGCAGGACTACAAAGATACTTGTACAGGCTGGAAGACTGGTCCAGCAACTGGTTCCTCGAGTTTAAACCCGTCAAATGCAAAGTAAGAAAGATCGTGGAAGGGCAAAGAAGACCGCAGACAGAGCATAGGCTAGGTGGCCAAAGACTGCAAACCTCTCAAGGAAAACGATCTTGCGGTGAGTGTAATACCGAGCACATCTCCTGAGTCGCACATCAACCAGATAGCTGCTGCAGCATATAGGCACTTGGCAAACCTGAGAATAGCATACCGATACCTTAGTAAGGAATCGTTCAAGATTATACACCGTGTACGTCAAGCCCATACTGGAGTATGCAGCATCAGCTGGAACCCACATCTGGTTAAGAACGTCAAGAAATTAGAGAAAGTGCAAAAATTTGCAACAAGACTATTTCCAGAGCTAAGGGAAATGTCCTACGACACTGGAGGACAGAACGGTTAGGGAAGACATGATGACGACATACAAAATACTGCGAGGAATTGACAAGGTGGACAGAGACAGGATGTTCCAGAGATGGGACACAAAAACAATAGGTCACAATTGGAAGCAGAAGTCTCAGATGAGTCAGAGAGATGTTAGGAAGTACTTGTTTAGTCACAGAGTTTTCAGGAAGTGGAATAGTCTGGCAAGCGATGTAGCGGAGGCAGGAACCATACATAGGATTAAGACAAGGTATGATAAAACTCATTGAGCAGAGAGAGAGAGGACCTAGTAGCAACCAAAGCGAGAGCGAAGTATGTGAGGAGCACAACCTAAGATTCAAATAAGTGTTCACAGGGGAGACTCCAGAAATACAGAAAGTTGGGGTACACCATCAACTGTTTGACACAATGCATACAACCGAGGAAGAAGTGAAGAGGTTGCTAAGCTAGCGAGATACCTCAAAGGCGATGGGGCCGGAAAACTTCTCTCCATGGTTCCCGAGAGGGGGAGCAGAGGCACTATGTGCACCACTAACAACAATCTTCAACACATCTATTGCAACAGGGTGATTACCTGAGGTATGGAAGACAGCAAATGTAGTCCCAATTTTTTAAAAAATGAGACAGGCACGAAGCATTAAACTACAGACTAGTGTCACTGACATATATAGTATGCAAAGTCATGGAGAAAGGAATGGGCTTATCAGCGACAGCCAGTAAGGTTTCAGGGACGGGAAATCCTGTGTCAAAAACCTACTGGAGTTCTATGACAGGGTGACAGCAGTAAGGAAAGAGAGAGAGAGGTGGGTAGATTGCATTTTCTTGGACTGTAAGAAGGCAGTGACACAGTTCCACACAAGAGGTTAGTGCAAAAGCAGGAGGATGAGGCAGGGATAACAGGGAAGGCACTACAAAGGATCAGGGAATGCCTGTAAGGAAGACAAAAGCAAATAATAGTACGGGGCGAGGTGTGAGAGTGGGTGCCTTTGACGAGCGGGGTTCCACAGGGGTCAGTCCTAGGATTGGCGCTGATTCTGGTATTTGTGAACGACGAGACGGAAGGAATAGACTCAAAAGTGTCCCTGTTTGCCGATGATGTGAAGTTGATGAGAAGAATTCAATCGGACGAGTACCAGGCAGAACTACAAAGCTTTCTAGACAAGCTGCAGGCCTTGTCCAGCAACTAGCTCCTGGAGTTCAACCCCCACCAAGTGCAAAGTCATGAAGATTGGGCAAGGGCAAAGAAGACTGCAGACGGAGTACAGTCTTGGGGCCGGAGACTACAAACCTCACTCAAGGGAAAGGATCTTGGGGTGAGAATGACACCGGCACATTTCCAGGGTAGCACATCAACAAATAACCGCTGCAACATACGAGATCATAGAAAACCTAAGAACAGCATTCCGACATCTCAGTAAGGAATCGTTCAGGACCCTGTACACCGTGTACGTTAGGCCTATATAGGAGTATGCAGCAAGAGTTTGGAACCCACACCTTTCCAATAAGGCTAATCCCGAAACTAAGGGGTATGTCCTACGAGGAGAAATCGAGAGAAATCGACATGACGACACTAGAGGACGGGAGAGATAGGGAGGAATATGAAAATAAATATACTGAGAGGAATCGACAAGGTGGACAGAGACAGGATGTTCCAGAGATGGGACAGAGCAACAAGGGGTCACAGTTGGAAGCTGAACACTCAGATGAATCACAGGGATGTTAAGGAGTATTTCTTCAATCACAGAGTTGTCAGGAAATGGAATAGTCTCGGAAGAGATGTAGGGGAGGCAGGATCCATAAATAGCTTTAAGAAGAGGTATGATAAAACTCATGGAGCAGAAAGTGACCTAGTAGCTGCCAGTGAAGAGGCGGAGCCAGGAGCTGCGACTCGACCCCTGCAACCACAACAAGGTGAGTACTCACACTCACACACACACACACACACATACACACACACATACACACACACATACACACACACATACACACATAGGTGAGTGCAGTAGTGACTGTCAAGGGATGGGGAGATATGGGAAGAGGCGAGTCTGACGAGTGGTGTTCCACAAGGTTCAGTACTGGGATCAATATCGGTTCTTGTTTACGTAAACAACATGCCAGAAGAAATCGAGTCGGATTCGTCTCTGTTCGCAGATAATGTGAAACTTTTAACCCTTAAACTGTCCAAGCAGATCTACGTTCACATGCGTAGTGTTCCAAAAGTAGATCTACGTTTTTTTTTTTTTTTTACATATTTTCAAATATAACAAAAAAAAACGTAGATCAAAGTTTTTTACACGTTTTCAAATGTAAAAAAAGAAGATCTACTTTTTTTACATACTTTCAAATGTTGAAAAACGCAGATCTACGTTTGGACAGTATAAGGGTTAAAGAGAATACAAACAAGAGTAGACCAGGATTGGTCTGAGAAGTGGCTATTAGAATTTAACCCCAGCAAATGCAAAGTTGTGAAAAATCGAAAAAGGGCAAAGACGTACGGATGCAGTGAGCAGGATCGCGGGACAAAGCTGCAATACTTCCTGAAAGTGAAGGACCTCAGAGTGAGAATAATTCGTATGAGGTACACAGCCGAATAATATCTCCATCAAACGCGAGACTGGCAAATTTAAGGGTAGCTTTCAGGAGCATCAACAAGGAGGCATTCACGACCTTCTACACGGCATATAGTAAGCCCATCTTGTATCTAAACCTTATGACACTAAAGGACAGAAGGACCAGAACTGACATGATTACAACATACAAAATCCTCAGAGGAATTGTTTGAGAGGCGGGTCTCAGCTCCATAAGGTCACAGCTGCAAGTTAATTAAAACCAGAGACGAGTCACATGGATGTCAGGAAATACTTCTTTAGTCTTAGAGTAATCAGGAAACAGAACGACGTAGACAGCAAAATGATAGAGGCAGAATACATACTTAATTTTAACAACAGGTATGATAAGGCTCACGCAGCCAGGATAGAGGAAAACCAGAAGCAGCCAGCAGAGAGGTGGGGCCAGGCACTGAAACTCATCCCTTGAAACCACAATTAGGTGAGTAATTAGGTGAGCACACTCACCCACACACACACTGGTATTCACAAATATATAAAAAAAAAGATGTAAAACGCATGGTAGTAGGCATATTTTCTTATAATTTATTGAATGTTCTTTTTTTTTATTACTTTCTCGCTTCATATTTTTGCGCGAGTGTTTGAAGAACTCACGAGGCGAACGTCGCGATAAGGCACATGAAAGTCCTCGTTACAATTCAATAGCAAGTAAACGAGGTATAAGCTATTTTATCTTCTTTCTCTTCTTCTTCTTCTTCTTCTTCTTCTTATTATTATTATTATTATTATTATTATTATTATTATTATTATTATTATTATTATTATTATTTAGCACATCGGCCGTCTCCCATCGAGGCAGAGTGACTAAAAATTAACACATAGGCCGATTCCCACCAAGGCAGAGTGGCCCGAAAAAGAAAAACTTTCATCATCATTCACTCCATCACTGTCTTGCCAGAGGGTGCTTTACACTACAGTTATAAAACTGCAACATTAACACCCCTCCTTCAGAGTGCAGACACTGTACTTCCCATCTCCAGGACTCAAGTCCGGCCTGCCGGTTTCCCTGAATCCCTTCATAAATGTTACTTTGCTCACACTCCAACAGCACGTCAAGTATTAAAAACCATTTGTCTCCATTCACTCCTATCAAATACGCTCACGCATGCTTGCCGGAAGTCCAAGCCCCTCGCACACAAAACCTCCTTTACCCCCTCCGTCCAACCTTTCCTAGGCCGACCCCTATCCCGCCTTCCCTCAACTACAGATTTGTATACTCTCGAAGTCATTCTGTTTCGTTCCATCCTCTCTACATGTCCGAACCAACTCAACAACCCCTCCTCAGCCCTCTGGATAATAGTTTTGGTAATCCCACACCTCCTCCTAATTTCCAGATTACGAATTCTCTGCATTATATTCACACCACACATTGCCCTCAGACATGACATCTCCACTGCCTCCAGCCTTCTCCTCGTTGCAACATTCATCACCCATGCTTCACACCCATATAAGAGTGTTGGTACAACTATACTCTCATACATTCCCCTTTTTGCTTCCACGGACAAAGTTCTTTGTCTCCACAGACTCCTAAGTGCACCACTCACCCTTTTCCCCTCATCAATTCTATGATTCACCTCATCCTTCATAGACCCATCTGCTGACACGTCCACTCCTAAATATCTGAATACATTCACCTCCTCCATACTCTCTCCCTCCAATCTGATATCCAATCTTTCGTCACCTAATCTTTTTGTTATCCTCATAACCTTACTCTTTCCTATATTCACTTTTAATTTTCTTCTTTTACATACCCTACCAAATTCATCCACCAACCTCTGCAACTTCTCTTCAGAATCTCCCAAAAGCACAGTGTCATCAGCAAAGAGCAACTGTGACAACTCCCACTTTGTGTTTGATTCTTTATCTTTTAACTCCACACCTCTTGCCAAGACCCTCGCATTCACTTCTCTTACAACCCCATCTATAAATATATTGAACAACCACGGTGACATCACACATCCTTGTCTAAGGCCTACTTTTACTGGGAAATAATCTCCCTCTCTCCTACATACTCTAACCTGAGCCTCACTATCCTCGTAAAAACTCTTCACTGCTTTCAGTAACCTACCTCCTATACCATACACCTGCAACATCTGCCACATTGCCCCCCTATCCACCCTGTCATATGCCTTTTCCAAATCCATAAATGCCACAAAAACCTCTTTACCCTTATCTAAATACTGTTCACCTATATGTTTCACTGTAAACACTTGGTCTACACACCCCCTACCTTTCCTAAAGCCTCCTTGTTCATCTGCTATCCTACTCTCCGTCTTACTCTTAATTCTTTCAATAATAACTCTACCATACACTTTACCAGGTATACTCAACAGACTTATTCCCCTATAATTTTTGCACTCTCTTTTGTCCCCTTTGCCTTTATACAAAGGAACTATGCATGCTCTCTGCCAATCCCTAGGTACCTTACCCTCTTCCATACATTTATTAAATAATAGCACCAACCACTCCAAAACTATATCCCCACCTGCTTTTAACATTTCTATCTTTATCCCATCAATCCCAGCTGCCTTACCCCCTTTCATTCTACCCACTGCCTCACGAACTTCCCCCACACTCACAACTGGCTCTTCCTCACTCCTACAAGATGTTATTCCTCCTTGCCCTATACACGAAATCACAGCTTCCCTATCTTCATCAACATTTAACAATTCCTCAAAATATTCCCTCCATCTTCCCGATACCTCTAACTCTCCATTTAATAACTCTCCTCTCCTATTTTTAACTGTCAAATCCATTTGTTCCCTAGGCTTCCTCAACTTATTAATCTCACTCCAAAACTTTTTCTTATTTTCAACAAAATTTGTTGATAACATCTCACCCACTCTCTCATTTGCTCTCTTTTTACATTGCTTCACCACTCTCTTAACCTCTCTTTTTCTCTCCATATACTCTTCCCTCCTTGCATCACTTCTACTTTGTAAAAACCTCTCATATGCTAACTTTTTCTCCCTTACTACTCTCTTTACATCATCATTCCACCAATCGCTCTTCTTCCCTCCCGCACCCACTTTCCTGTAACCACAAACTTCTGCTGAACACTCTAACACTACATTCTTAAACCTACCCCATACATCTTCGACCCCATTGCCTATACTCTCACTAGCCCATCTATCCTCCAATAGTTGTTTATATCTTACCCTAACTGCCTCCTCTTTTAGTTTATAAACCTTCACCTCTCTCTTACTTGCTGCTTCTATTTTCCTTGTATCCCATCTACCTTTTACTCTCACTGTAGCTACAACTAAAAAGTGATCTGATATATCTGTGGCCCCTCTATAAACATGTACATCCTGAAGTCTACTCAACAGTCTTTTATCTACCAATACATAGTCCAACAAACTACTGTCATTACGCCCTACATCATATCTTGTATACTTATTTATCCTCTTTTTCTTAAAATATGTATTACCTATAACTAAACCCCTTTCTATACAAAGTTCAATCAAAGGGCTCCCATTATCATTTACACCTGGCACCCCAAACTTACCTACCACACCCTCTCTAAATGTTTCTCCTACTTTAGCATTTAGGTCCCCTACCACAATTACTCTCTCACTTGGTTCAAAGGTTCCTATACATTCGCTTAACATCTCCCAAAATCTCTCTCTCTCCTCTACACTCCTCTCTTCTCCAGGTGCATACACGCTTATTATGACCCACTTTTCACATCCGACCCTTATTTTAATCCACATAATCCTTGAATTTACACATTTATATTCCCTCTTCTCCTTCCATAACTGATCCTTCAACATTATTGCTACCCCTTCCTTAGCTCTAACTCTCTCAGATACTCCTGACTTAATCCCATTTATTTCTCCCCACTGAAACTCGCCTACCCCCTTCAGCTTTGTTTCGCTTAGGGCCAGGACATCCAACTTCTTTTCATTCATAACATCAGCAATCATCTCTTTCTTATCATCCGCACTACATCCACGCACATTCAAGCATCCCAGTTTTATAAAGTTTTTCTTCTTCTCTTTTTTAGTAAATGTGTACAGGAGAAGGGGTTACTAGCCCATTGCTCCCGGCATTTTAGTCGCCTCATACGACACGCATGGCTTACGGAGGAAAGATTCTTTTCCACTTTCCCATGGATAATAGAGAGAAAAAACAAGAACAAGAGCTATTAAGAAAAAGAAGAAAAACCCTAGATGTGTGTATGTATTTATATACATATGCATGCCTGTGTAGTGTGACCTAAGTGTAAGTAGAAGTAGCAAGATATACCTGTTATCCAGCGTGTTTATGGCAGGACGGTAGTACCTCCCTGGATACCTTGTCGAGACCGAGACAGTGATCATTGACGCTCGACTAGTGATCAGAGAACCTAATTACCGCAGACGTAAATTTTTATTTATTTAGTAATTTTAGCATACATACAGAGGTACAAAAAATACAGGGAAGAGCAGCATGCCAAAGCAAAATAAATACAGCTTCATCATCTCTAAAGTACTAGCAAAAATCCTCCTCAAAACAATAAACCCTGCCATCACATTATCTCTGCTGCTAATACTACACAAGAATATAGCAGAAGAGGAACACTGAAATGGACCTTCTCAAATAAAAGCACTAACCGAAATATTTATCTAACCTATTTTTATGCTACCCAAATAATAGCTTTCATACCTTTTACTCATGTGCTAGTTGATTGTTCTATCATATTGTATTACTACTACTGCTACAACTAATATCACTACTGCTGCTACCACTACCACTAGTATTACACCTCATTCTAAGCGTGTATATACCCTCTGTGTCCATGTATTGTTTATAACGGTTTGATAAAGCTCCTAGTTGAACTTGTCTTTTTATTCATTTATTATTATTATTATTATTATTATTATTATTATTATTATTATTATTATTATATTTTTGCTGTTGTTCTTGTTATTGTTTCATTAATATTATCATCACCATTTCTATTTTCTATTCTTTCGGTGAGAAAATATATACCAACAACTTTCTATATTTTCTTGGCGAGGTTTTGTTTAGGAACTTCACTTTTCCATTTGTCTAAAAAATTTCACTTTCTCCTCCCAACAGTTTTTTTTATTCACTCATTTTTGTTCTCTTTCATCTCGTCACATTTTATCTGTGTGTACATATGTAAAAAATTCGTTATGTTTGATCACCTTTATACACGTTCTCGAATTTATGATAGGGTTCAATTTTTTTTCTCTCTCACTCTTTACTCAAGTATTATTCTTTTATCCACATATGCTCAGCCGTTTATACGTATTATCAACATTTTTACATTCTGATACGCTTTCCAGCATTCTCTTGGGTTTCCAGTATTTTCTGAGTACTTCCTTTTTTTTAGCTTCTTGTGAGTTGTCTCCATTGTTGTTGTGTGTTTGTTTCTGGCGTTGTTACACATTTTCAGTTTTTTGTTATACAGTTGAATTCAGGGTTTATCCTGCCTCAGCTCATTCAAAGCTCATCCTAACTCAGGCTGACTAGCACCCTTCTTAGGATGCCACCCACAATAGTCAGGTAGCACCTAGGAACCTACGTACTGCTAGATGAACGGGGCAACAATGTATAAGGAAACATCTGACATTTAAACACAGCAGTAACAGCCTGGTTGATCAGACCCTGATCCACCATGAGGCCTGGTCTCAGACCGAGCCGCGGGGGCGTTGACCCCCGAAACCCTCTCCAGGTAAACTCCAGGTATGTGCAACGTCTGGGTATCTTTATTGTAGACGTTTCGCCATCCAGTGGCTTTATCAATACAAATTCAAGGACATAATTGGAAGACAGTAGAAATGTATACAAACACAAGGTAATCAGTCCCTCAGCCTGGAGTTGGTGATGAGTACTAACTATGTCCTTGAATTTGTATGGATAAAGCCACTGGTTGGCGGAACATCTACGTCAAATATAGCACATGTGACTAATTTTCATCTTGTCGGTACTGTATATTATTCATGTACAAGAAAATATCTCCAAGCATTTCCACTCGTGTCGAGTTCGAACCCCGGTCCCCCAGTTGTTAACTAAGGGAACTACCATTCCAGCTGCAGTGAAACTACTCACAACTTGCTATTATTCCGCGTTTATTTGAAGTGTCCAATGTCTTCTATTGTTTCACTAATGTGTCCAGTGTTTTCCATTGTTTCCACAATGTGTCCAGTGTCTTTCATTGTTACCATAATGTGTCCAGTGTCTTCCATTGTTTCCACAATGTGTCCAGTATCTTCCATTGTTTCCACAATGTGTCCAGTATCTTCCATTGTTTCCACAATGTGTCCAGTGTCTTCCATTGTGTTACTATGTGTCAAGTGTCTTACATTGTTACCACAATGTGTCAAGTGTCTTTCATTGTTACCACAATGTGTCAAGTGTCTTTCATTGTTACCACAATGTGTCAAGTGTCTTTCATTGTTACCACAATGTGTCAAGTGTCTTTCATTGTTACCACAATGTGTCCAGTGTCTTCCATTGTTTCCACAATGTGTCCAGTGTCTTCCATTGTTTCCACAATGTGTCCAGTATCTTCCATTGTTTCCACAATGTGTCCAGTATCTTCCATTGTTTCCACAATGTGTCCAGTGTCTTCCATTGTTTCCACAATGTGTCCAGTGTCTTCCATTGTTTCCACAATGTGTCCAGTGTCTTCCATTGTTTCCACAATGTGTCCAGTGTCTTCCATTGTTTCCACAATGTGTCCAGTGTCTTTCATTGTTACCATAATGTGTCCAGTGTCTTCCATTTTTTCCACAATGTGCCCAGTGTCTTCCATTGTGTTACTATGTGTCCAGTGTCTTCCATTGTGTTACTATGTGTCCAGTGTCTTCCATTGTGTTACTATGTGTCAAGTGTCTTTCATTGTTACCACAATGTGTCCAGTGTCTTACATTTTTTCCACAATGTGTCCAGTGTCTTCCATTGTGTTACTATGTGTCAAGTGTCTTTCATTGTTACCACAATGTGTCCAGTGTCTTACATTTTTTCCACAATGTGTCCAGTGTCTTCCATTGTGTTACTATGTGTCAAGTGTCTTACATTGTTACCACAATGTGTCCAGTGTCTTACATTCTTTCCACAATGTGTCCAGTGTCTTCCATTGTGTTACTATGTGTCAAGTGTCTTACATTGTTACCACAATGTGTCCAGTGTCTTACATTCTTTCCACAATGTGTCCAGTGTCTTCCATTTTTTCCACAATGTGTCCAGTGTCTTCCATTGTGTTACTATGTGTCCAGTGTCTTACATTGTTACCACAATGTGTCCAGTGTCTTACATTGTTACCACAATGTGTCCAGTGTCTTACATTGTTACCACAATGTGTCCAGTGTCTTACATTGTTACCACAATGTGTCCAGTGTCTTACATTGTTACCACAATGTGTCCACTATTTTCCTCCAATTTGTTGTCTCTACTACACAATGTATTTCGGTATTTCCATATAATCACTTCGCTGAAACGCACATCCGGTATTTTCCAGCATTTCTCTGTCTTTCAAGTGTTTCTGAAAATTCTTGAGTATTTCTCAGTAATTTCGGCGTTTGTCAGCACATCTTGATTTTTTATTAACACTTTTGGTGAGATCCAACTTATTTTTTTTTTTTTTTTTTTTTTTTTTGCTGGTTTCTAGTATTTGTTAATAATGTCTCGGTTTTGTGTAATTTTGTATTTAATAAAATATTTTAGAATTTCTTGTATTTTTTCATGAAAAAATTTTTTGATGAGAAATATTACGATGAAATGTAAAAATTTTTTTCTGAAATGGGAAATGCTAGTATTAGAAATACTGAAATAAAATATATTTTGTTTAATTTGAAATTAAAAAAAAAGTTAGACATAAGTGATATTAAATCACAATTGTCGGTATAAAATAGAAAATTTTGGGAAATACAGATCAAGAGAGAAAATCTAAATCACAAAAAAAAGCTGCGAGATGCGTTAAAATTTTTATAATATATAAAACGTTTTCGGTAGATCGAGATTTGGATATTTTTTACAGAGGTTTCGAACGCTTCGAAACCTGTGATTATACTTTAATATTTCGAAGGTTTTGTGTCAAAGCATTCAAATATTCTTCTGGTGTTATCAGTATTATCTAGTAGCCCGGACTGGTTCCCGGTATTTTATAGTGATCTGGTTAAGTTCTTGATATCTTTTAGTCATTCCAGTAAGGTTCCGATATCTTGCAGACATTCGGACAAGTTCCTGGTGTCTTGTAGTAACTCGGATAAGTTCCCGGTATCGTCTGGTGACCCAAGTTAGTTCTCGCTAACTTCTACTAACTAGATTAGTTCCAGGAATCTTCTAGTAATCCGAATTACTAGAAGATTCGCAAACCAATGAATGTATTTAATTTCTTTTACGTTCGAAATACGTAAGCTAAATAAAACATGGGATTTTTTTTTTTTTTTTGGGTGTGTGGGGGGAGTATTGAGTCTGGCCAACGAGGCGGTGCGTGTGAGGTTGGTCACACAGAGGGAGAACGTACGTGCCTGAGGAAGGATCTCGCTTTTGTCTGTCTCTTTCGTTTTCTTTTTCGCTATTCTTTATCTCGTTTTGCTAGTTCTCATGCTTTATCTTCTATTGCCTGAGACTCGTGTTTGCTAGCATCTTTTGTTTGTTGTTGTTTTTGTTGCTGTGTGTGTGTGTGTGTGTGTGTGTGTGTGTGTGTGTGTGTGTGTGTGTGTGTGTGTGTGTGTGTGTCTGCCTGTGTCTGTGTCTGTATGTGTTCATGTGCTCACGTGTCGATTATCAGACTGATATTTTCATTCTCCTTCCTTCCATGTATCCACATTTCCTTCCTTCCTGTCTTCCTTTCCTACCTTGTTTCCTTCCTTCCTTCCGTCCATACATCCCGTCTTCCTCATCTCCTTCCCCTCCTTTCTTCATATTCTCCCTCGCTTCATTCCAATATTTGTAGAACATGACGCAAATGATCCTTCATAACTCTAAGGTAATAAATGCTGCCGCTCGGGTTATATCGTTTGCCTGAGATATTAATTAGATTTAAACTTGACTGCAAACAAATGTAAGCAATTTACATTTTTTCTCTTCCATCGCGTTGTTTGGACGAAGTGAATTATCGTAGAGCCAGGAAGAGCGATGAATGTTGGTAGAGCTAAGATGAGAGATAGAGCTAGGGAGAGAAGATGTGAGGGGGACACGAGAAAGAGAGGAAAGAAGAGAGGGAACATATAGTAGGGAAGGAGAGAGCAAGAGGACAGGAAGTGAGGAGATAAGAGAGGCAGAGAGGCGACAGGAGAAAGGAAGGGAGAGAATAACAGGAGAGGAAATGAGGGGAAAGCGGGAGCAAAGGAAAAGAAAGTGAGAGGAATTAAAAGTAGGGGGACAGGAGAGAGGGCGATTAGGTGAGAGGACAGGAAAGAAAGGAGGATAGAAAGTAAGGGAGGGGGAAGAGAGGATTGAAAAGGCAACAAACGAGGAGGTAAGGAAACAAAAGTAAAGAGGAGTGCAAGAGGTGAGGAAAAGAAAAAAGAATGAGAGAAATCAAGGGATGAATAAAGAAAAGAGGAAATGTACGAATGGGAGTAAATAAGAGAATAAGAGATGAGGGAGGGAGTAAGATGGTAAATGGGAGAGGAATAAAAATAGGTTATCAAAACACTCAGAGATTGAGAAAGACGTGAAGAGACAATAATAAGGGGGAGAGAGAACTGCCTGATGAAGGAGGGTTGAAGGGAAGGAAGAAGAACCGGGCGAAGGGGATAAATGAAGAAAGAAGTGAAGCGACAGGATGTAGCAGGGGGTGAAGGAAGGGTGAGGGGGTGCAATAGAGATGAGGAAGGGGGAGGGAGGAGTGGGGAATGGGTGAGCGATGAGTGAGGGGAAGGAAGTGAGGGGTGACTTGAGCGATGAGATGCAGAGGAAAGAAGATTTTACATGAAAGAAACTAAGATGTAAACGAGGCGAAGAAACAAGTGAATGGACGAAGATAAGTAATCAGATTATTGCTGTTGCTGTTGTTCTTATCATAATTCTTCTACATACAAGAAAGCGCCAAACCAGCACGGGTATTATAGTCCAGAGTAAAGGGGGTGGGGGCGGGCGGGGGGCGCTGGCCGTGAGCATGGGGGGGGAACTATTTTTTTTTTTAAGATAAATCGTAATGCAAACAACGTGTTTCATTGTCATGTTCCATCATACACTTCGTGTATCATTGTCATGTTCCATCACACACGTTGTGTTTCACTGTCATGTTCCATCATACACGTTGTGTTTCAGTGTCATGTTCCATCATACACGTTGTGTTTCAGTGTCATGTTCCATCATACATGTTGTGTTTCCCTGTCATGTTCCATCACACCCGTTGTGTTTCCCTGTCATGTTCTAACATACACGTTGTGTTTCCCGATCATATTCCATCAAACACGTTGTGTTTCATTGTCATGTTCCATCATACACGTTGTGTTTCACTGTCATGTTCAATCATACATGTGTTGGTTTGTCATGTTCCATCATACACGTTTTGTTTCAGTGTCATGTTTCATCATACACTTGTGTTCCATTGTCATGTTCCATCATACACGTTGCGTTTCAGTGTCATATTCCATCATAAACGTTGTGTTTCCCTGTCATGTTCCATCACACCCGTTGTGTTTCCCGATCATATTCCATCATACACGTTCTGTTTCACTGTCATGTTCCATCATACACATTGTGTTTCACTGTCATGTTCAATCATACATGTGTTGGTTTGTCATATTCCATCATACACGTTGTGTTTCATTGTCATGTTCCATCATACACGTTGTGTTTCATTGTCATGTTCCATCATACACGTTGTGTTTCATTGTCATGTTCCATCATACACGTTGTGTTTCAGTGTCATGTTCCATCACACACGTTGTCTTTCATTTTCATGTTCCATCATACACGCTGTGATTCCCTGTCAAGTTCCATAAATACACGGTGTGTTTCCCTATCATGTTCCATCACACACGTTGTGTTTTCCTGTCATGTTCCATCATACACGTTGTGTTTCAGTGTTATGTTCCATCATACACGTTGTGTTTCAGTGTTATGTTCCATCATACACGTTGTGTTTCAGTGTTATGTTCCATCATACACGTTGTGTTTCAGTGTTATGTTCCATCATACACGTTGTGTTTCAGTGTTATGTTCCATCATACACGTTGTGTTTCAGTGTTATGTTCCATCATACACGTTGTGTTTCAGTGTTATGTTCCATCATACACGTTGTGTTTCAGTGTTATGTTCCATCATACACGTTGTGTTTCAGTGTTATGTTCCATCATACACGTTGTGTTTCATCGTCATGTTTCATCATACACATTGTGTTTCATTTTCATGTTCTATCATACACGTTGTGTTTCCCTGTCATGCTCCATTATACAGGTTGTGCTTCATTGTCATGCTCAATCATACACGTTGTGTTTCTCTGTTAAGTTCCATCATTCACGTTGTGTTTCCCTGCCATTTTCCATCATACACGTTGTATTTCCCTGTCCTGTTCCATCATACACGTTGCGTTTCAGAATCATGTTCCATCATATACGTTGTGTTTCTCTGTCATGTTCCATTATACACGTTGTGTTTCCCTGTCACTTTCCATCATACATGTTGTGTTTCCCTGTCATCTTCCATCATACACGTTGTGTTTCCATGTCATGTCCCATCATACACGTTGTGTTTCATTTTCATGTTCCATCATAAACTTTGTGTTTCTCTGTCAAGTTAAATTATACAAGTTGTGTTTCATTGACATGTTCCATCATACACGTTGTGTTTCATTGTCATGATCCATCATACACGTTGTGCTTCAGTGTCATGTTCCATCATACACATTGTGTTTCATTTTCATATTCCATCATACACGTTGTGCTTCATTTTCATGTTCAATTATACATGTTGTGTTTCTCTGTCATGTTCCATCATACACGTTGTGTTTCATTGTTATTTTCCATCTTACACGTTCTGTTTCCCGATCATATTCCATCATACACGTTGTGTTTCATTGTCATGTTCCATCATAAACTTTGTGTTTCAGTGTCATGTTCCATCACACGTTGTATTTCTTTGTCATGTTCTATCATACACGTTGTGTTTCCCTTTCATGTTCCATCATACACTTTGTGTTTCCCTGTCATGCTCCATCATACACGTTGTGTTTCATTGTCATGTTCCATCACACACGTTGTGTTTCAGTGTCATGTTCCATCATACACGTTGTGTTTCAGTGTCATGCTCCATCATACACGTTGTGTTTCGCTATCATTTTCCATCATACATGTTGTGTTTCCTTGTCATCTTCCATCATACACGTTGTGTTTGATTGCCATGTTCCATCATACACATTGTGTTTCCCTGTCATGTTCTATCATAAACTTTGTGTTTCAGTGTCATGTTCCATCACACGTTGTGTTTCATTGTCATGTTCCATCATAAACTTTGTGTTTCAGTGTCATGTTCCATCACACGTTGTATTTCTTTGTCATGTTCTATCATACACGTTGTGTTTCCCTTTCATGTTCCATCATACACTTTATGTTTCCCTGTCATGCTCCATCATACACGTTGTGTTTCAGTGTCATGTTCCATCACACACGTTGTCTTTCAATGTCATGTTCCATCATACACGTTGTGTTTCAGTGTCATGTTAGATCATACACGTTGTATTTCCTTGTCATGTTCAATCATACAAGTTGTGGTTTTCATGTTCCATCATACACTTTGTGTTCCTGTGTCATGTTCCATCATACACGTTGTGTTTCTGTGTCATGTTCCATCATACACGTTTTGTTTCCCTGTCATGTTCCATCATACCCGTTTTGTTTAATTGTCATGTTCCATCATACACGTGTTTCAATGTCATGTTCCATCATACACGTTGTGTTTCAGTGTCATGTTAGATCATACACGTTGTGTTTTCTTGTTTGTAATGTTCAATCATACATGTTGTGGTTTTCATGTTCCATCATACACTTTGTGTTTCTGTGACATGTTCCATCATACACGTTGTGTTTCTGTGTCATGTTCCATCATACACGTTTTGTTTCTGTGTCATGTTCCATCATTCACGTTTTGTTTCCCTGTCATGTTCCATCATACCCGTTTTGTTTAATTGTCATGTTCCATCAAACACGTTGTGTTTCAATGTCATGTTCCATCATACACGTTGTGTTTCAGTGTCATTTTAGATCATACACGTTGTGTTTCCTTGTCATGTTCAATCATACATGTTGTGGTTTTCATGTTCCGTCATACACTTTGTGTTTCTGTGTCATGTTCCATCATACACGTTGTGTTTCCCTGTCACGTTCCATCCTACACTGCCTTACAACTCTATGACTGAAGAAATACTTCAGTCATAGAGTTGTAAGGCAGTGGAATAGCCTAGAAAATGACGTAGTGGAGGCAGGAACCATACACAGTTTTAAGACGAGGTTTGATAAAGCTCATGGAGCGGGGAGAGAGAGGGCCCAGTAGCAACCGGTGAAGAGGCGGGGCCAGGAGCTAAGACTCGACCCCTGCAACCACAAATAGGTGAGTACGTTGTGTCACCAGTGTCATGTTCCATCATACACGTTGTGTCACAGGTGTCATGTTCCATCATACACGTTGTGTTTCATTGTCATGTTCCTTCACACACGTGTCGTTTCAGTGTCATGTTCTATCATACAAGTTGTGTTTAGCTGTCATCTTCCGTCATACACGTTGTCTTAAACAGTCATGTTCCATCATACACGTTGTATTTCATTGTCATGTTCCATCATACACGTTGTGTTTCCCTCTCATGATTCAACATACACGTTATGTTTCCTTATCATGTTCCATCATACACATTGTGTTTCATTGTCATGTTGCATCATACACGTTGTTTCATTGTCATGTTCCATAATACAGGTTGTGTTTACCTGTCATGTTCCATCATACACGTGGTGTTTCTTTGTCATATTTCATCATACACACGTGGTGTTTCCCTGTCATATTTCATCATACTCGTTGTTTTCCCCTGTCATGTTCCATCATACACGTTGTGTTTCCCTGTCATGTTCCATCATACACGTTGCTTTTCCCAGTCATATTTCATCATACTCGTTGTTTTCCCCTGTCATGTTCCATCATACAGGTTGTGTTTCCCTGTCATGTTTCATCATACACTTTGTGTTTCATACATAGTGATGAAATCTGTGAACCTGAGTTTACGAACTTCAGCGGGGTAGTGAGGATATCTTCAATAATTCCATTAAATACTCATTAAGATTCCTAAAGCTCTTTCCAGCGGAGCTGGAGTTACTATTACGTAGGATTTACTGTATGTTAGGACAGCCAATTCTAAATCAAAAGAGAGGGGTTAATATGCAGATAAAGGGGTGAAAGATGTGTGTGAGGGAGCCTGAACAGAGGGAGATAAGGAGCGTGGGAGTGTGACAGGGATGCTGAATGGGGAAACATCCAAGGGAGGTGTGAAGTATGATGCAGGAGGAATGATGGGGGCGTGTAGCAGGGATGGCAGGAGTATACGCGAGATGGAGCGTGTGCAGGGGGGAAGTGTGCAGGTGTAAATGTGTAGGTGAAAGTGAGTGTGCAAGTGTAAGTGACTGTGCAGGTGTAAGTGAATGTTTCAGGTGTAAGAGAGTGAGCAGGTGTAAGAGAATGTGCAGGTGTAAGTGAATGTGCACGTGTGAGTGTGGAGGGGGAAGGGAGTGTGCAGGTGTAAATGTGTAGGTGAAAGTGAGTATGCAAGTGTGAGTGTGCAGGTGTAAGAGAGTGTGCAGGTGTAAAAGAGTGTGCAGGTGTAAGTGAGTGTGCAGGTGTAAGTGAATGTGCAGGTGTAAGTGAATGTACAGGTGTAAGAGAGTGTGCAGGTATAAGTAAGTGTACACGTTTAAGTGAGTGTGCAGGTGTAAGTGAATGTGCAGGTGTAAGAGAGTGTGCAAGTGTGAGTGAGCAGAAGGGAGTGTGCAGATGTAAGTGAGCGTGCAAGTGTAAGTGAGTGTGCAGGGGGAAAGGAGTGTACAAGTGTGAGTGCGCAGGGGTAAGTGAGTGTGCAAGTGTGAGTGTGAAGGGGTAAGGGAGTGGGCAGGTGTAAGTGACTGTGCAGGTGTACGTGAGCGTGCAGGGGGAAAGGAGTGCGCAGGAGGGAAGGGAGCGCGTAGGGGGAAGGGAGTGTGCAGGGGAGATGGGAGAGTGCAGGGGAAAGGGAGTGTGCAGAGAGATGGGAGTGTGCAGGGGTAAGGGAATGTGCAGGGGAAGGGAGTGTGCAGGGGAAGGGAGTGTGCAGGAAGAAGGGAGTGTGTAAGAGGAAGGTAATGTGCAGGGGGGATGGGAGATTGCAAGGGGGAGGTAGTGTGCAAGAGGAAGGGATAGTGCAGGGGGAGGGAGTGTGTAGGGGAAGGAAGTGTGCAGGGGAAGGGAGTATGCAGGAGAAAGGGAGTGTTCAGGAAGAAGGGAGTATGCAGGGGAAGGGAGTATGCAAGAGGAAGGGAGGGTGTAGGGGGATGAGAGTGTGCAGGGGAAGGGAGTGTGCAGGTGTAAGTACGAGTGAAGGGAAAAGAAGAGTGCAGGTATAAGTGAGCGTCCAGGGGGAAGGGAGTGCGCAGGGGGGAAGAGATTGTGCATGGGGGATGGGAGAGTGCAGGGGAAGGGAGTGTGCAGGGGAAATATGGTGTGCAGGGGGAAGGGAGTGTGCAGGTGTAAATGTGTAGGTGAAAGTGAGTTTGCAAGTGTGAGTGTGTAGGTGTAAAAGAGTGTGCAGGTGTAAAAAAGTGTGCAGGTGTAAGTGAGTGTGGAGATGTAAGTGAATGTGCAGGTGTAAGAGAGTGAGCAGGTATAAGAGAGTGTGCAGGTGTAAGTGAGCTTGCAGGTGTGAGTGTGCAGGTGTAAGTGAATGTGCAGGTGCAAGAGAGTGAGCAGGTGCAAGAGAGTGTGCATGTGTAAGTGAGCGTGCAGGGGGGACAGGAGTGTGCAGGGGGGAAGGGAGTGTGCAGAGGGGATGGGAGAGTGCAGGGGAAGGGAGTGTGCAGGAGGAAGAGAGGGGTGCAGGAGGAAGGGAGTGTGCAGCGGGAAGGGTGTGGGCAACGGGAAGGGAGTGTGCAAGAGGAAGGTAATGTGCAGTGGGAAAGAAGTGTGTATGGGGAAGGGAGTGTGAAGGGGAGACAGGAGTGTGCAGAGGAATGGAGTATGCAGGAGGAAGGCGGTGTTCAGGGAGAAGGGAGTGTGCAGGGAAATGGAGTATGCAGGAGGAAGGGAATGTTCAGGGAGAAGGGAGTGTGCAGGGGAATGGAGTATGCAGGAGGAAGGGAGTGTTCAGGGAGAAGGGAGTGTGCAGGGGAATGGAGTATGCAGGAGGAAGGGAGTGTCCAGGGAGAAGGGAGTGTGCAGGAGAATGGAGTATGCAGGAGGAAGGGAGTGTACAGGGAGAAGGGAGTGTGCAGGGGAATGGAGTATGCAGGAGGAAGGGAGTGTTCAGGGAGAAGGGAGTGTGCAGGGGAATGGAGTATGCAAAAGAAAGGGAGTGTTCAGGGAGAAGGGAGTGTGCAGGGGAATGGAGTATGCAGGAGGAAGGGAGTGTACAGGGAGAAGGGAATGTGCAGGGGAATGGAGTATGCAGGAGGGAGTGTACATGAAGAAGGAAGTGTGCAGGGGAATGGAGTATGCAGGAGGAAGGGAGTGTTCAGGGAGAAAGGAGTGTGCAGGGGAATGGAATATGCAGGAGGAAGGGAGTGTGCAGGGGGAATGGAGTATGCAGGAGGAAGAGAGTGTGCAGGGGGAATGGAGTATGCAGGAGGAAGGGAGTGTGCAGGGGGAATGGAGTATGCAGGAGGAAGGGAGTGTGCAGGGGGAATGGAGTATGCAGGAGGAAGGGAGTGTGCAGGGGGAATGGAGTATGCAGGAGGAAGGGAGTGTGCAGGGGGAATGGAGTATGCAGGAGGAAGGGAGTGTGCAGGAGGAAGGGGTGTGCAATGGAGTATGCAGGAGGAAGGGAGTGTGGAGTATGCAGGAGGAAGGGAGTGTGCAGGGGGAATGGAGTATGCAGGGGGAAGGGAGTGTGCAGGGGGAATGGAGTATGCAGGAGGAAGGGAGGGTGCAGGGGGATGGAGTATGCAGGAGGAAGGGAGTGTGCAGTGGGAATGGAGTATGCAGGGGAAGGGAGTGTGCAGGGGGATGGAGTATGCAGGAGGAAGGGAGTGTGCAGGGGAATGGAGTATGCAGGGGGAAGGGAGTGTGCAGGGGGATGGAGTATGCAGGAGGAAGGGAGTGTGCAGGGGGAATAGAGTATGCAGGAGGAAGGGAGTGTGCAGGGGGAATGGAGTATGCAGGGGGAAGGGAGTGTGCAGGGGGGAATGGAGTATGCAGGGGGAAGGGAGTGTGCAGGGGGATGGAGTATGCAGGAGGAAGGGAGTGTGAAGGGGGAATGGAGTATGCAGGGGGAAGGGAGTGTGCAGGGGGAATGGAGTATGCAGGGGGAAGGGAGTGTGCAGGGGTATGGAGTATGCAGGAGGAAGGGAGTGTGCAGGGGTAATGGAGTATGCAGGGGGAAGGGAGTGTGCAGTGGGATGGAGTATGCAGGGGGAAGGGAGTGTGCAGGAGGAAGGGAGTGTTCAGGGAGAAGGGAGTGTGCAGGGGGAATGGAGTATGCAGGAGGAAGGGAGTGTGCAGGGGTAATGGAGTATGCAGGGGGAAGGGAGTGTGCAGGGGGATGGAGTATGCAGGAGGAAGGGAGTGTGCAGGGGGAATGGAGTATGCAGGGGGAAGGGAGTGTGCAGGGGGAAGGGAGTGTGCAGGGGGAAGGGAGTAGAGAGAGAGAGAGAGAGAGAGAGAGAGAGAGAGAGAGAGAGAGAGAGAGAGAGAGAGAGAGAGAGAGAGAGAGAGAGAGAGAGAGAGAGAGAGAGAGAGAGAGAGAGAGAGAGAGAGAGAGAGAGAGAGACGAGGGAAGCCTTGGATCTGTTAATTCTCCTACACCTGACATCTCTGCTTCAGCCACTGCCAGTCCACTTGACAGTGTACATACCATCTCTGATCCTACACCTGTCAGCACACCTGCCGACAGGACCAGTGTCGGAAGAAAAAGGAACTTGACAGACAGGGCCACCTGTTTAGAGACCTGTTCTCAGAACAAACCAGCAGGATCTCTGAATTGGTGAACACTCTCACACGTCACCCACTTAGCTACTCCTATCCCAGCCCAGCAGGTGGTATTGTGCCTTATACAAGACCACAGACCTACATCCCTGCAGCTGCCTCAGTACCCTACCTCTCTCAAGGGCAGGCATTCATTACTAATGTTGGAGAGCTCACACATAGTTTTGTGAACACTCGACGTCCCGACATGATAGCTGTTGTTGAAACATTTTTGGATGACAGGACTCCAGAAAATTTTGCAAGAATTGCTGGCTACACCTCATGGATGAGAAGAGACAGGCAAGGGCAAGGAGGAGGTGTTGCTGTGTGCTTCTCTAAAAGTGTTCATGCCCAGCACATTGATGTTGCCACCCCTACACATCTTGAAATGATGTTCTTCAAGCTCTGTATAAACACTAGTACCTCTGTACTAGCATGTGCAATGTACAGACCTCAGTGGCAACATGCAGACCCCATCAACTTCCTAATGGAAAATATTGACTCCCTTCTGCTACAACACAACTGTCAACATATTATAATTGTTGGTGACCTCAACCAGCACCTTATACAGAGGGACTTTGATGACCTTCTTGCAGTGTTTGACATGAGAAACTTTGTTGATTTCCCTACTCATATCTCTGGCTCCTCCCTTGACCCAGTAGTGAGTGATCTGGCAGAAGGCATAGTCACTTGTCAACCCCTCGGCTACGTTGGATCGTCTGACCACAAGGCTGTTTTTACGACACTTAAGATCCCAACAGAACGAGGTGAGGAGTCCACACGCACAACCTGGCTATGGGAAAGAGGTAATTGGCCAGCCCTTTGCTCTGAGCTCGCCACCACCGATTGGAATGCTCTTCTCCAAGGGGATGTTGACAACCAAGTGAAAGCCTTCACTGGACACATCCTTAATCTACAACAAGAACACATTCCTCACCGGCAATATGTGACGAAGCCTACAGATCAGCCTTGGTTTGGCTTTCGTTGTAGAGAGGCTGCTACTGCTAAGTACAAAGCATGGCGAAGGTATAAGAGACATCCTACCACCTATAACAGGAACTTGCACATGCAAGCCTGTAGGCATATGGGTGATGTTCAAAAGTGGGCCATTGCTAAATGGGAGGTGGACACTAAAAGAAAGCTAGCATCAGGTAGGGTAGGCTCCAAAACCTGGTGGTCCCTGGTCAAGGACAGACAAGGTTATCTGCCTGATGAACTTATTCCACCTCTAAATCGACAGGATGGGACCACCTCTACTAGTAGTCAAGAGAAGGCGGACCTCTTTGCTGAACACTTTGCTACCAAAATGCAAGTTCCTGATCCAGCAAGGGACCCTCCTTGGCTAGCTGCAAGAACTGTGTCAAAACTGTCAGTGGTGACAATAAGGCAGGAGGAGGTGCATTTCCTTCTTAAATCGCTTGACCAAGAAAAGGCTGTGGGCCCAGACAAGTTGAGCCCAAGATTGTTGAGAAGATGTGCAGACCAGCTAGCAGCACCTCTAACTCGCATCTTTCAGCACTGCCTAGTACAGTGTAAATGGCCCTCTCTATGGAAAGAGGCAAATGTAGTCCCTGTTCACAAAAAGAAGAGCAGAGCAGAAATCAGCAACTACAGACCAGTGTCACTCCTGTCAATCACTGGTAAGATCCTTGAGACAATAATCTCAAGACAAATGACAGAGTTTTTTGACTACCACTCACTACTTTGTGATCGTCAATATGGCTTCAGGAAAGGTTACTCTGCTGCTGATCTGTTGTTAAACCTCTCCACTAAGTGGCACCAGTCACTGGATGAATCCAAAGTCAGCTGTGTGGTAGCACTGGACATTGCTGGCGCTTTCGACCGGGTGTGGCACCAGGGCCTCTTAGCAAAACTTCAAGCACTGGGAATTGCAGGCTCTACGCTATGTCTCCTCAGTGATTACCTTCATGGTAGATCTCTAAGTGTAGTTCTCAATGGAACGGAATCAGCAAGACATCCTATTGGGGCAAGTGTTCCACAAGGAAGCGTGCTGGGTCCATTGTTATGGAATGTCTACTTCAACGACCTTCTTCATCTCATCCCAGAATCACATGCATATGCAGACGACTGTACACTGACATTCACTTATCCAAGAGAAGAAATGCCAGCTGCTCTAAGCTACATCAATCACCAGCTGAGAGCTATATCAGCTTGGGGAAATAGATGGCAAGTAACATTTGCACCTGAGAAAACGCAAATGATGATCGTCTCTAGGCACCATGATGGTAATGCTGGTGCAGTAGTAAGGATGAATGGGAGGGTGTTGGCACCTGGAGAAGAAGTTGATATCCTTGGGGTGAAATTTGACTCCAAACTAACCATGAAGAACCATGTTGTAAATCTTGCAAACAAGGCAGCCAGGAAGCTTACAGCACTTCGCCGTATCTCGCATCTGCTTGACAGTAGGGGTTGCAAGATCCTGTACGAGGCACAAGTACGCTCACACCTTGAGTATGCTCCACTTTCTTGGTTTGCCTGCCCCCCCCCCCTCTCATCTGCGACTGCTTGACAGAGTAGAGAACAGAGCAAGACGTCTCATCTCTCGCCTGGACCCATCCTGGATAGATCTGTCATTTCAGCAGAGCCTTCAACATAGGAGGGATGTGGGTGGCCTTACTGTTATGTACAAGGCCAATATTGTCAAAATACCACACTTGGATCCACTTCGAGGACAGCGTGAAACAAGCTTTTATGCCACAAGACGGGCAGAAAGCAGCAACTTCACTCTGGCTGTACCCTTCTCCAGAACATCACTCCATCTGAGATCATACATACCCAGGATGACTCGAGTATGGAACACATTCGTACAGCATAATGATGTCAACGAGATAAAGTCAGTTGATCAAATGAAAATGCTGGCCCACAGATGGCTCCAACTTCATCCTGTTCCCTACTTGTATGTCTCATAACAATAAAAATGCTTTCAAATGAGCTGATGTAGGTAACAGCTCTTAGCTTGCCAATAAAGTTAGGAATCCTTAACCTGTAAATAGCTTGTCAATAAAGCTAGGGATCCTTAACCTTGTCAAACCCTGTGTAAAAAAAAAAAAAAAAAAAAAGAGAGAGAGAGAGAGAGAGAGAGAGAGAGAGAGAGAGAGAGAGAGAGAGAGAGAGAGAGAAAGAGAGAGAGAGAAAGAGAGAGAGAGCCCGAACCATGATCCTGCAGGAGAAAGCACGGCTGAGAGGCAAGCAGGAGTTCCGGAGTGTGTACCTCGACCGAGACAGAACACAGGACGAAAGGAAGACAATGAAAGAGAGAGTTCAAAAACGAAAGGAGAAATGGGAGGAAATGAAAAAGGAGAACAGAATAACCCAGGATCAAATGGAAGGACAAGCACACCCCCCAGAAACACCTGCAGAAGGACTCCAGCCACGACACCCCCAAGGCAACTGAACAATCCAAACCAACCATCACACACCGATCCCTCTGTTTATACCCCCCACACCACATTTACAGTATTAGAACAGAAGTTGAAGGTTTGGTACACAAATGCAGATGGATTAACGAATAAACATGAGGAATGGCAAGAAAGAATCAATGAGAAGTCCCCAGACATCATAGCAGTTACAGAAACAAAACTCATGGAGACAATAACAGATGCAATCTTCCCACCAGGATACCAGATCATGAGGAAAGATAGAAGGGGCAGGGGGGGAGGTGGGGTTGCTCTGCTCGTAAAAAACAGATGGAAATTCGAGAAAATGGAAGGAATAGATGAGACGGGAGAAAGAGACTACATAGCAGGTACACTTCAGTCTGGGGAACACAAGGTGGTCATTGCAGTGATGTATAATCCACCACAGAACTGCAGGAGGCCAAGAGAGGAATATGAAGAGAGCAACAGAGCAATGGTGGACACACTTGCTGAGGTGGCAAGAAGAGCTCACTCCAGCAGAGCAAAGTTGCTGGTTATGGGGGATTTCAACCACAGGGAGATTGACTGGGAAAACCTGGAGCCACATGGGGGTCCCGAAACATGGAGAGCCAGGATGTTGGACGTGGTGCTGGAAAACCTCATGCACCAACATGTTAAGGACACTACCAGAGTGAGAGGGGAGGATGAACCAGCAAGATTGGACCTTGTGTTCACCCTGGGCAGCTCAGACATTGAGGACATCAAGTATGAGAGTCCCCTAGGAGCTAGCGACCACGTGGTTCTGTGCTTTGAATACATAGTAGAGCTGCAAGTGGAGAGAATAACAGGAGTTGAATGGGAAAAGCCTGACTATAAAAGAGGGGACTACATAGGGTTGAAGAACTTCCTGCGGGAGGTCCAGTGGGACAGAGAACTGGCAGGAAAGCCAGTAAATGAAATGATGGAATATGTAACAACAAAATGCAAGGAGGCAGTGGAAAGGTTTATTCCCAAGGGCAACAGTAACAACGGGAAGACCAGAACGAGCCCCTGGTTTACCCGACGGTGTAAGGAGGCAAAAACAAAGTGCAATAGAGAATGGAAAAAGTACAGAAGGCAGAGAACACACGAAAATAGGGAGATCAGTCGCAGAGCCAGGAATGAGTATGCACAGGTAAGGAGGGAGGCCCAGCGACAGTATGAAAATGACATAGCATCGAGAATCAAGACTGACCCGAAACTGTTGTATAGCCACATCAGGAGGAAGACAACAGTCAAAGACCAGGTGATCAGATTAAGGACAGAAGGTGGAGAACTCACAAGAAATGATCAGGAGGTATGTGAGGAGCTGAACAGGAGATTTAAGGAAGTTTTTACAGTAGAGACAGGAAGGGCTGTGGGAAGACAGCACAGAAGGGAACATCAAGAGGGAATATACCAACAAGTGTTGGATGACATACGAACAACTGAGGAGGAGGTGAAGAAGCTCTTAAGTGACCTTGACACCTCAAAGGCGATGGGACCGGACAACATCTCCCCATGGGTCCTTAGAGAAGGAGCAGAGATGCTGTGCGTGCCTCTAACCACAATCTTCAACACATCCCTTGAAACTGGGCAACTACCTGAGAAATGGAAGACAGCTAATGTAGTCCCCATATTTAAGAAAGGAAACAGAAACGAGGCACTAAACTACAGACCTGTGTCTCTGACATGTATTGTGTGCAAAGTCATGGAGAAGATTATCAGGAGGAGAGTGGTCGAACACCTGGAAAGGAACAAGATTATAAATGAAAACCAGCATGGGTTCATGGAAGGCAAATCCTGTATCACAAACCTCCTGGAGTTTTATGACAAGGTAACAGAAGTAAGACACGAGAGAGAGGGGTGGGTAGATTGCGTTTTCCTAGACTGCAGGAAGGCCTTTGACACAGTTCCCCACAAGAGATTAGTGCAGAAGCTGGAGGATCAGGCGCATGTAAAAGGGAGGGCACTGCAATGGATAAGGGAATACCTGACAGGGAGGCAGCAACGAGTCATGGTACGTGAAGAGGTATCACAGTGGGCGCCTGTTACGAGCGGGGTCCCACAGGGGTCAGTTCTAGGACCAGTGCTATTTTTGATATATGTGAACGACATGATGGAAGGAATAGACTCTGAAGTGTCCCTGTTCGCAGATGATGTGAAGTTGATGAGAAGAATTAAATCGGACGAGGATGAGGCAGGACTGCAAAGAGACCTGGACAGGCTGGACATGTGGTCCAGTAACTGGCTTCTCGAATTCAATCCAGCCAAATGCAAAGTCATGAAGATTGGGGAGGGGCAAAGAAGACCGCAGACAGAGTATAGGCTAGGTGGACAAAGACTACAGACCTCACTCAGGGAGAAAGACCTTGGGGTGACCATAACACCGAGCACATCACCGGAGGCACACATCAACCAAATAACTGCTGCAGCATACGGGCGCCTGGCAAACCTGAGAATAGCGTTCCGATACCTTAATAAGGAATCGTTCAAGACACTGTACACTGTGTATGTTAGGCCCATACTGGAGTATGCAGCACCAGTCTGGAACCCACACCTGGTCAAGCACGTCAAGAAGTTAGAGAAAGTACAAAGGTTTGCAACAAGGCTAGTCCCAGAGCTCAAGGGAATGTCGTACGAGGAAAGGTTAAGGGAAATCGGACTGACGACACTGGAGGACAGAAGGGTCAGGGGAGACATGATAACGACATACAAGATACTGCGGGGAATAGACAAGGTGGACAGAGATAGGATGTTCCAGAGAGGGGACACAGGGACAAGGGGTCACAACTGGAAGCTGAAGACTCAGACGAGTCACAGGGACGTTAGGAAGTATTTCTTCAGTCATAGAGTTGTCAGCAAGTGGAATAGCCTAGCAAGTGAAGTAGTGGAGGCAGGAACCATACATAGTTTTAAGAAGAGGTATGACAAAGCTCAGGAAGCAGAG